>NW_004955554.1:65810-149858 GCF_000276665.1 Chinchilla lanigera | reverse complement strand
GAGGCTGTGTAGAAATAGCAGTTAGCATCTTAACCATTTAGAGGCAACTTCTTTTCAGAATTTATAATCCTGGGCTAAAGGGAGGGAAGGTAAACTTTGCAACAGGATCAGGCAGAAACAACAACCCTTCATGAGCCCAAAGCAAGGGGAACCTGGAGGGCAACTCCAACGGAGCAGTCCTGCCACGAGGTCAAAACACTTACTGACCTTCAGCCATCTCAGGGTCAGTGCAATCAGGAAGAAAAAGCAGTTGTGATTGATAATTGATGGGAAGCTCTGTCTCAAACTATGATCTTAAAGTTTCACGGAAACAGTCTTACATTCGCCCTTCTGAAAGACATTACCAGCCATTAGAACCACTCTGCACATCCTCTCCACCAACATCCAGACACTAGGATTCCAGGGGAGAAGGTGATAAAATACTTCTTCAGGCAAGACGCCTGTGAATCAGAATGAGATGGAAAGAGGAAAGATGCAGGTGTGGGTTTGTAGTTGACAAGTTAAGAAGCAGTTTTGAAACACATTTTTAGTTTGTAATTGAGATTCTGTCCCAGAAACACTGTTGGTTTCTTTTCTTTTTTTTTCTTCTGAAGAGATGATATTTGCAGCTGAATTGTCATAAGGGAGAAAGGAAAGTTGAAAAGCATCCAAACAGAAATTGCTTACAAATGCTTGAAATACTGCCTGAAATCCCAATTTAATCTCCTAAACAGATTTTAAAGAATCAGTGTCTTAGTTACTTCCCACAGCTGTTCAAGAAGCCCCAGCACTTACACTGCTCTGTCAAGCAGACTTGAATCAGTTATCACCTCCTAAGGGAAGCAGGGCTTGGGCAATGTAGGTCAGAAGACAACTCATGTATAAACCACTTAGCGCTTGTTTGCCAGCTTCTGTGGGTGTACTGGAGTTAAAGTTGGTGCATTTGTGCTCGTTGCTTGGCTAGTGTTACAGAATAAGTGGTGGTGTCCTCCCGAAATCCCTGTGTTGAAACCTAATCCTCAGTGCAACGGTATTCGGAAGTGGCACCTCTGAGAGGTAATAATTAGTTCACAGGGCTGAACCCTCACAGACAGATGCCCCCCAGAAAGCGCGCTTGCCCTGTGCCATGTAAGGTCACAGTACAAAGAGGGCCCGTGAGAACCGGGCACTGAGGCTGCCGGTGACCTGATCTTGAAAATGGCAGCCTCCGGAACTGTAAGAAGTAAATTTACTTTATTTATAAGTCACTCAGCCTATTTATTTTCTTATGGCGGCGCTATCAGACCAAGGCAACCACATAAATAACCTTGTGGTACATTGCTCATTATTTTCCACATGATGAAGAACGTTTTGCTGAGTACAGTAGTTTGTCAGTGAGGAAGTTTCTAGAAGAGATTGACATATGAGTTGGCCGGTTGTGTGAGGAAGACCTGCCCTCAGTGTTTGTGGACAAATCCAACTGAAGGAGGGGCTGAAGAGAACAAAAAGAGAGATGGAAGTTAATATTCATGTCCTCTCTGTCTCTGTCTCTCTGTCTCTGTGTGTCTTTCCCTCTCTCTGGCTCTATCTCTCTCTGGGTGTCTCTGTCTCTCTCCCTCTCTCTGTATCTCTCTGTCTCTCTTTCTCTATGTCTCTGTCTCTCTGTCTCCATCTCCATCTCCCTCTCCCTCTCTCTCCGTTTCTCTCTGCTTCTGGAACCGAGACTGTTTTCTTCTGTTGACATTGACCATCAGAACATTAGGCTTTTTGACCATTTGATTCTAAAACTCAAACATAAGACCTCTGGGTTGGAGGCCTTTGGCCTCAGATTGAGAGTTATACCACCAACTTTCCAAGTTCTGAGACTTTCATACTTAGACTGATTCACACTACTCACCTCCCGAGTCTCCAACTTATGGGCAGCCTGTCCTGAGGCTTCTCAGCCCCCATGACTGTGTGAGCCAATTCCCATAATAAGCTCTCCTCACGTATCTGTTGGTGTCTGTATCATCTATCTGTATCTTATTGGTACGTTCGGGAAAACCCTGATTTAAACACCAGGAGAGACCCACAGATAACAGAATGCCTCCGAGGATATGGAAATGAGTGAGAGATCAACCACCTCCACCATCTTACTTAAGAAGAAACTAGTCTTCTAGGATCATATACCACTGTAATGATTCCTACTCTAAGGAAAGTTTATTTCTAAGAAGAAGTTTAACATTTTTATTCCAACTTCTTTCAATTCATTCTCCCACTCAGTGATTTTCAGTTCTCTTATATATTCTCTTGTGCCTACCAAGGTTGTTTTCCTCTGCACGGGTGCTTCCCAGTAACAGTCCTTCTCAGTTTCATCCAAAATAACCTGCTAGTAGCGATACTGCTCGAAATCTGTAGGTCTCTAACCATTAAACATCAGGTTAGTCACTTCTCACTGCAGGTACAACATATCGGGCGTACACACCTGAAGGAAAAGGGTTTGCTTGGGCTCACCATCTCTAGGGTTTAGTCCTGCTCACCTGGCTCCATGGCAGACACACCACGGCAAAGGGGCGCGGCAGGGGAGAGCTGCTCATCTCAGGGCAGCCGGCAAGCAGAGGGAGGAGAAAAGAGCCTGAGAAGACATATAACTATACCTTTCCCAGGCATGCCCCCCGTGACCTACTTTGTCAGAGTAGGCTCCACCTCCTGCTAGCTCTCTTTTTATGTCTTTTTTAAATTTTAAAGATAAAAGAATGAAAAACATATTAACAAACACACAGACATAAACAAAACAACATAAAAACAATAAAACAAAAGCAACACAGAATTTCAGACAAGGTGATAGGAAATTGACAATGGTTGTTGTATTATATACTGTTATCTTCAAATTAGTTACTCCCATAAAAAAAATACAGGCATGTAAGACTGATCAAACAAACATTAACTGTTCCTTTCAGTACAGCAATAGAAATTAGTACAATTATCTTACATATATACATATTTTTTCCTTCTTTCTTTCCTCTTTTTCCTCATCCCAGTTGTTCTAGCCTTTTGAGAAGTTTCTTTTCCTTTCACAGTATCTGTCGTACCTTTTAGATTTTATTTACTCTTTAGGCTAATGAACTCCTTAGTGAGTTGGTCCATGAGGAAGTAGCACCCTCCTGGTCCTGTCTCCTCTGTAGACCCCCCCTCTGTACAGCATTGCACTGGATCACAGCCTAGGTGCGTGAGTTTGGGGGGACACTTTAAACAATAATAAACATTTATCAAAATAATTTATTGATGCTGTGCTGTAAGCAAAGTGCTCTGGAAATAAACAGAGGAGTAAGACAGTGAGTCCTTTGGAAGGCATGACACTGTAAGTGCCATTCAGAGGTTGAATAGAGCACTGTGGCCAGGATACTCATGTGCTGACAGAATTATACGTCAGAAGAAATTCTTTTCCTCCCTCTCTAAAAATGTGTTGACCATTATACTACACGTGCTCTAGATTTCAACCCAGAAAACTTCTTTTTACAGCTCTTCCCAAATGTGCAAAGAGAAAAACAAGGTTTCAGCACCATTACAGATGCACAAAAATTCACTAGAAGGGAGAAAAGAGAATAGAAGAGAGGGAAGAAGAAGAGAAATAACCGCTTCTACCCAGCACGTTCCCAGGGCTCTGTCATGTGTCACCGGTGCCCTACATTCTGTAATGACTAGAGTAGCCTTTTAATTGAGTGCGGGCACTCTCATGTCATCAGATGACACATTCCACAGGCATTTTAGGGTACTTTCACATGTACTGTGCATACATTTGACAGCCAGCATTATTAAAACACTGTTTTTAATGAACAGGCTTTCCTATAGTTTGAAGATGTCAATCCCTTACAAGAGTGGCTCTATCCTTGAACATCTCTTAGCGTGCTGGAGATAAGGACCAGAGCTTTTTCATCCACTTACTTTTTTTTTTTTTATTTTATCTATGCACTACCTTTTTACAAATTGAAGACTAGAGGATAAATTTGTGATTCACATTCCACTTTCAAAACTGAGAAGCTAATATTACTGGGGTGAAAATATTTCCCTGAGGACACGAAGCCACAGACCCATGGCATATTCCCAGATAATGAGGTCTCTGGGTAAGTACTGCAGCAGACAAAATAAATGCATCTTACATAGCATGTCTGGAAGGAATAACAGAGCCCTCAAGTTTTCCTCCAGTCTTCAGTGAAGTCCTTGAAAGTTAACCCACTGGGAGAATTTCTTACTTCTAAAATGCTAAAAGGAGTCACAATACTTTTATGGAAACCAAAGTCATAAGTTGTCTGGTAGGGGATTTTTTTTTTTTTTTTTTTTTTTTTTTTTTTTTTTTTTTTTTTTTTTTGCCTATTTAAGGATATAGAAAAAAATATTTACTGAGAAATTCAGCCATTAGAAAAGTTTACAGTCTTGACATTTTTGTCAGGGATCTGGAACTCAGAAAATAATATTCTATGGCTGCTGCATAAATAACAGGCAGTATACAGAAAGATTAATCAGCGTGGATGGGGATATAGCTCAGTGGCACAGCGCCTGCCTGGCAAGCAAGAGGTCGTGAGTTTGATTCCCAGTACCGGAAAAAAACAAAACAAAATAAAAGAAAGACTAATCAGCTACATTATTTTGCCAAATATTTGGATCTGATGACTCTTATGTTCTAATAAAAATGTAGGACAGGGTAAAAAAAAATAGTAAATATAGCAAGAAATTTAAAATTAAAAAACCAAAAGCACTAGTCCAGTTTAGGCAAAAGTATAGGTTTTGAGGTATCTCACGAATTTTGAAAGGGAATGTCAAATAGTATTTCTCAAGGCAATTTGTACCACAATCCAAAGTGTGTGTACCATTCAGTTCTGCAATTCTATTTCTCATCATTTATCTTAAGAAAATGAAAGTGTCAGTAAACAAACACACTATTAAAGAGAGTCACTGAATGTTGCATAATAAAGAATAGTGACAATAAAAATTTCAAAGCCTGGCATGGTGGCGCACACCTGTAATCCCAGCACTCCGGAGGCTGAGGCAAGAGGATCACTGCAAGTTCGAGGTCAGCCTGGGCTACAAAGTGAGTTCAAGGCCAGCCTGAACTGTATAGTGAGACTCTGTCTCAGAAAAACAAAAAAAAGAAAAGAAAGGAAATAAAAAGTGCAATAATAAGAGCTTGAGTAAATAAATAATGATTTCCATATACTAGAATATTAATTAGCTTTTTCTCCCAAGAAGCTTTCTTTAAATATCAACAGAGAAAGATGTCCACAATAATTTGCTGCATTAAAAATAAGATTATGGAATAGAATGCATAATGTAACCACATTGATGTAAAACAAACAAGACAGATTTCTACTTGCAAAAGCATTTTGAAAGAAGTAAAATAAAATTCTTAAGAATGATTATTTTTGAGGTGTGAAATAAGAAATTAGTTACCCTAAAATAAAGATGTCTACATTTTTTGTCCTCATTTTTAGTGAAGTTCAAGGGATATTCCATGGCCCTGGAAAATGCTCACAATTTTTAAATGTTAAAAAGCAGATTCCTAGCCAATATAAATAATACCACTATGATTTCTTAAATTCACTCACACTGAGAAAATGTATGGAAAGCCTGTATCTACATGTTCATGATGAATTTTCCTGGAGAAATCTATCCAAACTGCATCTGTAGGGTCCACCGCAGACACACACCTGCCTCCCTGCACCCACTGTGGTGAGCACAGAGACTTTTCTTCTCTCTCCTGTAAACTGAGTCACAGCAGCGGGAATGCGTGAAATTCCAGGACCCTTCCAGAGGGAGAAGAGGAGGCCCATGAAGCCCTGGCTTCCCCACGTGTCCGTCAAGAGCACCTTGGAGAAGGACACCTGCAGTCCCACAAGGGAGGTAAGGCCAAGGTCTGGCTGGCCGGACAAGACACACATGCAAGCAATCTGCTAAAAGCTTCAGAGATTAGCTGATTCCTCCTCAGTAACCCAGGAGTAGAATGTTATTATCACCTCCATTTTCGAGATGAAGACAACACTGAAGCCACCAGTAGCAAGCACTAATGTCAAAGTCCTGAAGAGAAGGTAGACCCGCCTGACTGCCAGGACTGTGCCTTTGACCCATTTGACACGTGCGGTGGTGCAGATCGTGTGAGCACTAAGTGCCTTGCTACCCGTTTTCCTCGGAGCTCAGGTCTAAGATCAGTGACGTCTGCTGCCTTACATGGACTCCAACCAACTTCACCTCACTGCCATCCGGGTGCCTACAGTGCACAAAATCCAAGGCATCTCTTAAAGTTTTCAGCCTAGAGACCAGAGAAAGGAAATGACTGTCCCTGAGATTGCTATTCCAAAAGGGATAATTGCTGCTCATCTTCCTGGGCTGACAAAGTGCTTCACTAGGGTGATACTCGCACCCTTGGAGGTCAGCCGCACTCCACCGACAGCCACCAGCTCAGCTGTGCCGATTTCCCTCCGAGCTGCCCGCTTGCAGACTTTCCAGAGCACACAGCGTACTGAGCCATTATTATTTTGTGCCTGTGGCAGGGCGCTCTACAGAGTGTGCATTTTAATCAGCCTGGAATGGGTAAATAAATAAATAGCTCATAGGTAATATGTAATTTACTAGGGAAAAACAGCCATGACTTGCTGCCCTCACAGTCTGCAGCCTGATGCCTCCGGTGATTACTTGCAGAAGTCCATGGTGCAAAAGAGCTGAATTTCATTTCTCTGCTTATTCCTTAAAATTGTTAGTTGATGGATCTTTCCTCGGCTTGCCTCAAATGTCCTTGCTCATCTCCACTCTAAGGTAAACATATTTCACTGAGCAACTGCATCTACGCATGGGTAAAGTGATACATTCTACCTCCCCTACATGCCCACCCGCTCTGTATGAAGAATCCAGTCAAGTGTTTAGAATAACCACAGCATCTTTTCCTCTCCTCATTGTACAAAAAAAAAAAAAGGACTAAAATATACGTATTCTCAAGTCACAGTGTCAATCTATTTTGAGGCTTTCAATCAGATCTGTGATGTTCTAATTTTCATAAGGCTTCTCCCTGGCAAAGTTGGCTGAAATGTATCAGGAAGAAAGAGATGCAGGATAAAGCACACTCATCTCTTCTTGGCAAAACCAAAGCACTTTAAAAACACTGAGCAGTTTGAAGTCTGAGCTCCGCGGACCTCCTAACTTCAGAACACCTATGAGCTTTGTAAATTACACTCTAAGCTTTATGTGAATGGGCATGTTCTTTACCACCTACTAAATTTTCATTTAAGGAAATTTCTGCAATGTATAATAACATACACCAAATACTTTGATCTTATACATTTATTATTGTCAGGAACCCAACAGCTCATGGAGCCAAGAAGGAAAAGTCATAGTTCCTGTGTTTAGCTGGGGGGTGCGGGGGGGACCTTACTATTTTCTGTAGCCCTAGGCGTGACTGAAACTATGTTTGGGTGATTACTCTGTTTCCGTGAGCTGTCAGAGCACCACAGAAATGACAGTAGTTTTAGCATTCCTCTTTATAGTCGAATTATTTATAAAGAAATTTTTCTTCTCTAAAGTTAAAAACTATGATACAACCTTAAAGAAATATGAATTAGAGTTGAATAAAAATCGTATGAAAGATTGCTACCAGTTAAATTATAAACTCCAGATCCAGTTGAATGTTCAATGAATTAGCAAAGCCTTTAGCATTTCTGGCAAATATATACATTTTTTTTCCCAGAATCTGGGCAGCTTTCACTATTCCATTGTCCTCAGTCTAATCTTCTCCCGATCCCTCAACAGCCTCTGACTCATCTGTATTCCTGCCGCGGCTCCGTCCCATCTCTTCTCACCGAGCAGAGTGAGTGAATCTTTTAAAATGCAGGTCAGATCATGACACTCCTCTCCTTCAAGCGTTCCCATGACCTCTCGTCTCAGAATAAAAAGCAAAGTTTTTACAGTGGTGCTCAAGACCCTGGTTATCCCACTGCTGACTTGGTCACAGCTGTGGTAACTGCCTCTTTCCTCCTGGTCTGCTTCATGTGAGCCAAGGAGACCAGTTCCTGCGTGGCTCTCAGCTACTCCCTGAGCCCACCGCAAGGGGGCTGCTCTGGCCCTGCGGGTCTCTCACTACCTTCCGATCAAGAGCCCTGGCTGCACACAGTGCGAATGTCACACACCGCGGGTGCCCAGTGCGCCTGTCCCCTCACCCTGCCAAGCTAGTCCCTCTCTTATACTCCTCTCCACCTACCGTGGATTAGCTTATTACCTTTCTCGCGCAACTACAGGTACATTTTTTTGCCTCTTTGTTCATTTTCCCAACCTCAGTGGCCAAGATATTGTCAAATACGTAAAAGACACCATATATTTTTGTTGCATAACTAATCCATATTAGTAAAGTTTCTTTTCAACAGAAGATGAGCATTTAAAAATACTCTCGGGGCTGGGGATTTAGCTCAGCGGCAAAGCGCCTGCCTGGCAAGCGCAAGGTCGTGAGTTCGGTTCCCGGTAGTGGAGAAAAACAAACAAAAAAAAAAACTTTCAAAAATAAAATTGTTGAAAATTTATATGTAGAAAAAATAACAGATAAAACGCCCAAAATGTGGTCAGTGATTGGTCGTTCCATAAATTTCTTCAATGATGCATTAAAGAGAAGAGGAGAGGGGAGGGGTGGGGTTTCTTAAGAAAGTGTGAGGGCTCTGGAGGCTGATCTCAAGGAGGCAGTGCGTGAGTGACTGTTGTATCCTCCTGTTATCCAAAGATATTTCCTCCGAGGGTCAGGACTTGTTTACAAGCTGCCTTCCTCAGCCCTCTGGAAGACACACTCGGCAACCCCCATGCCTGTCACACTCGCGTGCATTCACACGTGCTCGCTGTGTCCCCCACGTGTGCTCACTCTCAGCAGCTACTAACCGCCTCTCTTCATCAGAAGACTGACATCAGAATCCAGGTTCCTTTGCCTCTGCATACAATGAACAGAAAGAGCCCACAAAGTTATTTTCTCGTAGTTTCAGAAGTGCAAATCCTCAGAGTTTCAGGGATACAAGTCCCCAAGTCCTCAGAATTTCAGAGGTACAGAGCCTCCACCTCCCTGCACTCTGGTCTAGCAGGTCAGAGATGTAACTCATTTGTCTCCATCTGCTCTGCAGGACCGAGCAGAGCTCCTCTGCCTGAGACGGTACCTGGTGCCTCAGCCTGGCTGGGCCCCTTTCTCTCCCACCCCACATCTGCAGTCCCCTCCAGTCTCCCTGAGAGCACTGCCCTTAGTCACCTTCACCCAGACCCTTCCCCCAGACTTGCTCCTGGACAGATCACCTTAAGACAGTCAGTACTGGGCACGACCCTGGAGACTGAGTCTCAGGACAGGGTGCTGGCATTAGGGGACCCACTGGCCCTGAAGGCAGCAGGTGGGAAGTGAAGTGACAGAACCCAGGCCACCCTGAAACTCACATGTGTGGTGAACTGGGATAGGAGGCCGGATGAGGAAGATGTGCTAGACTGAACAGCATCTCTTCCATTTGAAATATATGGTGGTGATGGCAATCACAGAAACTGCAGGACGCCCAGCTATTATTATGTGCCACTAGGAAAGAAGGAACTGTACATTTATTTTGGGGTGTTTTTTGGGTTATGTTTTGTTTTGTTTTTTTGGTATCAGGAATCAAGCTCAGGGCCTCACGCTTGCCCTGCAGGTGCTGCACCACTGAGCTGGTCCCTTAGAACCTTTAGGGTTTAGAGCAGCCAGTCACCAACTTCGAGCATGGCACAGAGCTGTGAGTTCTCTGTGCAGGCGTTAAAGGCCACATCATCATCTGCAGTGAGACCGTGCCAAAGACCAGGACGAGGGAGATGGAGAGGAGCAAAGCTAAAAAGAATGCTGGCAAGCCTCTTACGGTACAGGTAAAACCCTGATGGACAAAAGACACAATCCTGAAACACCCCTAAACCAGTGCTCTGAGGGTTCTTCCTAGAGATCAGCAGATTGTTCTTGCCTAAAGCACCCCCTGAGACTGATGGGCTTGTCCTCCAAGCCTGGCCCATACCTTTCCCCACCTTCTGGCCAAGCAGGGCCTGCTTGGGCAAGTACCATTTCTGCTAAGGGAAGAAAGGAATTATTCACTGAAGAAAGTAAGAACCAGCGGATCAGTGCTGACAGAGCAGAAAAAACATTACGTCCAAACGTAGGTATTGGAGGTATAAACTAAGCACACTGATGATAAAGCTGGAGAAAGACTTTGCTGAAATGAGGTCATGCTTCTGTAACTCCACGCCCTAGCAAGGGCATCTGCAGCCACTACTAACTTTTGTTTGATTTGTTCCTACAAACTTAGAGAAAATAGTGACGACATTAATTAATGCTAGAGATGTTATGGCGAAGCATTGTGAAAGAGATTCACTGGCAATCTCTTAGAGATCAACCGCTTAAGCAAGACCTCTGTCTAAGACCTAAGAGTCTACCAGATGACTCTTGTCTCTGAAAAGGTCTGGAAGACACCCTTTCACTAGGCTAAGGGATGCCCAAGGGAGGAGGACTTTGGCACCACCAAGAAACATGTCCTTAACCATTCTTAGTAGGCTAGAGTTGATGATAGGAGGAGTTACGTCAGGGGGAGGTAAGATTTGAAATAGCAGAGCCTGGATGTTGGTACTGAATTACCAGAAGCAAGGTGGACAGTTCCATAACAGGAATCAAAGCTGCAGCTATCAGTAGTGATATGTGATAAACCATGGTGTTTCTTGACAAAATAGATGAGCAGACAACAAGGATATTATTCAATATTATAAATTATACTGTACATAAAAGACTACTGTCACCTATTCTAGTGGACAAATCACTAGCTAGTCTCCAGTTTCAGGTTCAGTCAGTTCTCAGACACAAAATCCATCACTGAAAGAGAACAAGTCTACCTGAAGGAGTCTGCCTCCCTGCGCTCCCTCAAAGGATCTTGGACATCTACCCAATTAGCTATGCACTGAGAAACAAGAAATACCCACGTTTTCCTTGGATTTTAGTTGTAGGGCCCAAGACAACATTGATAATACAGATCACAAAATATTATCATTGCACCCTTATAATAGTGGGGGGGGAGTGTTTGACCAAGGTCAGATAATATGTGAACCCTGACCCAAACTCATCTCAGTGTGTACACAGCCCCCCAGAGCTTCCCAGTGGTATTCCCACAACCCTTGCATACCTACCCAAGGTAAATATATCTGGCAACTGACAGAACCCTTACACCCATGCCTTAACCTTCAGTAGGGATCATCACAGCTGAAAATACAAGTTGCATGCCTCCAAAATTGTGCCCAAAGATAATGAATCAGAAACACACCTCAATGTGGAATGGTAGAAATAAGTGACCTGCTCAAAAACTTAGCCTGCACAGAGGCAGTAACCTCTACTATTTTGCCCATCTGCATCCTGAATACTTACAACTGTGGCAGACGATTACACCTAAGCTTCAGTTCCGCCACAGTAGTTAGACCAATTGTGTTGTCTTTTTGTTTAAAACAAATGCTTTTGTACCATGCTAGTGCTTGTCAACAACCACTAGTAAGGCAAACCAGTTTCATTCCATTGAATAGGCAAAACTACATGATTTTGATCTCTAGTAATATAACTGAGAGAAACATTTGTCATATGGAAATTCCACATAAATCACACAGGCCCACTGAATGGATGACATCCTGATAATTGAACCCAATATTCAGTAAATTACAAGTAATTTGGGTGCATAGTAAGACAAATGTGCTACATAGGGTGAGACATAAAATCTACTAGGATTCAGAGACCTGTCATATTAGCGAAGTTTTTAGCAGTTTTTTGACTTGGAAGAAGCCAGGAATTCTAAGCTACCGAAACAAGTCGCTGCACTTTCTGTCCCTTCCTCCTACCATGGAAGAAAGAGATCCACCAGCAATCATTCTGAGAAAAAACTGAGACCTTAATGGCCTAGAGCATAGCTGTGAAATTTACAGCAGCAAGCTCTACACCCCAGGCCCTTGGAGAGACTGAGAAAATGACCAGGGTATATTAACAGATATGTGGACAACCAAGGATTCCTACAAAAGGCTAGGTGTATATGCAAATCATAAGATTTCACAGGTAAGCAATGTGTCAGTGAACATCCATGTGAGCAGTGCCAGAAGGCACAAGTAACCCAAACGGGTGTCCCAGGACCCACAATACCCTCCAGTACCTCTTAATACCATGGAGGATTACAGCACCAGCTCAAAACCCAGGCTGAGATCATAAAATAGCTCAATATGTTTATGAAGACGGGAAACAGACTGCCGCCACTCTACGTTCCCACTCAGAGATCCCTGAAAACTAAGTGCTGCTGCAGAAAAGTTCCCCAAAGGACATCCACTCTTCAGCTGGTCATCTGCCCTGGTGGCGTGAGAGGTAGACTGGAGTCATGATACGTAAGAACTACTGTATTCTATAAAAAGAACTGGATAATGGGTCAGAGACATGCAAGTAGCAAGACTGGAAGACCACTGAAAAAAATTAAGGGAGTTAGGAAAGAACTATGAGATATGTCTGTGAAGGGGATAGCAAGCCTGTATTTGCACTGCACATCAATGTACGACACACAGCACCCTTGGTGATTGACAGCCTGTGGGCAGGGTGTCTCATCCTATGGAGTCAGCAGTCCATGGCTTGAGTACCCCCAGTACCAGCACCCTAGACCCCCAAGGCCATTGCAGCAGGGTGGGAGGCGCTCTCTGGCCAAAGCTGATGTGACTACCGTCAAGCACCCAGCCCGCAGGGGCGGATGAGCCTTCCATATGCCATCTCTCAGCCATGCGCTTGCAGAATCATCACTGAGACCTCCTCCACACTGGAAAGGGCAGTGACTCTTTCAGAAAGGGACCTGTGGGTTTACATCTCGGCCACCATGCCTCAACATGTGGAGTAAACTTGAGGTACGATGCGACTGCAGCGCGGTAGGGACCTCACTGGTCTGCAGAAGGCACTGTTGGTACTCCACCCAGATCCCTTATGGGCACTTCCCCTGCTCTTGCTTCGAGAACCCCCAGTGTGCTTTTATTCCCAACACCAAGTATGCGGGTGCTGGGCAGAGGGATGTATGAGATGGACATGCAGAGGTAAGGGACTTCCGGAGCCACACACCCAAAAGCCCCCGGAATGCATGGTTAGCAATTTAAAAACAGACTTCCAGGCCACAAATCCACGTAGGATCAAACACGCTGCCTTAAAGAATGAATGCTATGGCCCTCATGCTCCAATTTATTGCTCAGAGTGGCCCAGGGGTCAGTCATGTAACAGACCACCGGCCCCTCCCTGCCCCTAAAGGAACTCAGGCATAGTCATCCTTCCTCTGTCCTTCATCCTCACTTCCTGGTTCTATCAATAAAAAGCACAGAAGCCTCAGTTTGGGGCTGTCCTGATGAGACCCTCTCATAAGGGGTCTCGGTTAAGGGCAGCCCCTCTGGGCCTTTTGGAGTT
Organism: Chinchilla lanigera; assembly: GCF_000276665.1. Taxonomy (NCBI): domain Eukaryota; kingdom Metazoa; phylum Chordata; class Mammalia; order Rodentia; family Chinchillidae; genus Chinchilla; species Chinchilla lanigera. The sequence goes on along the minus strand of NW_004955554.1, from coordinate 136,456 downwards.
TGAACTGACTCTGAGTACTCTTTCATCCTTTGGGTGGCACCACAACCGTGAACTGTGACAATTAAGCACCTGCACTTTTACAGGCTTCTGGATCCTGCCCCAGCTACACGAACAGGAAAGCCGGAAGTGTGTTGTAATCTAATTCTTCCAAGGGTGGGTTCCTTGCTCCCAGACCAGGACAATATGAGGCATGATCAATCTCCAGAGTTCTTTATGCAACTGATCCAAGACATCCTCTGTGGGACTTCAACACTGTACACTTGCTGGTCCTCCTTCCTCCTCTCCTGTCTTTCTGTACCCTCATAAGTATTCTCAGGGGCACTCTGCAATAAATCACTTTCCGTGAACCCCTGTCCTGATTATCTCCTTACAGCTGTTGCCCTGTGCATGACCAGCACAGCCCCAGCACTTGAGAAATATGTGTTGATAAATAAATGGTCATTTAGACTTAGCAACTGTGTTCAACAGAACTATCCACCTCACTCGCATCGAATGGTTGCAGAGAAGATCATTTGTGGCACCAAGCAGGATTTTCTGGCAAAAAAATAAAAATAAAAATAAAGTACTATGTCTCCACTAATCACGAAATTCACTTCTGAGACTTCTTTCCATGTGAAAAAGGTGTTGGCCTCTAAGGTATTCTATTAAACAGAGGAAGAAAGAAATAATTTAGCTAGGAACTGCAGCGAGGTAGGGCCAAGACAGATGTGAATGTAATAAGGTATGTGCCTGAACAGGAATCTAAAGGAAACTCCCTGAAGGTGAAGGTGAATCAAAGAAAATGTCTCCTTCAAAATTTATCTCCGAACTGAACTTTATTTGCCAATGATTGCAGCTTCAAGTAGAAACCTCCTGCAGCCCAAAGGGCCTCCATGATGGTGATGAGAGTTTGAGCCCCTACAGCATGCTGGGCTAAGGAAAATGTTCCTTTCACTATGCCCAACGCTGACGCCTGAGAGAAGCCTGGCTCTCGAGATTCGTACGGGGTGGCTCTTTAGATCTGCTCAGTCTTCTCAAAGCCCCAAGATTCCAGATGCCGCAGGACAAACTGTGATCACATAAGACAGCTTCTCTGTAACTGTGAGTGCTGTGGCTTTAAGTTCCCAAGTCTTGGCTCCGGGCAGCTCAGGGGTGCTTCCTGTACAGAGCCCACTCTCAGTGCGGAAAAGCACGGATAGATCCTGTCAGATCTGGATCTTGTCAGGTGCAATTCTGAGATCTCATCACTTCCCCCACCAGTACACAGTGCCCGCATTCCTCTCCTTGGAGCCAGAATGTCTGTTTTTACCCTTAACACATACAGTCTCCTCTTAACACCACAGCCAGTGCTTCTTCTAAAATATATCTGATAACATCCCAACTCAGATGAAATTTCTCTGATTGACTATCAGCCTATTCAGTGTAAAATCCAATGTACACATTGCTGATATAGGAGGTGGGGTGGCAAAGCTGGTGAGAAATAAGCAGGACGTGTTGGTTACAAGCTCCCCGGGCCCCAGAAGTGGAAGATGCAGACGGCGTAAAGTTGACAAGATGCCCTGGGGAGCCCACTACTGCGACCCCTCTAGGAGACACCAGATACACTTTTATTTTTGCTCTGCTCTCTTTGTTCAGCCTAAGTTCGCTCTGCAGAGTTCTTCCCTTACCCCTTCACCCCTCACTTTTTAAATAAGCTTTTGGCACTGTTTTTGTCTTGTCTCATCCTATTCTTTGTTTGAGGCAAGAAGGACCCGGACTACTTTCAGTGGGCGAGCCACTTCTAAGGGAGCCACCTGACCACACCATGGTTTCACTCTATAAACCGCTCCCACGCCCTCCTTCTTGGCAGCAGACAGGTCCTGAGCCCCTGTCTGTCCTCCTTCCCCACACTCTCCTCTTAAACCATGTTGCTGAAGCTACCTGAGCCCCTAACCATTCCTGGGACATGGCCGACACCCCGTGCCTCTGCCCGCTGAGCTTGCCCTTTCTGTCCCGGGTGCTCTCCTGCCCCGTCCGGAGCTGCGGAGCTGGCTACTCTCCCCTGTGCTGTCTCCCTGCACTCCCTACATGAACAGCAGCAGGGGCCTGAGTCCACATCCCACCCGCCTCCCCCGCCCTCCCTCCTCCCCTTACTCTTCTATGTCCCTCATCATCGGCCTGTGTGTGTGTGTCTGCCCGTCCCGAACCTGGATCCCTAGATCCTTGCAGCCAGACACTGTAGGTGCTCAATAACTACCTGATGAAAGAATGAAAAGCTCTCTGGGAAAACACCACTGCCCGTGTCAGTGTTATTCACACACACCCTCCACTTCCCTGCTGCTCCCACTGTGTAAGTGACCCCAGCTGCAACAGCCCACTTAGCCATCTCCTCACCCTGAAAGCTTCAGCGTTCTCCAACCTTCAAAGTTTCTCCTGCTGTGGCAGCCATCAAATATTAACAACCCTCCACATCCTCAGGCAGCCGCCTTTCTCCTCATTTGATTGCACTGACTCGCACATGAAAGGAGCCGAAGTACAAGATGTCAAATGACTGGGGGTGGCAGTGTGCTAGCCTATGCTAATGAGCCCTGCGGTCCCTCCTGGCAGCTGCACACTGTGACCAGAGCTTCCAGGAGACCTGGTGCCAACGCCCTAACATGGAAGTCATTGTTAGAAAAGGATGCCAGGTAGAGTGGGGTGGCTCTAGACTCAGGGCAGGTGGTATGAGAAGCAGGACCTTGTAGTACCCCTAAGATCATCTATAAATACAACTGTATGAATCCCTTATTCAACACAGGAGATGCTCTTTAGCTTTACATTTGTCATGCTAATGAAGACACTATTTGTAAGAAACAGTAATGAATAAATTCTGCAAACTAGTGTAAAGCTAAATAAAACACCTGCCCTCCTATGTGTACAAAAGCACCCTGGGCTGGAGAGGTAATTCCAGGGACAGAGGTGCATAAGCATTTGCATGGGAAGGCAGCACACAGTGCCTGGTTAACTTCTGAGAAGTGTATGCTTCTGTTTAGAAGCTCCATGTTTGCTGTGCCCAAGGTCGGTTGCAAAATGAAGGACATGTCACAGGAAGGAGAATCCTGAAGAAGAGCTCAGAAATATCCTTAAATGCAAAAGTACACACTACATTAAATTTTAGAGATCTGCTGCATGAAATTGTGCCTACCATTAATATTGCATTATACACTTAAAACTTTAAGAGGGCAAGCCCCATCCTAAGTGTTCTTGATAAGCTAGTAGAAGTAGAGCTGTGAGGCCACCCTCTCCACTCACCTGAACCTAGACAATGCCCAGGGCCACCCCTGAGTTTTTGAAGGTCTATTACTTGTAGGAGAAATAAGAAAAGCAATGACTCCTAAGTCTGCCCTGGAAAATTTCAGAGTCCCAAACCAAGATGCACGCATCCCAGATCCTTCACCATGACCTATGGTAACCTTTCTTCACTTGGAGCTCATTGAAAGTTCGTGAACGTGGACTGCATCTCATACATCCAGTTATAACAGAGTGAACTATGGGAAAGGACATGCACGGTACACACAGCTGACGTGACTCAGCACTGACCATCACATTGTCAATCACGCTCTGGAAGACCCAGTGAGAAGTGCCCTAGAGCTGGAGCCATGTTGTAAGTTCTTAAACTCAGCTCTTTCAGCCCTTGTGCCATTTTCCTTTCCACTTGTTCTGAGCATGCTGTGCTCTAAATGAAGCTTTGCTGCTCTTCCCTATGGTCATGTGCCGCATCCAGTTCTCTGTTTGTCATGCACGTGAACCTAGAAACCTATCTGTGACCCCGTCCCCCACAGGAATATTCCTACCTAACACCTGAACAGACACACTACTTGAGGTTCAGGTATGTATGTGACAGTGCTGTTAATGGTGATTTATGTTGATCAGACATTGTGCAAAAACAAAACAGTAAATACTTCTGTCATCACTAAAGCAACCAGACCAGAGAACGAAAAGTGAATTCTCAAAGAGTCTGCGCTGGGTGTTGTACTGGGAACTATAAATTCCAGACTGAAAAACTATCTAATACACAGCAAATGGGAAGAATAGAACAAGAATAGCAAGTAACTGGCAAAGAGGGATCTTAAAACTGCTTTGACCTGAAAAACATTTCAAAAACAAAGCCAGTGATTTATACGCTGAAACCCAGATATCAAAACATATTTGGGTCATCTATTTTCCTACACCTTTCAGACAACAGAGCCGTCTGGAGACTCGGGTGGACCCAGGGCACAGATCTGAGGGATCTCAGGGACACAGGCCCGGAAAGGGCTGCTGATCAAGTCTCCCCTCGCTCCCACTCCTCTCACGTTGTTTGCTGCTGGAGAAAGTAGACAGCCAAACTTTCAGAAAATGATTTGTTTTTATTCCAGATGTTAAAAGTTAGAAAAGAGAAAATAAATGAACCTTATGCTTTGTTTCTCACCTTTGCTGTGCTTGGCATCGAACCCAGGGCCTTGCACACCCCAAACTCACACTCTGCCACTGGGCCCCTCAGCCACACCCTGTGATATTCTAAGGGGGAATGCAGAGCAATTGCCGCGTGGTTTGTTCCCTGAGAAATACTGTCATCTTAAGAGAAGCAAAACTGCTATCACTGATACCAGTGCCAGTATTCCTAAAATTGTTCTTTAACTTTCATTTGTAACTACAAGTCAGCAGACATGCTTCCAGCCCGTAATCCGGATAGTAATCTGGATAGGACTGAAAGACCCAACATGCAGTGAGGGAGCACAGCTTGAGTTTGGAGTTTCCTCGGCCCCTCCACTTGCTATCCTGCAAGCTCAGCAGGCTGGGCTCTCCATGTGCCTGCAAGGTGCCCCGAAGTTATCCCGAGCTTTCAGAGCACCTGAGGAGCAGCCTGGGTGACACCGCCCCATCTTATTGATGCCCCTGCTCCCACTGGGCAGAAGCTGGCACTCCAGAAGGAGCTCTGGAAAGACAGCTCTTCTCTCTGCTCTGCCCTGTGGTTCCCACTCTGCCTTCCAGCAGGGCGCTGCTTTCCCTCAGGTGGCACTGGGCACCACCCACACTGGGGCATGAGGCTCTCTGCCGTAAAACTTGAGCAGTGGCTGGTGATAAAGAGGATGGCAGAGAGACCTTCACCCTCTTGCTGTGTTAAATTCTCTAGGACTTCTGTCAAAGAACAACTGTTTTTCCACAGAGTTTAGACAAAAGTCCTATGGCCAAATTTCTTCACCCCATTGTTCAGATAGAACCTCTACTCTCCAAGTGGCTCCTCATCTTTTCACATAAGAACATAGCTAAGAGCTGGGCGCTGGGGGTGGGGCTGTAGGTAGTGGCAGAGTGGCTTCCTAGCAGGTATAAGGCCCCAGGTTTGAGCCCTAAAATGAAAGAAGGAAGGAAGGAAGGAAGGAAGGAAAAGAAAGGAGGGAGGGCAGGGAGGAAGGGAAAAGATAAAGAAAGGGAAGAAAAGAAGAAAGAGAGAAAGGAGAGAGAGAGAGAGGTGGAGAAGGAGAGGGAAAGGAGGCAGAAGGTCCAGCAGTAAACTACACAAACACTGGAGCACTGTTATTGATGGTCTCAGTAGATCTAAGTGCTGCTGGATTCAGGCTGAAGCTGAAAGATCATTGTGCTTTTCACATTCCAGTTTCAACCTAAGTACCAAAAACCCAAAATTTTACAGAGATTTTAGCCCAAAGAGCTTTCTCATGCTTAGCTTCTTTTGTTTAGCCTTGCAGGCCCTGTGTCCCCTCTGCTTGCCCTTGCTCGTGTGCCCTGGCTGGAGGACAAGCACTGGGGGAGAGGCTGCCATCCTCACCTGTCTCCACACCATGCCCAGGTTCTGTGTTCTGCTTCCTCCTTGATTCTTACTCCTTAAAATGAGATTCTTCTCATTTCTCAAATGCTCCGCAGTATCTTGGTTAAATATGCACCAGGCGCGTCCTTCCGCCAGACTCAAAGGTGCCCTGGACCATACGAAAGGGTCAGATTCACACCGCGCCTCAGGGACCCATCCATGGTGGAGCGTGTGGGTGAGCCACGGAACCGCCGGGACAAGACCATGCAACAGACCACATGGAAAGAAACGACTGCGGATTCCGGGGACTGCGGGCTTCCTGAGGCTATGCAGCCATGATATTTTATAATAGTCTTTCAGACCTAGCAAGAGTTTTATCATACAAAATCTAGCTGAATTTTTATGTCCTATCCAGAGAGAAATGAAGAAAAGTAGAGCTGAGAAGAAGTTAACACTGGGAACCAAAGGCTCTGTTCTCCCTGATGCCATGAATAAGTCTGAACTTGAGCAGGTCACTTCGATGCCCTGATCTCCTCTGTCACATAAAAGGGCTGGGCTGAATGGCTGTCAAGGACCATCTCAAAGGTAACAATTCATTTCGGTAGTGAAAGAACGGTTCTCTAAGCAGCCTGGAGAAGAGGGCTGGTCATAAATAAAGAAATGGAGCGCTGCCCAGCTGGTAAGAGGCTTGTACCCAGCAGGGGTTGTGGGCACCAGAGAAAGGTTTGCGGAGCTGACAGGGGAGTGGAGGCGGCAGCCAGCAGGAAGGCTAGGGACGGCTGAATTTGTAACGGCAGCATGAAACCTGGCACATCATCCAAATGGCGGCATTTCACACAGCACAATAAATGCAGATCAGATAAAAGCCTTCTCAGAACTCTAAAGTACCATACACATGGTAAAGTGAGCTTCATGGATAACATTATGTGTGTGTGTGTGTGTGTGTGTGTGTGTGTGTGTGTGTGTGTTTTAAAGTGCAACTTGTAGAGATTCCAGCTAATTTTAAGAAATCATGAATAGACTTCACGTAGTTCCCTATTTGGTTTAAGATATCCTTTTTAAAATATCATCTTTTAAACAATGGATTTCCTCAGGCAAACCTAGCGAGCACTGACCACAACAATGACTGACAGAGACCACCCTATCCAGCCCTGTATATGTGGGAAGCCAGCAACGGAAGCACAGCAGAATCAACGCTTAGCAAGTGGTCATATTTGGGAGACTTATGGGGAAAAGATTCTTTGGGTTTTTGTGGAGAAAACACACACACACATACACACACACACACACATACACATACACACACACACACACACACACAATCACTGAGTGTTCCTGACAAATGTTTTCCTGTTCTTCAAGGTATCAAAGAAATATCCAGGGTCTAAACTAGAAGTATTAGAACAAGAAGGAAACAAAATTAGTCAAAGAGCTGGTCTTGTTGATAATTAGCTGTATACATGATTGCAGACCTTCGAAGAGTACAATAGGAAGAGTTTGAGATTTACAGTAACACGTACATAGCCATCAAAATCAGAAAGTCCAGAGACAGCCATAATTTACATTGTGAGCTTTATTACTATTCAGCACTCTTTATGGTTTAAGAAAGAAAATTGGGATTCAAATGTAAATTTTGTGTTTTGTGGCACCTTATTAAAATTATAATGAAATATTCAATTCCCTGCTTGGAACTTCAGCATATAATGAATTGCATTAAAGGACAGAAAAGTACAAGAGAGGAAAGTGCAGTTCAGCATGACAAAGTAGAAAGAATACCAGGCCGGGAGTCAGAAGACCCGTATTCTATTGCTAGCTCTGCTGTGAGCTGGTGATCTCATTTTGAACAAAGCATTTTATTTCTCTGAGCCTAGGTTTCCTCATTTGTAAACTGCGGGGACTGGTTCAGATGAATACAATTCAATGATCACCAATGTCAGATCTTGCAGCACATTCTGTGCCAATGCAGCCACTAAGCAAATTATCAAATACTCTCACATAATAAGCAACAACATTTCATTAAATCCACCACCTCCCATGGGGCCTGAGTTAGACAGAAAAGCCCAAACACTTGGTATACTATGCATCCGTTGTTCACAATTTATCTGTGGAAAATCCTCTTTCTGACACGTAGGAAAGGTCAGAATTCTCAAGAGCGTAATAGGAATGTTAATTTCCTTTAAAATGGTATGGACACTTGGTTCCGTGAATTATTCAGAGGTGTCCAGGACTATGTAAAGTGAATGACAATGACCTTGGACATCTACTATACTGTCGTCCAGAGAACTAAAGTAGGGGAGAGGAATAACACTATTAATCTTCAAGAATTTATATAGTCACTGCTAGTAATATCTAGTATTCTGCTCCAATTTTCTTTCCCTCTCTGTATGTCCTGATATGCAATTTTATTACACTGAAGGATCGGTGTGCAGCATTTCAGGGGTCCTCTGTTCAGGTGGTAGGATGCGGTGCAATTATGATAAACATTAGCTAGCATGCCACCTGCCTGGAGTGCGACAGAGGCAAAGGCAAACACATGCAGCTGGCATTCAACTGCACAGTGAATGCGGGAATAATGGACATTTTTACTTTTAGGAGTTTTGTGTTCTTATTTTGAAAAGAATAATTGCTCAGCCTCTTTACCTAAATTCCCATTTGCTTTACTCAACATAATCCTCTTCCATTTAGAAATACAGATCATCAGACAGCAGTTATTCTACCAACTCATACCTCGCAAAATAAACTAAGCAAATAGTTGTTTTATTTCACTGTGTATGCTTGTTTTTCTTATCTATGGTTGAATATTTTACTTACAAAAGAGATTTTAAAAGTTACTGGATTTTTTCCATATTCCAAATGTGACAGAAGGGCACTGATATTTACAGAAATGTAAATCCTCCTCTCTTACTCCTGACTCTTACATTATTCTCACTTTATATGAAGTAAATCAAAGGCAAATATAGCAGATTGCTATCTAGACTCTGGCAAGAAACCAGCGAAGCAACAAATTAGTTCCTTAATGCAGATAAATATAGATGAACTTTAACTTGCTCAGAATTAACACCTTTTATATTTACTTCTACAAACCTCTTACAAAATATTAAAGAAAAATATTTAACACAAAAAACATTTTTACAGGAAGTAGGTTTGAGCTGAGGTTGGGGGCAGACCAAATCCACAGACTCTGGCTCCAGGCTTTGCTAGTGAACTTTCTTTCAAGCTCGTAGGCTTTCCTCCTTCAATACATGTATTTAGTTAACTGGTTAGATGTTGTATTAGTAATAATTAGAAATAACACAAACTTAGAATGCAGAGGATATTTCTCAGCCATCCATTTGAAAAGCTGAGAATCAGGAAGCCCAGCCTGACCATCTAGTTCACAACTTCAGAGCCGATGGCTTTGGAGCAGGATGGCTTGGAATTTAACATGGCTCCTCCGCTTATTAGCACAACCATTTAGGCAAGATTGGGAAACCCTGTCTACGTCTCTGTTAATTTATCTGTAAAATGGAGTAAAAGTACTTCATAGTGTTGACTTGGGTGAAGAAAGTCTGCATTTGCACATGAACAACTATTAGAAAAAGGCCAAGAACACAGCAAGTGATTAGTAAGGGTTGGATAAGGCCACTTGTGCTGGTTACAAAACTGCACCACGTGAGGACTGCCAGGCTCAGACTCACAGCAACTGCAGCGGGGCCCTGCGGCTCTGAGGACACAGAGAAGGTTGGAGGCACCCTCAGGTGGGGCTGCCGGCTCAGCTGCCTGGCGCTGTTGCCCCACTGGAGCACAGCATCTGGTCTGCGAGGGGCCCAGAACTCACAGACCCTGAAAATGCCTTCCTACTCCTAGCTGGTGCCGCACTACCGCTGGGATGAAAGGTTTTACAAATAATAACTTAAGCCATCAATCTTAACACCTTTAAGTCTATTTTTAATGGGAAAGATAGATTAAATTTGTATTTACCTCAATATTTATTGTCATGCAATTTTATAGTGAAATAGTCATTTCCACTAAATAAAAAAAAAGCATGCAGGTGAATTTTAACTACTAAGGATAATGAAACACCCATGAAATAGACCAGATTCCTGGGATGTAAACTACCTGTCGGAAAAAATTATTAGCCAAATAAATACATTTCTTTCTTTAGTGACGGGGTCCCACTTTAATTTTAGAATTATTTAACTACTCTATTACTAGCTATTGTCGAACTATTATTTCAGACACTGAAGTTATTTGACAATAGCCAACCATTTTAATTGGAACATAGATCCACTTGCAAATTTAGAAAAGAAGAATGCATCTAAAGGGAGGCAATCCACAGTAGACTTTATGATGAAAACAAAATTGAACCCACTGGAGTTTATATTTTTTTATTTTCTGAACAAAGGTCTTTTTACTGGTTTTCCTATATTTTTACTTTCTCTCTAACAAGATATTAAACTCAGTTAAATGGAACAGAATAATGATTCCCAAGTCTCCCACAGACCTTGCTATTACCCAGTTTTATTAACCCACATTGTTCTATTTGTGCCTTAAGGGGAAAAGTGATTCGGGAGAGTTACTGAGTGACCCCCGAGCTTAGAACTCCTGCACGGAGACAGGTACCACTCCTTGACTCAGTCTGACCCCAGAATGTCCACAGCACTGTGTATCCCCAGAGGGGCCCTCCCGTCCCGCCCACCAATGTCACCCAGAAATTCCAACCTTTCCAACAGCGCTGCTCAGCTTTTCTTCATAGCTGTCATCAATCCTGGGCTCCAATTCTGACCACATTTAAGTAACCTATTTTTCTCTCCTTGTGGAATCAAATTGTGAGTGAAATTGTATTGAAGTTTGATGTGTTCTTGTTACTCACATGCCATTTAAACTCTTCCCTCTGTAATTCATATTGTTCATGAAAGTTAACTAAAAACATCTAGAGGGAAAAAACATTTTCCAGTCTTAGGGTTATGGAACTATTTTATTTTAATGAAGCAATGAGTATTAGGATTGTTTTTCTTTGTTTCATAAATTCTCTAACTATCCCCTAGAAATAAAAGGTAAAAAGAACAGAAAGTAATTGTTTACTTCTTTAAGTAAACCAAGGCTAAACAACTAAACCAAATTTTGTTTACTAGTTAAGTCAAATTATTCATCAGTGGATTAGGCATTCTGCTTTTGGTTGAGTGTATGACAAAGTTAAATTAATTTCTTCACGTTGCCAAGTGCAATTGGCTGCACTGAGGCCAAACTTTCCTAAGTAGTACAGTTATGACTGAAATAGCTCGTACAAACACCTGGAATAAAATATCTGCTGCATTCCTCCTCTACAAGCACTGAAGATACAACACTCAGCAAAGAGGTTCCCACTCACGAGGAGCTTATACTTCTGTAGCAAAGATGACCCTGCAAATAGTGAAACTCGTAAGGCAATAGAGGCTAAATCTGAGGTACAATGGTCATTGCTTCACTGTAATATCAATCACTCTTGTTGGTGTTTTACATGTACTAACTCACTTGGTTCTCAAAGCCCAATGGAGATATGCTATTATAAACATCATCCTACAGATGAGAAAACAAGAAAAAAGAAAGATTAAATAACTTACTGTTACAGCTTGTGTTTAAATGTTTCCCCTTCATGTGGTCAAAAGTGGAGCTTTTTCAGAGGTGGGTATATCTGGAGTGTGTGATGCTGGGGTTGACTTATGGCGCAGTGCTAGATCGAGAGCAGTAGGATTAAGGGTGTGAGCATTACCTTCCCTGAGTAGTCTGCAAAAGATATAAGGGATAGAAAGAGCTGTGTGGTCAGCCCTTGTTGCTTGTTTTTGCTGTCTTCTTCTTGCCATGGACTGTTTCTCCTTTGCAATGTCTTTCTGCCTTGCAACCCTACCTTGGAGCCAGCTGATTATGGACTGAAACCTCTACAAACTGTGAGCTAAATAAACCTTTTTCCTTTAATTTGTGGGTGTTGTGTATTTGGTCTCAGCAACAAGAAAATATCTAAGACACTTGCCAAAACTTACCTCCAGCAAGTGTCAGATGGATGACTACTTTCTCAGTAGATGACAAAGTGCTGCTCTTAACCACTGTGCTATTTGGTAATCAGCAGTGCTGCTGAACAAATATTGAAATTAGGAAGGGGTAACCACATGGCCTGTTTTAGTCAGTGATGAGTAGCAGTGATATGTAGTTCCCAGTGCAGACTTAAAGAGCCAGGGCACAGTTCCTGAGGAGGCAATCATAGATCTGTATATACAGTAAAGCTTCTGTCAGTAGGATCCCTGCATGTACAGAGCTGGAAGCCTCCTGAAAACCAGCACTGCACCTTTAGTACAGGTGGGAATCAAAGACTTGTTATGGTAATCCTATGAGAATTAGGGGTTATTTCATCCTACTACGAAACTAGCCTATGCTGACAAAGATATACTCCTAACACTATTCCCTTAACTCAGTTTTTGGGGGAACTCAGGATGAGTATGATATAACCAGGAGAAGGAAGGAAATAAGGACAGGAAAGTGTATAAGTATGGGCCCAAAAGCAAAATACAGCATAAAACTTTGGAGAATTGCAAGTGGCCAAAAGAACTAACAATATATGCATTAGGACAGACCCATAAGATGCACAGTTATACACATAAAATTTGATTTGTTTGAAGGTTGACATTTTTCTACAATCCATTTTTAAGAGTCATGGTAAATAAAGAGCTGTAAATTACTAATTAGCTTCCATATGTACGGACATCTAAAAATCAATTTCACTAAAACAAAGGTTGGGGACTTCATTCTATTTCCTTGCTTTCATAGAATCACATGAAGTTTTTGAGTCAGAATAGTTCTGTGTAGCCACACAGTTAGTCAGAGGCCAAAGTCAGTCAGCAAGGTCTCCTGAATCCTGATATGTTTGCATATTTCTTGCACTACTTCTTACTTTGTGATAGATCTGCAAGTAGCAGGAGCAATTTGATAGCATATTAGTTGAAGGACAGATTCATAGATTGTTAAAATGTTCACAGAGCATATAATTATAGATGTGCCAAATTTCTCAGTGAGCTATCATCAGCAGGTTTGGAGTTACAAGCTATAAAACAATTCCCATTAGGAAAGCCTCTTGCAATTATTTGCACCTCATAAGACAGGTAATGGTATTATGAAACTGCACTAATTTATTTCCAAATTTCAGTTATGTATTATACCCCTGAATGAACACCCTTTTTGTCTGGATAAAAATAGACGTTGGATACTCATTTTTCAAACACTGAGGCCCACATTCTTTCTGAGTTACTGGAAATCTGCTATGAATTACTTAGAAAACTCTGCTGTCGTAAACCACTTTCTCTAAACAAGCACTGCTTTGAGATGGGGTCTCGAGTGGCAGACTGTTAGGAAAGACGTGACAGACGCCCGAGCTTACACCCAAAGGGCGGCAGTGGCTGAGTGCCACGGAGCCGGCAAAGTCTCCTCACCCAGCCGCGAGCTCAGCGGCGGGGAGTTCTGTTGACATCTAAGTTTGGGTGAGGATCTGAATCTCTCTCTCACTCCAACTCCTGTTTGTGCAAATCCAGCCTTGTAATTGCCTGTCCTTGCCGCTGCCCTCCCGGGGAATTGGAGAACTGATGAGATATTGACGGGGTTTCAGCAAGATGAAGGAAAAATGCCAAAAGAAGTGGTGAAAGTTTCTAGGAATGTAGAAATCCTCTCACCACAGGCTCTTGAGAGTGTCTCCCGCCTTCCTAGAAGATGGGAAACCGTCAGCTATGCATAACCTCTCAGCGTGTGACATTCGGTGTTATTAGTCCTCCTTCCCCTACATCATCCCCAGACACACGCATATGCTCACACCTCCTGCCTCCTGCGCCTCACAGAATCATTCTATTCAGTCACCTCTTCTCTACAGAGCTTCCTCAGACACCCCTGGCATAAGCACCTGGGGTGCGGGGTGTCTCGAAGCCCACACAGTTCATCTTCCATCACCTTGACAGGCTCTCTTTGGCTGGATTTCTTCTCAGTCAGCACTGGCCACATGTGCGTGCGTGAGCAACCTCGGGGACCACGGCTGTGACCACAGCCTCACCACGGGGCCTCCGGGGCCTCCTTGGGAACGGGCTTAGTAGCCGCAAGTATAAAAATGTTTTTACATCTGAAAGCACAGAGGCTAAAATGATCCATTTCTGGTCATTCTGATTCAATCTCTAAAGGCACGTTGCTCTGGAAAACAAAGTAAAATTCATAAATAATGTGTGCCTCGTTTACTTGCCTCTCAACTGAGAGAAGAGATTGAACAAAGCTTCAGCGGTGAGAGAAGAGTAAGCCAGGCATTTTGCCCCTAAGTTCTAACATCTGAAAATATTTGTGTGAGGAAGAGCTCTTCCTCGCTGTTCTTTGTCCTTTTTCCCTGCTGCTCCTTCCAGAGACAATCACTCACCCTGCCTCACCCGGGCAAGGAGCTTCTGCTGGGCTCCGTCGGGGCTTCGCGGGGCGCCTGTCCTGGCGGTGCTGCCCAACTGTGTGTCCCTCTCGGCTCCCCTCCAGCTGGTCCTGTGAATCGTTCCCTCTCCGTGTGCGTTCAGGACTAGAGATGTGAATGCGTCCTGCCGTTGCTGACATCTATGCACCTGAACACTCCCGTGGGTTCCCTTAAGCCCCCGCGCATGCAGCCATGCGGACTCACACACACGTCTATCAAAATATCATTCTGCATCGCCTGAATTGAAATTTTCTTTTCAACCGGGAGCCTAGCTAATATAATCAACTTATTTTGTTACCTAAAAATTACAAGTGTCCCAACAATCAACACAAAGTAATGGAACAAAAGCCATTTGTCTCCCACTCACTTCTTCACAAGTAACTTTATTCATAACAGCTTAAATAAAAGTAACTGAGGCACCTGCTGGCTAATGAATAGATAAGCAAAATATAGTATATACATGCCATGGAATATTATTAAGGCCTCAAAAAGGAAGGAAACTCTGCTATAAACCACAGTAGAAATGAACCTTGAGGACATTACGCTAAGTGAAAATAAACCACTTGCAAAAACACACATACAGTATAATTTTACTTATAAGAGGGAGTTAGTACAATCAAAAATCACACAGAAGCTGGGCGACAGGGCACACGCTAGCATTCCCAGCACTCAGGGAGGCTGAGGCAGGTGGATCACATATTCAAGCTCAGCCAGAGGAATTTAGCAACTTAGCAAGGCCCTGTCTCAAAACAAAAATTAAAAAATAAAATAAAATAAAAGGGGCTAGCAGTGTAGTTCAGTGTGAAGGCCTTAGATTCACTCCCAGGACCTCAAGAAAAAAATCACTAAGATGAGACAAAAAGTAAAGTAGTTGTCACCTGTGTGTGGGGTGGGCCCCCATGTGGGCGTGGGGGCCATGTTCCATGGGTCCGTGCTTTCAGTTTTGCATGGAGAGTTCTGGAGCGGATTTCCACAGTGGCGGCAAACAAATGCTATGTGCTTCGTGCCACAGGACTATACACTTAAAATGCTTCACACAAATTGGTAGGTATATTTCAGCGGGAAATACACACACCTCCCATCACATCAGAGAAACTACCTTCTGCCCTTATGTCCAAGAACGTGTTTTACTTGTCTAAGACCCTATGAAAATCAAGGAAGCATATTCTGAATGTGTGCAATGGAGATTACCGAGTGTGTACACGAAAGATCTGTAAGAAACTTAGCAATGTGGAACCTGTGCTCTCCTGGCAACATTTGGAAATACAACAACAAACGGAAAATTCCATATTGGTTCTATCTGACCATGAAAATCTGAACATTTTTTATTAGAAACTGTTTATAAACTATAATATCCAGTTTTCCAGTAATGGGTCATAGAGTCTGCCCGCAATTCTCCCCACCCACTTCCCGATCTCACTTCTGCCAGGTTGGCTTTTCCTGGCTTCCACCTGTGAGGGAGGCCATGTGGCACCGGCGCTTCTGTCTGGCCTATTCCACCTCACACGACGTCCCCCGTTCCACCCATCTGTTCAAGGATCTCTGTTCTGTGTGCTGAATAGCGCCCCAGTGTTTATGCAGACGGCGTTTCTTTATCCATTCATCCCTGGTGGGCACCGGGCTGCTTCCATGCCTTGGCTATTCTAGCTGTGCCGCAAGGGACCCAGCCTGGAGGAGCCTCTTCCGTGAGTTCCCTCATCTCCTTGGGCTACACACCCAGAAGAGGACAGCGGGGCCATACGTTAAATGCTGTTCAGACAACAGAATGACAAGTGACCTGTAGTCGTCTGTTGTGCTTTAAAAAGTATTTGTTATTTTTCCAAAGCCTTCTCCAGGGTAGGGGAGCCCTTGATCTTTTGAGTCTGGATGACTCGTGACACCGAAGGTGCTAAGTGTGCGCCCAGCTTCCCTTGCAAGCGAGTCAGCGCAGCCTGAGATCTAGGGGACAGACTCATCCGCTGAGGCCTTGAACAGGGAGCCAGTGGCGCAGGCAGCAGGAAGGGAAGGGGCTGCAGCACCGACAACACCTGGAACAAGGTCACAACCCCAAGCAAGCGGAGAACCATCCAACCGTAAACACGCGGCCTCCTGCACGACCAGGGAAGGTTGACGGAGGTATGGAACCAAGAGAAGAGTGCCGAAAGCTATGAAAACATAGTCCGTGTGGTAAGACATCATCTTAAGCCTCGGCTTAGCTTGATTTAAAATTCCCACGAGGCAGTAACTCCCTTTTGCTTCTCATTTCTCCCCTCTTTAGACAGAACTGTCTCTAACACACAGCCTACATCTGCCCCACCCTTGTACACCAGATGTGGAGAAGAGGTACTGCGTCTCTTTCACGTCACAGACCAGACGGATGGGAGGGACAGGAGGAACGGTGAGGATACATGAGGAGTCTTTTTCGAGCCTGAACCTGACTTGATAGGACCCTGGAGCTTGCGCTGATGCTGTACTGATACGGAACTTTGTATGATATTGCCGGAGAGTGGAGGTGTTTTCATGTAGGATGGACGTGAATTTCCAGGATCTAGAGGATGAACCCTAGAAGTCTGCTTCTATAGAAGACGACTCCCCATAACCTCTGCCTTTTGATGGCCAAGCCCTGAGTCTCGCTGTGGGCTGGACCAGCTGCCTCCAGCAGGGTATGACACATGGGATAATATTAAATTTTAAAGAATTACTGAGGACAGGACTCCAATGTCCACGCTCTCTCTTGCTGTCTCTCCTGCTCCTTGGGAGGGAACCGGATGCCAGGCTGTGAGCCACTTCAAAGACACACCTGTTAAGCAATGGTTCAGAACTTGATTTTTTGTGATTTTTTTCCCCTAAGAACCACATGAGTGAGTGACTTTGGAATTCAGGCAAAACCATAGCCCCAGCCAGTAGCTGCCCAAAACTTCATGGGAGACCTGGGTCTAAGTCACCCAGCTAAATACACTCATGTTCCTCCCCCAGGGGACCTAGGAGGAGAGGATGGTCACATTAAGCCTCAAAGTTTCACAGTCATTTGCTACACAGAAAAAGATAATGAATACACAACTCTAAAAAGTTGGCATTGTCCATTTCATTAGATTATGTTTAGAAATGAAAATAATGAAGAATCCACATTTTTCAACAGGTCACAGAGTTGAAAGAGCCTCTGCATCTCAGGACCAGGCAGTAGAGGGAGGAGGGGCAAAGGCAGCACTTACGATGGAACCTGACTCTCAGGGGTCTTGGCGCACGCCTCTGAAAGGCTCTTCTCAAAATTCCCTTTCCCGGACTCCTGAGCAGCCGTGGCTTCGTTTGAAGATTTCAAAATTACATAGCATTGCGTTGGATTCACCCCATTTCCAAACGCATTGCCTCTGCAGTTCTCTCATTTCTTCAGAAGAAAGTAGAACAGCACAGATCTGACACTGCCCCAAAAGCAGAAGGAAAGGACTTACCAAGAAAAGGCCTCCTAACTCTCTGCTGAGAAGTCAATTCACAGGAAGTAAAATATTAAAAATTAAAGTTATCGTGGGGCTGGAGATTTAACTCAGTGGCACAGCACCTGCTTGGCAAGCACGAGGTCGTGAGTTTGATTCCTGGTACCAGAAAAAAACCAAAATAACAATAATAATAATAAAATAAAATAAAATTATCTGACTGGTGTGGCAGTTAACAGATTTGTAAAGGAAAAACTGTGGAATGTGTGTGAGACTTAAGAAACTGACATTTATTAACAAAAACTAAAAAAATAAATCAATGCAATTTAATGCTGAGCTGATAGGGTCTTGCTTGGTTTAACTTCTTTCATTAAAAGTCATATGGATTTTTTTGCTTTTGCCTTTTGAATAATAGCTTACATTTACAACCCTGTCAAAAACAGAGAAATCGAGAGAAGCAGCAAGGCTCAGAGGACCAGGTAAAATTGCAGGATTTGAAGGAATTGAATTTTAAGCACCACTGTTGACCTTCTGGAGGTTGCATGAACTCACTTAAGCTAATTAAAAACTATCTATGGAGTAAAAATCAAAATAGTCATGCACCTCACAGGATTGTGTAGGGACTAACAGATAAAATGGATCACAAAACACTTAACCAAACAGAACCCAAAGGCTTGGAGCTGTGTGCTATGCTAACAATATGTTGGTGTCCTCATTTAACCTCTAGAAATTGAAAAACATCGACTACAGACCTAAGAGCTTTAGAGATGGAAATAACTGGCTGACAGTTTCCAAAGCAAATCTCCCTCCTTGAAAAAAGTGTCAAAGGTTTACCACTCAAATATAATTAAAGTGAAGCAAAGGTTTCCCAGACTGAAGGGTGGCAAGTAATGAAAGTAAAAATTACAGTACCCACCAGCCCTGCGCGTTGCCGCCAGCTAGCTGTGCCCAGGCGTTGTGCATGGCGCCCTGCTCCCGCATCTGTTCATTCAGCCCCACACTCCCACCAGTCAGACCACTGCCCCTGTGTCACAAAGGGAACTTACATTAAGTAGGACGGACAGTAGCTGAACTAATACCCAAATAAGCTGTGCTGTTTCGCTTTGTTAGTCCAAAAGCCTGACAAGAAAGCACAGCACCAGAAATATAAATGACCATGGGAAAATATGTTGGTTGGTTGGTTCGTTGGCGTTTTAATGAAGAGAGATTTCCAGGTCTGTGTTGAGAAATGCACTAAACACTCTTCCCAGTGACCCCCATGGCTGAGCTCTACAAAGGGAACTCAGGGCAACACACCCACGTGCTGAGGGTGCTTCATGGAGCCTGAAAGCATGCATTCCTTGGCCGGCAAAGTCCAACAAGGAAAATGGAAGGATCGGCCTAAGCAGAAAGACGTTTATCGGCTGAACTAATCTCTCTCTCTCTCTCTCTCTCTCTCTCTCTCTCTCTCTCTCTCTAGTTGATCAGGGAGCATGTAAAGACTTTTGCAGGTGTAAGCTAACAGAGGCAGAAAGGAGCAGATGTACGTAACACAAATAGTTCATCTTGAGGGAAATAGCTAAAAAAAAAATGAAAACCTCTACTTCCAGGAATGGAGGCTCCACATGACTCGGCTTGATTGTCATTCCTTGACTTGACTTTCCGAACCTGCCTCACTCAGCTGGCCCTGACTCTGAGCTGTGTGCATCTGAGAGATCACCTTGGGCTGGGGCCAGCATCCCAAGGCAACATGATACAGAGTGGACATTGGAGTAAAGGAGGTTTACGGTAAGCACTCCAGGAAACAGCTCTGAAAGAACTGAGAGAAGTAGCAATGGGCAGAGCAAGCAGTTGAACAGCAATACCGTTTTGTCAGAGGTCTCATTCAATCCTATGAGGAGCTCCGGAGGTGGAGCAGCCCTTGAATTGAAGCAAAAAACCTGGGCCTTTATACCCCAGCCACTGAGCAAAGGTTGCCCCAGAACGGGGACCTAATGTGGGCGAGGCAGCTCCCCTGGCCGGGAAAGGACGCAGAAAAAGGTTCAGTGGTAAAGCAGCAGCAGTCAGTCCTCCTGGCAACTGGAGAACAAGTGCCTCTGTCCTGAAAAGTAGTCCAGACACCACCAGGACATCCAGGAATGTCCTCTCTGGATTAGCCAGCTCTCCTTGCATCACACTGTGAGGCAGCCCAGCTCAGGAGAATTCCTTTGGACCCCCACCCTCCCACCCAGAAACTTACAAAAGAACAGATCAGCTTTCTCATTGCTGGGCAATACCCTAAAGGCAGAGAGGCTCATGGGGTAGGGGGTTCAGTCCATGGTCAGCTGGCTCCAAGCGAGCAGCAGGCAGAGGGCATGGTGGAGGACAGCTGCTTGCGTCGTGGCAGCCAGGAAGCAGAGAAAGAACGGAGGAGCTGAGGAGACAAGGACACACACTTCCAGGTGCACCCGTGGCACCACCTGTTCCAGCCAGGCCCTGCCTGCTGACAGCACGTCCAGCTGTGAACCCATCAGCAGACGACTCTGAATACAGACTTCAGGGGATGTTTTAGATCCAAACCACGACATACGGCAACCAGCGAGGTAGTGTTGAGAAAGTAACAGGTGGGCCTCATCTTCTTCACTCACAGCTCTGGAGACTAAACAGCTGGTTCCTTAACGCACCCCAGACCCTCGGCCCTGAGGCATCTGAGCCCCTGGACACCGGGCCCTCTTCCATCCATGGTTTTGCATTTGGACAGTTACCATGAAAACTGAGTAGGGAGTTCAAAGATGCCTCAGGTCTTCATCAGTATGTTAGTAAGTTCTTCCTGCTGCTGAAATAAAACAGCCCATCAGGAGGCCAAGGATGTAGCTCAGGGGCACAAGCGCCTGCCTGGCAAGTGCAAGGTCCTGAGTTCGATTCCTGGAACAAAAACAAAAACAAAACAATAGCTCATCAGAGGCAACTCTGAGCCTGGTACATACCCTCCACTTCTGCTGAGGCCCCACAGCTTCCCCAGAGCTATTCAGTAACAATGCTTTGTTCTCTTTTACACAACACCCTTCAGAGTTGCTTCCCATTTGGAGACAAAGTCGCCAGGCACTTTTATCTCCACCTCAACCAGCTACAGACACAGAGAAGACATGCAGTCCTGTGTGAGGCAGCTCCCTTCTGCTGAGGGCAATTTTGAGGGAGTAATTCAGCTCTAGCCCTAGGTAACCAACATTCCCAATAGCTAGGAGGATGTGATTCTTGGTCCTACAAAGGAGGTGTGCAACATCAAATAGTTTGAGTCAGGTCATTAATGGATACAGAACTAAAGCCATAATGTAGAATTTACTGTTTGCATTTGAAATCTGAATTAAACAACAGATTTGTGATTTTTCCAAAAACACAAATTCACAGGCTCAGAAAGAAAATGCGTAGGCTTTCAAAACCAGTGTTAGCTACTCACTGGTCAACAATGCCAAATTTCTCCAGCCTTAGGGTCACACCATGAACTAAAGTAACTATAGTAAAAGAGTCTGATTTTAGTCCTTTGGCTTTTCAAGTTAGCAGTAGCAACAATGTTATTTTCATAACCACAGTTACCTACAGATCTGATACCTGAAACATACGCTCATGGACAGGTATTCATACTTAAATTGTTGGCACCAACACGACTCCAGCTGTTACAGGTTAGATCTAAAATGCCCCTGAAGTCTTGTGTGTTTGGAGAGAGATGGGATCGTGGAAGTGTTCTGCCCCTCAGTGGCTTCATGCACAGATGAGTTTAGGAGTTTATGGGCTATAAAGAGGTAGGGGCTGGAAGGGGCAGGTCACCAAGGTGCAACCCGGAAAGGTGGATTTTCATCCCTGGCTCCTCCCTCCCTCTCCAGCTCCTGGCTACCATGATGTGGGCACTTTTCCTCTGCCAGGTCTTTCCATCATGTAATTTCTGCCTTGAGCCAGATAGACATGGACTGAACCCACCGAAATGGTGAAGCAAAATAAACCCTTCCTCCCATAAATTTAGAGTGTCAAGCATTTTGTCTCAGCAACAGGAAAGCTCACTGATGTACTCATAGCTACAGTTATACCTCTGCAGGCTTGGTGCTGACATAAACATAGGCTAGGAATTCACTCTTAAAATGTTAGCAACAACACAGACAATCCCAAATTGAAATAAATTGTATTTCAAATGTTCACTTGAAATTCAAAATTCTATATGCCTCCTAATCAGAACCCTGAGGTGAGATCTAATCAGAACCCTGAGGTGAGATCACTAAAATTACAATCAATCAATCAATCAGTCAATCACTTTCTAAAGCAAGCTTCTCATAACAACAACAAAAATGGTATCATCAACCTGTAAGCAATAAGAAATAAGGGCACATTTTTTGAAATAAAGGTGGGATGAAGTATAAAATTCTTCTCTCCTCCCCTTCTCATCCTGTTCCCAATTTTAGGCATAACTCTTCTATTTGCCCATTCTCCATGTCCCTTCAGCACTTTATGCAGCTTTCACTGGCATCTGCCTCGGTGTTTTACTACCTTGTTAAATGTCTGCCTTCTTATGTGCTCCGTGCATAACGCCTTCCTAAAGTACTACATGTATGGAACCCATCCCTGACAGAAGCGTGAATGAATAAATGCAGACCTCAGTGAAAGGAGCTGTTATCCTGGGGGAACCATCCCGGTTCTCTCGGCACCTTAAAAATGGCACCTGTAATTTCATCGATGTCTTCCATTGAATGAAGAATTGAAAACCAATGGAGCAAAGCATTTTTTCAGAACCACTTATAAAGTTGAATTTTCTACAGACTGTCCCACTTCCTCTCTGAGTTTATGTCAGATCGGAGGATGGCAGCGAGAGGACCAGTGGGAATCACACCTCCGTTCCCTCCCACTGCAAAGCAGTGCAGCCCTGGAAAGCTTTATCACAGTGTACTATCTTCCTGATCCAAGTGAGCTCCGCCAGCCCTCAGCCCTACTATGATACATGCCCCGGAGGTCCTATGGTTGTAGGTTCAAGGTGAAACCTTTAAAAGACAACCTAAAAATCCCCCACATTACCACATTAATATTATTTCAGTGAGTATGCAGTTCTGCTCAGCTGGAGTCAGCCTCTCTATCACAGTTCAAATGAATGTAAACTCTTACCCTAGCCCCCACCCCAGGGGGCAGGAAGCCCGCCCTCCCAGCCTCTCCTGAGATTCTTCAGAAAGGGAGAGAGAAGCATTGGTATTTCTCTTCCTTGCCTCTGGCCTTGAGTTCCTTGTAAGCTCCAGTGGTTGGTGAGGGATCCTTTCCCTACATCCTTCCTACTGTTTCAGCCGCTGCTGCACAGTATTTTAGATCTTAATGATCCCCCAAGGCCCCTGTGAGAAAGGCCTGCTCCCCAGTGTGGCACTGGGAAGGAGGTGGCCCAGGAGGAAGGGCTTGGAGCCTGCGCATGATGGCGATATTGGACCCTCTGCCTGCCCGGGCACCTCTCACCACACGCCCCAAGCAACCAGTCCCAGGGCTCAGGGACTGCAGCCTCCAACACCTGAGTGGATACTGGTGACAGTAACAGAAAGCTAAGTAACCAGCAACTCCTTCCCTGCCGGAAACACCAGCACACCAAGGACAGGCACAGGGCAGGCGTGTACTAAGGTCTGGGGAGACGGAAGGGTGCGTTTCAGCACTCCGGGCGAACTAACTTACAAACTGTGCCCGGTACTGTGCACACGGTCTACTCCACGTGAGCGCTTAGCTTCCTTGCTAGAGCCACGCTCTTTGTGCTCTGTCCGGTCCCTGGCGGCCTCTAAGCTCTGCTCTTGATAAGCCGTTCACATTCTTTCTCTTTCTTACATTCCCCAAGGCTTTCCCTAAGCTTATCTGGGCTTCCCACTGCTGAAGGATTCCTCTCTTCCAAGGAGCAATTGCTGCTTCCTTGGGGTTCAGAAGTCTGCTGGGATTTTAAATAGCAAATTGCTCCCTTACACACCAAGACTGCTCGGTTATAATAGACAACTCTTACGAGGCTTCCTGTCTCCACCCTCTGAGAATCTTCACACTTTCAAGGGGTGGACAGTGGTCACCTAGGGGACCCTCCCCACTGTCACTGCCCATAGCTGGCAAGTCCTCAAAAGAATACCTGATTGAAGCTGAAAGAACTGGTTTCCATTCCCAGCAACTGCCTCAGGATTAGAGCAGAGGAAATCTGAGGGAGTCATGTTAATGCCAGCACTCAGCAAAAGCCACACGCTCCTGCTATGCAGGTCACAGAGGCCGGCTCTGTCCTCCTTGGAGTTGGCTTGGTCTGCTCTTTTCTGTACTCAAGAAATAACTTCAAAGCCCCTCAGTTGCATAAGCCATGAAATGTTAATTCTTCTTTTTACCTGAAATCCCTTTAATGAATAGAGCCTTTGGAGAACCCCACAAAGAAAACCACAAAAACTCTGAAGGCTAAATATTCAGCAAATTCCATAGAAAATTCAAATTAGCCTGTGTCCTCTGAGGAAGGAGCTGGTCAGTCATTACTCCCCAAAAATGAAATAGCCATGCACTTTCATACCTAGATGCATTCATTGTATAGAACAACCCAAGACATGTTATACAGAAAAACAGAACCAGAGGCCTCCAGTTACTTCCGGGGTGTCAGTAATCTGTTCCAGGAATGGTGTGGAGTTGGAACTGCCATTACAGCATGCAGGACGAGATCCAGGCACACCTTCCTCAGAGGACATTAGCCTTCATTAGGAGGTCGTAGGGTGGAGGGGTGCTGAAGTTGTTGGCATTTATAACGATTTATTTGTTCCTCAGAAGCCGTCATTTCCAGGAAGCCTGGGATCTGCTGCTCTGCAGACGCTGACCTGTCAGGCAGACTAAGCCAGCTGTGTACAGAGGCTGCTTCCGCTGCTAATCGAGTTACCCTTCCTCCCCATGCCCCTGAATCTCAAAGTGAAGCTTATAAATAATCTGATCTTAACATTTAAAAGATGCACTCTCCTTCTGTCTGCCAGAAGGTAATAGGCAGTCAAAAGTCACTCTGCCAGGGTTTCTTTTCCCTAATTGCCCTAAAAGTTAAATAAAAAGCTTCCTGCCTCCGACCTGCTGCTCAGCGGAATGAGATGAAATACAGCGGGTTCTAATCAGCCAGCGCGTGGGGCTTTCTTCCTCGTTCCTCAACACCGCATTTACATTTCCTCCCAAACAGCCCTAACTGCTCTGCCTCTTTATCTCCCCAGAAATCAAGCAGCTATAGCTCAAATTCATGTTGCAGGGAGAATTTTCTTCTATTAGGAAAAGATTGTCTTGCATTATGCAGTCAGGAGTTTTTTGTTTCATTTCTTTAATGCGAGGTGAGGGCGGGGGAGGGGTGGAACTGCAGCGCTATTTAAGCCATAATATTTAATTTCAAACTTTGTCCTCTACAGCCTATTCCCTCAGCCACCAGCCCTCTCTCCTTCCCCTCATTTTCTGTTGAAAATCGATCTCATTGTTCTTGTCTGAATAAAAAGGCCCAGGCTCAGGGCATTTCAATTGGCTTCAACTCAAGAATAAAATATCCCTTTTAAAGTGAAAATCATGCTTTTCTGCCAATTCAAATCACATCCCTCACTTTCCCCCGGCCAGGCAGGAAAGCCAGGGGCCGCAGTACTCAGGACCCACGCACAGCACACGCAGTGACCAGCTCGAGGACTACCGCGACCTTCGGGTTGACAGGACCTCAGGAACCTTCTCAGTCTGCAGCCCTGGAAGATGCACGTCTCCATGGAGCACCCCAAAGGGGTAGCACTGGGGCTTGACACGACCCTCTGGTCACATTAGCCTGGAGGGAGAAACAGTGTCCCCCGTGACAGACCTATCTGGGAACGTGGACCTTTTCCCTTGCTTGGAAAGTCAGGCACCAGCGCACCTCAGAAGGCATTAGTGCCCCACTGTTTGTGGGGTCCCTGTCAGAAGCACCGCACAGGCCTGAGACACTGTCACTACAACTCCGCCTGCTCCTCCAGCCCCGCCTCTCGTCCTAATCCCGCCCCTCACCAGCCCTGAGCGGATCCTTCACTTTCCATTTCTCTGCCGCAAACAAGTAGTGAGCTAGCAAGAATTCAGGGAATGAAAAATGGTCATCAGAGTCAGCATCAGGTTAAACACACACAGCAGAAGTGGAACAGCCAGGGATTCCTAGGGACATGGACACAGGGCTTTGTTGTGCAAATGTGAAATTATTTCAAAACATTTTTAAAAATCGCACATGTTCATCACATATAACAACCCTAGGAACTCACCAAAACTCTGACAAAGTTTGTTATCTGAAGAGGTCAGCACTGCAGGCAGAGAAAAATATTCAAGAGTGAGATAAAGAAAAAGTCACCCCGAGCTGAGGTATGTTACACAGACGAAACGTTTTACTATAGAAACGTAGTCCCTGCCTTAGTTTATGGGTGTGGCTTCAAAGCAACAGCAACAGAGAAATTGCTCCTGAGAAGTTCTGTCTGCAGGTCCCGAGCCTCTTCCTGGAGACCATCCACATACATGCAAGCGTGTCTCACGTCAGTCTCCAAGCGCCCCAAGAGGGTCCTCAGCCTTTATATTAACACTGGCAAACACATCCCAGGGACAAATTAAAGCTTGGTAAGCATAAAACACGGCCTTGAGACAAACTAAAATGAGCAAAGGTATTCACAACATCAAACTGAGATGGCAAAGTTCAATCAGTAAGGATAATGAGTCCCTGATCAGCCAGATTACTCCCAAAAGTGGAAGCAGTTACAGAGTGGGGGGAAGCAAAACCCTGTTTCCAGGTGACGTTACATAACAGATTGCCAGGAGAACTACATCGTCCCGTCGGCTTCTCCCTGTGCGACAAAGCAGGGATGCAGGTGAACATCACAATTTCCAGATTAAACGGCAAGCTGGCTGGTGCTTCTTCACATCCCAAACTGTGGAGCTGGCGGCTAGAAAACCTCCTCCTCTCCATATTCAAAGTTCTCTCAGTTCTTCAAGAGGCAGTTTAAACACTCTCCTTGTGGAAGTTTCCCCTGACTAAATAAATCTGCAAGGCACAGCACAGGTGCAGGAGAGGGAGGCCCACCATTTTTGAACTGCAGGCAGCTCCCCTGGGACACGACAGCATGCGCCGATTCACACAGCAGCCTTCAGGGCAGAGCCTTTGGGGGAAATGTTTCCAAATAGAAAATATTCCAAGCAATTTGGGAGTTCATTTTTAGCCTGCCCCTGGGATAAACATCCCCTAAAACTCAAAATGCGGGGCCCAAGTAACACATACATAAAAGAAACATAAAAGCTATTATAATTCTCCTCTCAGCGGTCCCTGAGATGCCACCGGTAAAGTGATGGATAATTTTTGTAACCAAATTTTGTAACCACCTCGTGGCCTCCTCTGTACTGCCTCAGTGCCCCTCTGTGCCCACTGGCTAGTGACCTTGGGCGAGCCACTCCGCAGCTACGTGCCTGAGTTCCCTCCCACTGAGAAAACAATGATAAAGGCTTGCTATACTTGAGAGCCTGGGAGACCCCCAAGTGCCCCTGTGGTCCA
Source organism: Chinchilla lanigera (assembly GCF_000276665.1). Lineage (NCBI taxonomy): Eukaryota > Metazoa > Chordata > Mammalia > Rodentia > Chinchillidae > Chinchilla > Chinchilla lanigera. Next base: position 109,373 of record NW_004955554.1, on the reverse strand, counting down.
AGATTGGTGCCAACCTGGCCTTGCCAGAGATGGTGCAGCCCAGTAGGACAGTGTTAGGTCACTGGAGGCGCAGCCCTGACTGGTCTGCAGGACCCGGCCCCTCTTTCACTGCCAGGTCCCACCCTGTGTGCCCTCCACGGGTGTAGCCTCCCTCAGGCTGAAGGCCATGGGGTCAAGGGGTGGACCAAAACTTCCAAAAGCGAGCCGAAATAAACTTCTTTCTTTGTAAGTTCATTACCTGAGGTGTTTCATTTACAGTGACACAAATCTGACCAACACAAATATGAGTCTGAATGACGTAAAGCCCTCAGAATCACATCCAGCACAGATGTTATATAATCATGAGCCACTTTTAGTAGCATCTCAAACCCTAATTGGAATAATTAGGTGATGGGATTAAAACCCACCAAAAGTTAACTGCTTTTAGAACTAAGGAGAAGTGGATTCCAGTCCTTCCAAATTGTACCTGTATGACCTGAACGAGTCACTCACTTCCTTAAAATCTTTTGGTGAAACATAAATAAGTGATGAGCAGAAGTGGAAATGTCCACCTGCTGCTCTGTGGAGAATAACGCAGGAGGCAAGTCTGGGGCAGGAAAACCCTTCGGAAGGTGGCTGCAGTGGAGTCCAAGACAGAGACCAGCGTAGATGGTAGACAGATGGTGCCAATGCTAAGACTCTGAGTGTGTTTGGAGGACGTATCGATGGGCTAGACAGTGAACATGAAGGAAGAGCCACAGTCAGGGGAAGTCTTACGTGTTTGACCTGAACAACCAGATGATGCTGTTGATACCACATGGTGGATCTGACAGACAGATCCCAGGCTCCTGTGGAGGGCAGACAAAGAACCGCACACCCACGTACAACGGTAGAGGAGAAAGCAGCTACATTTACTGACAATCAGTCACAGGAAGATGCGCTCAGGACAGCCGGTGCCAGCAGGAAAAGAGAGGCACATGGATGGCAGCGGGGTAAAAAGCACAGCACGTGGACAAATCGGCTTCTGAACTCCAAGAGGCGCGCACCCCAGCCAGGGCGCCGGGTCTCTGCACGTGGTGGACAGGCACTGAGTCACCTCAGGGGCTCTCAACACTCATGCCGCCCCAGGGCTCACGCTGGGTAATCGTATCCATGAGATGCAGTCCGCATGTACGGTCCTTCAAGGAGAAGCGGGCTTGGGCAAGGACAATTCAGTAGCCCCGTGTTATGGTTGATACACTGTGTCAACTTGGGGAGTCCAGAGGTTTGGCTAAGTGACTCAGCAGGAAGCCAAGGTGCTTACTTTGTATACACCCTGAGCCTGTGGAAGAGGAGGGCATGGAGATTGTGTGAGAGCTACACGCCCCTTAGGTGGGGGTAGCCTGTTTACAATGTAAGGGAGGGAAAGAGGCTGCTTGCGGCCATTCCTCCCTTTTGCTCTGGCTGCTTTGCTGTTCAGCCGCCATTCCCCCTTTGCTCTTGTTGCTTTGCTACCTTCTGCCTCGGAGCCAGCCAAGTATGGACTGAAACCTCCACAAACTGTGATCCAAATAAACCTTTCCTTCCTTCATTTTGGGCGTTGGGTATTTTGTCTCAGCAAGGAGAGAACAGTAACCAAGACACCCAGGTTGGAACATGTTACTCTGAAATCGAGTTGGTTCAAGGGAAGAGTGAGGGTCGCAGACGGATTCATGAATCTGAAAGACCAAGGCAGAGGTCAAAGGTCAGCATATGAGTTCCAGCACCATCGATGTTTAGTGCTCTTCCAATATTTAATGAGAAACAGACATTAGAAAGGGAAGAGGGTCAAGGACCAGGCCTTGACAGAATCAAAATCCAGAGGGTCATCAAAGGCGCCAGAAGAAGCAGATTGGGGAGAAACAGCCAAGGGACAGACAGGAGACCAGGGAGCGCCGCGTCGTGGAAGCAGGACAAGAAGGTGCCAGAAGCAGCGACACTCCCGTCACAGAGACGAGACCAAGGAGCCCCATCTTTACAGCGAAGATAATGCCGCGTTAGAGCCATCGACTGCACATGTCAGTTCTGTCTTGAAAGCTGACTGTACCAGTTCTCAAAGGGGAAGGAAAGAGGGAGGGAGGGGAAGTGCCTGGCTGGGTGGTTTTGGTTATACCCAGTTCACCACTGGGGGACTGAAGACTGAGCAGCCACTTTCCCAGTCGGCCCGTAACCCGAACACACAGAAGAGCCCTGGTGAGGCGTGCCGGTGTTGGGCAGAGCCGGTAACCTGAGCCCCAGGCTCCGGGGCAGCCAGCACCACGGTTTCCCTCCTGCCGCCTATTCTGGTGATTCCCAGCAGGTTTTAAAGCCATTCCGGCGCGCAGGGCAGCCGGCAGCCCCCAAGCACTGCCAACAGGTGAGCAGTTCTGTTTGAATCAGGCACAGGGCAGAAGCACCTCCTCTTCATTCCCCACTCCAGCACGGTTTTTCCTATGGAAATACGTAGAATCGGGCCTGTCTGGAGCGAGGCAGCCGGCCAGCGGCTTTCCCACAGACAGTGCTGAAGTGCGGGGCATGCGGGACAGCAGCGCCTGGCGGGCAGCATTGGCGGCGCTCTCCTGCCTCCTCTCTTTCCAGCTGTCTGCTCTTCTGGGTGCAGAACCCTCTAACATGATCTGCGTGGTGGTTTAAGCCGTGTTTCTGCAAGAACATCTGGCCCTGAGGCCCTGGGTTTGTGTCACTGAAGAGAGGCTTCGCAGACGGCACAGATATGCCACCGTCCTGAGGGGAGTGGTGGCATTTGCTTGGCATTTATGTCGCCCTTACGACCACGTTTATAGGCCGTTTCTGTTTCTCACAGGACCCCGGGGAGGCAGGGGACCAGGTTCTCTCTGGTGCTCAGGAAGGTGGGACCGCTCGCCTGGAGTTGGGAAAGCTGCGCTGGGTTTCCCCAGGCGCACCTGGGAGACAGTGGCCTCCTTGGGTCAGCTCGACAGCAGTCGTGCATGCAGCTGGGCAGCAGCCAGTGGTGCACACTCTCACCAGAAGTGGACCCCGCCACCTGCACTTGCAGCACACTGGCCAAGGCGTCTCTCCCCGGGTGCAAGGCCTGGCAGAGGGCTGGGGCGGGGTGTCCCCGTGCCCAGCCTCACCCCAGCCCCTGCGCTCCAGAAAAGGAGCCGCACACACAGAGGATTAGCTTTCCCTCCGTCAGACAGGAGTTCATGACCTCCCTCCTTCCCAGCACATACACACAGACCCCACTCTCCGTGGCCAGCGCCCTATCACGTCTGTATTTTGAGATGGTTTGTACCTCTGTGTCTTCGAAAGTCCTCCTCAATCTGGTTTCTGCTCATTTAATTTCTCCTGCAGGGCACACACAGCAAGCTGTTCTCTGTGAGACACCCTTTTTCCCAGGATACCTTCTGTTCTCCTGGCTCTTGGATGGGATCAGCACAAGGGCAAATCAAGCAAGTGCATCTTGGACTCATTCAAGTAGGATTAGAACCAACGAGGCTAACTAGCAAGGCTGCTCTACCAGACAACTCTACTTACACTAAAAATGTGAGTTCAAATCTTGGCTTCAGCACTTAGTGGCTGTGTGATTGTTATGGTTGATATACTGTGTCAACTTCAAGAGTCTAGAGGTCTGGCTAAGTGACTCAGCAGATCTGCATCCTGGGGTGAAAAGGATGTGCCCTTACTGTTCTGGGGTGTCCTCCATTGGGTCAGTCTGAGAAGTTTAGAAGGGTAACTAAGTCGTTGAGCAGGGGGCCAGCGTGCTTACTTTGTATTCTGAGCCTGTGCAGGAGGAAGGCGTGGAGATCGTGTGAGTGCTACATGCCCCCTGGGTGGGGGTAGACTGCTTACAATGTAAGGGAGGAAAAGAGGCTTGTTCCCCCTTTTTGCTCTTGCTGCTGTTGCTGTCTTCCACCACCTTGCAGTGTTGCCCCTGTGCCCCGCCACCCTGCCTTGGAGCCGGCTGATTATGGACTGAAACCACCACAAACCGTGAGCTAAATAAACCTTTCCTCCCTTAATTTTGAGCATCAGGTATTTTGTCTCAGCAAGGAGGGAAAAGTAACGAACACAGTGATCTTGATGAATTACCAAAAATCTCTGAGCCACAGCTGACTCACTTACAGCTCTGCAGAGTAATGGTGTGCTTTATAACAGTCACAAGGAAACAAAAGCATACGGTATGTAGAAAGCTTGGCACATATGAGGCACCCAGTAACTGAATAATTGCTGGGTTTTTTCATTTTTTTGTTTTGGTTTGATTTTTGTTTCTGAGAGAGGGTCTCACTAGGTAGTTCAGACTGGCCTTGAACTTACTACATAACAAAGGCTAGGCTTGAACTCATGGTGATTCTCCTGCCTCAGCCTCCCAAGTGCTGGGGTTATAAGTGTAAGCCACTATGCCTGGCCAAGTACTTGCTGTTTATAACAAATTTCTTACATGCTATGTATTTCAGTTCCTTATAAAAGCCAAATTTGAATGTGAATTGCGAGTAGAGGAGATACTACATAAAAATACCTCACATGATTATAACACATAATAAATAAGCAATACATGTTATTCTCCCCTACTAAGGGCAGTGTTCCAGGGATACAGGTGAGAAGACTAGGGCTGCTTCTCACCTGTTCTGCTCGAAACTCAGTTTCCCCACCTGTCCAAAGGAAGCCTCTGGCTCTCTTGGTTATTAAAGAAATGCCTCTGGATGGAAGGCACAGTGAGACTCACAGCTAAGTGTTGCCTGAATAGAATAAGCATGATGCCCACCACATAATTCATGTCTCCTGTACACCAGACACGGATAGGATACGTGCAGGTCGTTAATTATAATGAAGAAGTCCTTTCATTTTACTGCCCTGGTCGCAAACACTCTCCTTGCTCTTGCCCGCCCAGCCAGGCAGCAGACCTGTGGCTCCTGCAGGTACCAGTCCATGGACAAGGCAACTGTGGCCCTCGCCCAGGTCTGGAGCCAACTCGGAGGTTTTTAGTCAGAGCCAAAGCTCTGGACTGATGCCTCGACACACATCAGCAGCACTGCGGTCCCTGCTCGGCTGGACCTGCCTGGAGCACCTTATCCAGAATGAGCCACATGCTCTGAGGAAATGCAATCTATTTGAAGAGGATTTTCCACACTGGTGCAATTTAGAGAGAGCAGGTCTGCCTGAGGCCAGGTCTCGGCAGGACAAGCCTGAGTCTCGTCGTGATTTCCTTCCTGTGCATGTCTATCTTGGCCTGCAATCGTCTCTGCCTGCTCTGCTTTCGTTCCTATAACCCCAAGCCCTCTTAGGCCAAAACTCAGTCGTGCGTGTACAGCACACACAGGAGCACACACATACACACATGCACACACATGTGCACATGCGCACACATATATGCACACATACACTTGCACACACACATGCTTGTGGGCACACACACAGAGACCGGGATGCGAGGTTCGGACTCCTCCTGGCATCACTTTCTGATCAGCTCCACTGGGCTGACCATCTGGGTCACCGCGATTCTGTTCCCAGTCCCGACATGATTAGCGCATCCGAGTCAGCGGATTCCAGCTCTTCTCCCCGCACCCCACCCGACAGCATCAGGGTAAATCTCTGTAGAAGGACAGTAACTCATGTTTGGAGAACATGGAATTTTCATCCACATGAGATCTGATCAGAGTCCAGCTGGACTCTGATGGTTGGAACAGAAGACAATGACTGGGGATACGTCCGGCTGCCTCTGCTCTCTGAACTCTCCCACATGACTAAGCTCATAATCAGGACGGCATCCAACAAACAAATGTGACTGCACAATTTCATCTGTATTTGTCCAGATCGCACTGAAACGGCTGCTGGGCCTTTGGTCTCTTACTCGCTGCTTGATTATATTTATGCCAAAGGAAATGATTGTGGTTTGGGTTAATATGACCACTTGCAGGCCCCAAGAATCCCCCAAGCATACAAAGGATAAGTGGTTAATGTATATAGAAATACAGTTATTAGAAGATGCTGTCCATTAAAGTCCTTCAATTGCTGAGCTTTTTAAAACTGTGGGATTTTAAAGGTTGTAGAAAATAGAGGAAATTCACATGAATTAGACTGGTCACGACAAATCCCCATCCAGTTGCTTCCTCTCATCTCATCAAGCGTGTAACCTTCGCTTTTTAAGCAGTAGGTAGGGAGGATGTCATAAGTTGGTCAAGTTTAGCTAGTGAATGGCTCCTCTTATATGAGAGACCTAAGATATAAGTAAAAAGCCAAATAAAAGACAGATACTAGGAAAAAGGGAGGTGGAACTTTTGCAAAAGGGCAGGGGACCAGGAGATGGAGGAGGTGGAGAGGGAGCGGGTGAGGAAAGAATGAAGATGGGTTATGTTCAGGCACCACAGTGTGTGTTATCACTGTGTACTACAAACATGTACTCATAAAAATAAAAAAATTTCTAAATGCACATCATAAGTAAAGTTCATTTGGTCGTCTTTGAAATATTTCTGCCCCTCCTTTATGGCTAATTTATCCACTCATCGGGCAGTACTTTTTAATATTTATTACCACCTGATTGAAGATGAAACTGCGAGCAAACTAGCCGCAGTCCCCACCTTCATAGAGCTTATGGTCAAGTAGAAGACACACAAAAGTGAAAAGATTGTACAATGCAACAAAACAATCTCTTGAAAAGTGAATTACAAAGTATAACAAAGCCACTTAGAACAACCAGCTCACCCCCGGGTCACTTGGAGAAGTCACTCAAAACACATCCAGAAAACAACTTATCAGAAAAACCTAAAAAATTGACAGGAACTAGCCAGATAGACACAGTTAAGAAATGTATATCCCAAGCCGGCAAAACATCCAATGAGCAAAATATAAGAGACTGAGGAGATCAAGGGTCATTCCAGGAATTAAGAGCAATTTTGTGTAACTGAATTTTAAAGAATGAGGGAGAAGGAAGTAGAAAAGAATTGTTATCACTCAGGAGCTGAGGAGCTTGGGCTTTATACTGAGATCAAAGATCTGCATTCCTAGAGTACAGAATCGCCTTAATCAGATTTCGGTGGCAAAAGCACTATTCTGCTAGCCACATGGGAAGGAGCCAGTGAGCGTACACTGAAATCAATGAATTAGTTCACACAAAGACTCAGTTTGAGAATTGCAAAGACTGAAGTCTTGGCGCAAGAAGATTACTCTCTCCTCTAATGAGCTGAGCGGGCTCACTGTCAACACAGCCCGTCCAGAAGCGTCAGGCTCAGTGGGTGTCCTCGCTTCTTCACTGGAAACACCTGTGGGTGGCTGTCCCCCTTCTGCCCCAGCAAGGTTTTGCCAGGCTGCGGGACAGACCAAGCAGGGATTTACCAGAGGTCATACGGTGCAGTCCAGCAACCTTACACACTAACATAACCACTGTTAGAGCCTCTGGTACCGAGATCTAACAGCAGGATTAGAGGTGTCGTTCCTGAAAATGCCACCAGCACCTCCCACCAGATGGCCCACAGGTTACATTGTAACAGCGGGCATCACCCGGTGTAACCTCATCACAGCTCTCAAGCAGTGACAATCTGGGTGTGTGCAGTCACACATGTCCTGCTTTATAAGGTCTCTCAACATGTTTTCTGCTACTCTGAGTACTATACACTGGGTAAGTTGCGAAAAGAAACATATTTCTCTCCACTCTGGAGGACAGGGAGTCCATCGTCAAGACACTGGCATCTGCTAAGGCCCTTCCTCATCCCAGACGGCAGAGGCAGCACAAGGCAAGAGAGCCGCTCCTGGGACGACTAAGTCTCCACATCCACACCACCTCGCCAAGGTCCCGCTGCCTGACCCTGTCCCAGCGGGAGCTAAATTGCAACCTCAGCTTGGAGATGATATTCGAACCATAGAGAAAGGCCCGGGAGGGACTCAGCAGCCCAGACTCGGGGGCCGTGTGGAGGCCGGCAAAGCGAGGGTGACTCGAGCCAGCAGTGAGAGTCAGAAAAAGAGCAGAGAAACCTGATGCCTGGAGAACTAAGGTAGGACTTGACTATTACTCGACACAGAGGAAGTATATTTTAATGTGATATGGATATATCATGGAATATTATTCAACCATAAAAGAATGAAACCCTACCATTTGCAGCAACATGCACAGAACCAGAGAACATTAACTAAGCTAACAGGCACAGAAAGACAAATACCACATGTTCGCACTCATTGTAGAAACCAAAAATATTAAGCTGGGCACAGTGGCACATGTCTGTAATCCCAGTATTTGGGAGGCTGAGGCAGGAGGATCATCACAAGTTCAAGGCCAGCCTGGGCAACACCTAAGTTCAAGGCCAGCCTGAACTGCATAGTGAGACCCTATCCCCACAACAAAAAAAAGCTAAAAGTACTGACCTCATAGAAGAGCAAAGGAGTGAGGGCACCAGAGCTTGGAAAGGGTCTGAGGATATTGTGACATCTGGTAACGGGCACCAAGATATACTTACATGGGAGAATTTGTTTTAGAATTCCGTAGTTAGAAGAAGGCAACCATGATCCATGACAATCTATTATACACTTCAAAATAACTAGAGGAGAAGCATTTGCAGCCTCTCCAGCACAAGGAGATGCTGACATCTGAGCCGCTGGAGATGCCGACTCAACCATGGCAGTGCACACGAGTTCTCAATCGTGACGCTACACCGGGAACAAGTACAAACAGAATGTCACTGGGAAAGCTTTAAAACTTTTAAAGAAATACATTTTTTGAATAAAGACTTGACCATTGTCAGCTTTCTGTTACTGTAACAAAGATCTGAGAAAATCAGCTTGTGAAGAAGGAAGGTTTGCTGCGGCCCACAGCTCTGGGGGGCAGCACATCCCGGCCGAGTGTGTGGCGGAGGATCCCCTTATCCGGTGGTCAGGAAACACAGGGACAGGGAGGACCTGGGGCTCCCGTTAACCCAAGTGCCCAACCCCACCACCTCCTGCAGTGCCCAGGCTGGGCCGACCTCTGAGACATGCACTCCAGGGGACTTCCACTGCCAGACTCAGCCGCCACGGTGGAGCTGGAATCTCACTGTGTCTTTCGTGCTTCTGAAATTGTTTAATGAATTAGAGTAAAGTAATGACAGCCTATGGCAATTTATTATACATTTCAGAAGAAAAGGTGCAACCTCCCAACACACAGAGGTGATAACAGATGAGGGGCGGAGATGCTAACTGCCCTGAGTTAGTACCCTAACACCGCTGTTCATCACTATCAGCAGCAGCACCATGATTTCCTGGCAAAGATTAAAGCCCATTACAGCAGATGCACAATGAAGAAGCAGGGGGCTTGTTTCCTCACCTTCCATGTTCTCTTCTGGCTCCTCCTCTCCCTTTGGAGCTTCTGCCTCTGCCTTCTGACACTGACTCCTAGCTTCCCCGAGCTGCTGTCCAGGCTCTACCCCAAAGCACTCAACTCCTTGCCCCACTGCTCTCCATCCACATTTGCTCCGCCGCAGGTCCACCACTGATGATGCCACAGCTCATGGCACACTTAAGACCCAGTCGCCGGGTGAGGACAGAGCAGCGCTGTGACCTGTGTCCCACGCACGTGGACCGCAGTAAATGAGAGGTCATGATGGCCTGCCCAGGCTCGCGTGGCAGGGCTGAGGGAAGCAGACGGACGAGCTCGCGCTGGGCTTCTCAGAGGCGCTCAGCTTGGAAGCTGAGCCCGGGGCACTGCTGGCATGCAGACTCCACTTGCCAGATCTTCCAAAGGGCTCAGGAGAATTTGGGAGTCCAGATTTGTTAAACGTGATGATCCACTTTCAAAATTCTGGCACGTAACTTTTTCAAACTTTAAAACTGCAAACCAACACTGGGTAAGGCCAAAGAAAACATAGCTGTGGGCCAGACTTGGCCTTCCAATTCGCAGCTGGCTGCCTACAGATTAGACAACTTCCAAAGCCTTCCTCAAATTAATATCAGAAACTGTAAGGGGTTGGCAGTGTAACTCTGGATGAAGCATGTGCGAGCATTCATGAGGCCCCGGATTCAGCCCCGGCAGCAAAAGGGGGAAGAGGTGGAATTCTGCGGTGTACAATTTATAACAATGGACTGCTCAGAGCAGCCTTGTAATCTCAGCAAATGAGTAGTTTCTCACTAAATGCAATTGAACCGCATTCTTCTTGACTTTATAAGACAATGAAGTTCGAAGCTGTCCATTAATGGTGAAAGATTAAAGTGGAAATTTTTCAGAAGAAACTAATCATTGCTTTTATCTTAACCCTAATTTAAATAAAGTTTAACCATATTAAAAATTAATGTCATCAGGGTAGTGCTGTAGGAAGTGATATGCAAATAGATTTCTCCCAGTTATGAAACTCAAGAATAGTAATCAAGAATTCTACTTCTGTTAATCAGTGATGGTTTATGATGCCTCCTCTGTCGCTGGTTAGCTGGATGGTCCCAAGCTGGGCCACACAGCAGGCTCTAGGTCTGCAGGTGCTGGACGGTCAAGGCTGGACGAGGACAAGCCTGGACAGTCAAGCCGGCCATGTGTTTACACTCACATGGGCAAGCTGTCTGGCCCCAGAGCCCCACTTCCAGTCTGGCCGGTGCCTCCTGTGATCTCTAACCTCCCATGGGCTGATCCACCCTTCTTCACAAGTAGGCCCTGGTTCCAAACCAGAGGAAGCAAGGGCAGGGCTGCAGATTCATCTATGCGGCACTCAACCTGTGGAAGTACGTGAACCATGCGCTGACCCACACTGAGTGCTTCCTGAGTCCCTGCTTGTGTCACACTAGATTATGCCCCACTGGCCTCTCTGTCACACACCTCTGCCCACTACCCGGGGGCTTCTTGTGCCACCCCAGGAAGGGTGGGATTTGTGAAGCTACTACTGCTCAAGAATACTACATTTCTTTTCCTTTTTTTTGTCCTTCAAAGTTACCTGTGTCTGGTAGGAGGCAATTGCTGAGCGTCTTAGTCCACTTGGCGCTGCTGTCTAACAGAACACCACAAACGAGAAAATTCATAATGAACAGACATTTGCTGGCTCCTACTTCTGGAGGCGGAGAAGTCCAAAATCCAAGGCGTGGCATCCGGCAAGCGTCCTTCCCCAAGTCACCCACAGCAGAAGGGCGGAGCGCAAGAGGTCAGATTTGCTGCGTCTGACTATCCCAGTCAGCACAAGACCATTCATCAGGGAGGAGCGCCGGGCCCTAACACCTCCCATCCGGGAGCAGGGCTGGCTGGGCTCAGTAAGGCCCCTTCTCTGGACTTCAGCTGGGTGCAGGTCTCGATTTCATTTCAACGCCTTCTCAATCTACCTGAGAGTTTCACCATTTCACAGCTGGTCCTTGGAGCTCCAGAAACTGAAGCCCTTCTGAGGCTCCGAGGCCCCACTTAATGCCACCCAAAGCCCGCCATCGACACCAACCTCCATCTCCCCTAGTGCCAACAACCATTCATCCTGAGCTTTGTCTTTTGAACTTCTCATGGCTCCTGTCTCTTTTTCTTTTCTTTTTTCTTGTTGTACTGGGAATTGAGCTTGAGGCCTTCTCAATGAGCTACATCCCCTACCTTCTTGTTTACATATATATTAAATACGGTCTTGCTAAGTCACCTGATTACCCAGGCTGGGCTTGAACATGTGACCCTCCTGTGTCTGTGTTTCTGGGGTGCTGGGATTACAAGCCCAGGCCAGCATGCCAGGCTAGAAAAATGTTTCTTAAACCATGACCTGTATCTTCCTCTCTCTGCTTAAATGCCATAATCGTCCTTCAGCTCAGTATCCTTCCAGGGAAGCCCAGAAGAAGATCTGTGGGTCAGTTGGACTGAAAGTCAATCAGATCCTCAACTTCACAACTAGTCAAGAAGGAAATCTTCACGAAGACTCTCTTCATTAAAGGTTATCCAATAATGTGAAAGATGAAAGTGTAATTTCCAAAATAAGCTAGTTGTGGCTTTATTTGGCATACATTCAAATGGAGTTTAACCTCATCAAAATTTAATGAAATCTGAATGCAACTATGTGCAAATAGATTTTGTTCACTTAAGAAACTGGAGAATGATAGTGCAAGGTGTTTTTTTAATGCCTATAAAATGACTTGAATCACTTTGAACGGATAGCTCACTCATCCTTAGTTCAGATTGTTTGCATATAATCGTCTGAGTTCCTTAGGAAAAAAATAAGTACATTTACTTAGTCGCCCCTTTGCATGATATGCTATTTAATTCTATTTTCCAACACGTTCAAACACTCTCTTGAGAGCACTGAATAGTTTTAAAACTTATATTTAACTGTTCATAAGAAAGCTATGATGATAGCTAATTTTTTTCTTGTGATGCTGGGGGCTGAATCTAGGGCCTCGACAGTGAGCTACATCCCCAGTTCCTTTTTATTTTTTTACTTTGAGGTAGAGTCTCACTAAGTTGCCCAGCCTGGGATCAAACTTGAGACCTTCCTATTCTCCTGCCTCAGCCTCCCAGAGTGCTGGGGTAACAGGTGTGGGCCACCATGCTAGGCCAGCATACTACTTTTTACAATGTATACATCCAAAGTTATTTAAATATACATTTTCAGAAAGTATAGAGAATAGCTAGAAATTAATAAATAAAACAGCTCTGTCACTCACAACGGCCCGACGTATTCACCGTCGCTTGGGAAGCAGCACTAGCCTCGATGTGGTCCCGAGCGTCCAGAGCTTGCACCCTGCCGGCGTCAACCTCCGAGTCTGCTGTTTATGGAAACACATCTACCGTCATCTGCCATCAGCTTGTGGTGCACGCTTCTGTCTGATTTTAAGGACCAGAGAAAGATATCATTCACGAGAAGTGAAAGGAAAATGCGCAATAATTAGGAGGGAGAGCACCAACCTGAGAGCCCCTTAGACTGCGGGCACCCGCAGAAGCACGGAAGGAGCCACGTACACCGCCGGCTGCCCGCCCGGCCTGGGCGCCGGGTCAGGAGAACGTGCACTAATGGTTGCATCCAGAAAGAGGGCGGACTGCGTGTGACCACGTTTGAAAAATAAAGACCTCTGCGAGACCTTTTGTGTGCGACAAAGAGAAGAGTGAGGAACTCAGAGAGCCTCCCTTCGGATCTGCGGGCTGCAGCCTCGCTGCCCCGACCCTCCAGGAGAATGCCAGGAAGTAAGGAGGATGACTGCCGGCCGGTGCTGCTGCTCCAGCCCGCGAGGACAGAGCCCCGGCCCGCTGCAGCACCCTCCAGGAGCAAGGGAGACAGGGCTGCCCTCCGCGGCGGGGTCCAGTCCAGCAAGGCGCGGCCCTCGCAAAGGCAGGGAGGCGCCGAGCACAAAGACAGTCTGGTTCTGATTCACGTTCTGCAGCCTGCCGGCCAGAGATTCAGTCAGGAGCGTGGGTCTCAGCAGGGCCCTGGGCCAGACCCCGCCCCAGACTTCGCGGCTCAGGCTCCTTCTCCCTCCTTCCTCCTTCCCTTCCTCCTCCTTTCCTCCTTCCTCCCTTCCTTCCTCCCCGCTTCCTCCTTTCCTTCTTCCTTCCCCGCAGTTCCACTTGTCAAACAGCTGCTACTCCCCAGACGAGACCTGATTCACCTCCAGTCCGGATCACATCTGTGAATACCTGCTTCGCATTAACTGTCATCTTTATTACATTAAACACAGAGGTTTTTGAAAACCCCTTCCATAAAATGATTCAATCCACAGCCAAGGAAAATCCCTTTCTGCTACAGGCTGTGCCGAGAGTTTTGATGATTCAGTGGTCTCATCTGACAGAGAAGACAACAATCTTTACATTTTTCTTAAAAATACTAGTCAGCAGTAAACATGGGGACTGCCGCATCTGAAGGTGCGCTGGCCGCAGGCAGCTGCGGGCACTCACCCGCGGGCCGGGCGCTCCTGACTGAGCATGCGCAGCTGCCGGGCCAGCGCACCAGGTCATCTGAGGCTCAGGCAGCCAGAAAGGACCTTAAGTAAGGTTAACCACCCCACTGCTTTAAGAAGCCACAGCCTGGACCACTCTGTAACACCATTAGCATCTATCTATTGCACAACCTTTTATTTAGTGCACTTAATATGTAAAAGGTTTAAGAGGGGGTACAGGAAAGAATGGCCGGGTGGGAAACGGGAGGACACAGTCCGATCTCAGCTGCAGCAATATTAGATCTATCTATTCTGAGGCTATTACCTGCTCCTCTGTGTTTAAATAATTTATTTCAGTGGATCTCAGTTCCTTTCATCTCAGTGACAGCAAAATGATAGCACGCACCTAAGTCCCTCAGCATCATGAAGAGTGCCAGGATGGAGCCCCACCCCACCTGCTCGGTAACCCACTGTGCGCAGAAGTGCACCTTCGCAAGGGCTGCACTGGACATCCGGGTGGGGTTAGCAACAGCTTACTGTCGCCGGAGTACAGAGCAACCCTCAGCTCTGCCAGTTGGGTGCAGACCGTCCATCTCTCGGGGAGAAGGAGAGACGTTCCCTTTCCACTAGTCTGGGGTCAACTCAAGGAGTAGATGGGGGCTCGACAGGTAGCTCATGGGAAAGGGCTATCCCAGCATGCACAGGGCCCTGGGCTTGATCCTCAGAGCTGAAACAAAAGAAAGAGAAAGAGGAGGAGGAGGAGGAAAACGAGGATGAGGAGGAGGAGAAGAAGGAGGACGAGGGAAGGGGAGAGGGAGGGGAGGAAGGAGAAGCAGGAGACTGCCTTAGTCACTTTCCCATAGCTGAGACCCAGCACCCAGCACACACAACTGGAAGGAGCAGAGGTTTACTGGAGCTCAGTCCCAGACCAGGGTCCACTGCTCCAAGCAGAAGCAGGATGGCAGCAGGGCCTGTCAGATGAAAGGGTGCTCAACCCACAGCACCCAGGAAGCAGCTAGAGAAGGGGAGCAGGAAGAATCACCCTTCCAGGCCACACCCAGGGGCCACCCGCAAACAGGCTCCACTGCCTCACAGCACGTCTAGCTACAGAGCTCGTCCACTGAGAAAGCCATGGGTCGGTAGAGCACCCCGTGACCCCACCACCTCCACACACACGAGAACACAGGGACGTTTTAGATCTACACCTCTGCAAAAAAAGGAGAAGGTGTAGGGAAATGAAGGGAAGAGAAACACTTGCTGGCTGTGTGAATCTGTGTGCACACATGTATGTCTACACATATTCCACATATGCAAAATGCCAGTAGGTAAATGTCCACCCCCATGTGACAGTAGTCACACTGAGCACTAAATACATTCACAGTGTTTAAATGAGACGTCTCCTGATGCTTGGTGATTTCGCACCATTTAATTCAGGCACACACACTTCTCACCTCCCTGTCTTTAGACTCTGCAAACCAACCTATTGTTTATTCATACTTTCCCTTGAAAAGTCAGTCCTCTCTAGACCCTGAAATATTCCCATTGAGGGGATTTGTTCTAACTCTGAGCTTCCATCTCTGTTTGCTTCATCTTCCCGGGAGTGAAATGCCTCAGGTTGAATACAATGTCCTGGACTTTGAAAATGGTCTCCACCACTGTCTGATAATCAAGACCTTTCCTGGGCTGGAAAATCAGACTGCTTGGAGAACAGTAAATCTACAGCCTTATCCATTTAAAGGCTTGTCTCGGCTCTTTTATTTACTGGGATGTCTTTTCCTCTCGAAGGTCTGTCTACTTGATGTGGTTCTCATAGAATCCTGACCCTTTCAGTGGACTTTAATTTCATGTTCCTGCTTCTCCACATATTCTCTGTTTCTTCTTGATGCTCTTCCTTTTAACGGCCCATTTCTCCCATTCTCCAATATTTCAGTGATCCAACATCTTTTTAAAATATTTCCACATCTACTCTGACTTCTTTCATGGTGCTTCTTCTTTTCTTTACAGGGAACTCAAAGTAGACAACAAAAGCTGAGGTCATTCTTAACATACATCTGTAGGTATAGCTAAAGAAGAAATGGAGAGTGGAAATGAAAAAATATTTTTAAGAATCTCAGAGTAGATGTAAGTTACACATCAGAAGACAGACTATCTCATTCCTTTTTCAGTGAAATGGTGGAGCCGGAGGGCTATATCTTTTTCCATCCAACTTGAAAATTTAAATTGTCTCCACTTTCAAAAGAAGTGACTTGTCCAAATGTTGTGGAATTTCTCTTACTAAAAATATTTTTTAAAATCCAGCTGGATTGCTTATTTCACAGTTCCTTCCCCAAGGGTCTGAGTGAATGTTAGCTTAACGGCCCGAATCTAAACCACACAGCTCAACCTTAGATGAGCTTCCCTGCTACTTTTCAATCTTTAGCTTTAGGAAAAATGCTCAAAGAGTCTTCTGATTAAGGTATAGATATTTCCTAATCTTAATGTTAGCTGGGCTCTGCATGGTCCAGACCATAAAGTTTTCATTTTTGATGCAAAACCTTGATGCAAAACCATCAATCTCAAGGTTGATAAGAGTTTGTCTGACCCTTGATCCTTTGTGCTGAGCCAGTTGCCTATCTATATAAACTTTTGAATCCAAAATTACCTACACACCATTTCACACTTTCAAATCCTAGGAGGATGGAAAGACATCTGAATCACCTAGGTGTACTTCTCCAGGGCTCATCATGGACCCTGGTTGTCATTTCCACAGTATTCTTTTGTTTTTAACACCATGACCTGGAGTCATACACTGTACAACCAAAATGGAGTTGAGTCCACCCCTTTACTTTACAGATGAGGGACTGAGTGAGGCTACGGGAGATAAGGGGCTAGTCAAAGTTAAGAGAATTGGCGGGTGTTCTGATTTGTATCTACATGACCCCCACAGCCTCATGTGTTCATAGGTTGGGCTTCCAGAGCTGGCTGGATCTAGGCTGCATGATACTAGGATTAAGGGTATGTGCTACTAAATTTGTCAGCTGATTGGAATTAGCATAGCTCCAGGTGTGGTTGAATGGATTTACTGAAGACAGAGGCCCCACCCAATGATATGGGTGGGGCCAACCAATAGGCTGGTAGTGTGGGTGGGATAAAAGGGAAAGGCAGGCTGCTTGTGCTTGCTGCTTGCTGCCTCCTCTGCCATGGACTCTTTCTCCTCTACCATACCATGCTACCTCAGACCAGCCAACTGAACTGAAACTGCTACCGACTAAACCTTTCCTCCCTTAACTGTGAATGTCTCATATTTTGCCTCAGCAGTGAGAAAAGTGACTAAGACAGTGGGTAACAGAGCTAGAAAAACATGGCATCTTTGTGCACCTGTATGTCCCTATGTAAGCAAAAGTGTACATAGGATTCATCAGAGACCAGAGAAAGTCTGAGTCCTTCACAAATCTGGACTCATTATAGCAACTGCTGTGATAATAAGGTAGGAAATGTTATCATCACATTTCAAAGATGTGGCAACTGAGGCACAATGAGGTTTTTTTTTTTTAATGCCTTTCCTAATGTTTCTACCTTGCAAGTGGCAGAGGAATGCTCAACACCAGGAGTCTGGCTCCCAGGTGTGTATTTTTAATCGCTTGGCGCTTTTTTTCATGAATATCAAACAGTCAGTCACACATCACAAAAAGCAAGCCTGCTCCAGCAGATGCAGAACACTCTCCCTCACCAACACATCTTAGTTTCCGAAACTATGCTCACACTGCAAACATAAGCATTTCTCCACACACCCACCCATGCAGCCCAGGTCTCTCCATTTCAGTGTGAGGCCCACCGGAGGAAAAATATAAACTCTCTCTGTTCCCCTGCCCTCAGGGAAGCAGAACCTGAACCAGAAGGTTACAGCAGATTTTTGAAAATCGCTGCACTGTGCCTGCTCGCTCACAATCTGTTCCATAAGCTCCCTTCTGTCCCCTAGCGGGATCTGAGCGTTCTGAAGGGTAGGACGCAGAGTAAACACCCCGCATTTAACAGATTTGCTCTGTTTCCCCGCCTGCCTGTGACTGCCTTTTGCTTTCTTGGAGCCTCTGGGACTGAGAAGTCGCTCCAGCACCTGCAGCAGCAACGAGGCCCACAGCAGATGTAAACCGCAGGCCTTGGCCACTCAGGGCCTGCCCTGCCCTGGGTCTCCTGGAGCCTGTTGTACTGTGATGGCCCCCAAACAAGCTCAGTGGTTTCTGAGGCCTCCCCAGAATAATGACCCCATCAGCAGCTGCTAAGGACACAGGCAAACCCATGGATCACAGTCCGAGGGGCTAAACAGCCCACAGCCCTGGGGAACCACATCGTCCCCTCCTTGACTTCCATTGCACCAGCAGAAGTACACACCTCCAGTGACAAGACCACAATAGCTCACGGGAGAAAGAGGTTTCTGTGACTTAGCTGTTGCCTGGACGAACTTTTGCTTTTACGGTGTGAGGAAAAGGACATCAATACCGTCTTCCCCCAAGACGCGGCCTGGCCAGTTTGACAGGAACAAGCACTTACGCTGTGGAGCGCTTGCTGGTCCAGCGCAGTCTGAAGTGGTTTGAAGAGACGGTGAAGGGTCTGAGAGCCGCGGGGCCAACCCGCAGGTATTAAAGGAAGCAGCGAAAGGTGAGGACTGTCTGTCCCCACCTCCACCTGGGAGACGGGAAGACTGATGCTTTATTCCCAAGAAGCTGCGGATACTTCACTTATTTTCAAAAGACGAGGGCACGTGTAAAAGTTGAAATGTCACTCAGCACACAGAGAATAGGATTTCGCGTACTGGGGAAAACCTAAAATAAGTTGAAGATGGATCTGTGAAATAATGCAAGATGCTGTAGAGTGAAGGTTTTTGTGTTCCCCTAAAATGCACAGGATGATATTCTCTCCGTTCTGTTCCCCCGTGGCGCCACGGTAATGAAAGGCCTGACACAGGGTCCTGGTAAGGAAAGCAGGCTGGCTGAGCTCACGCTGAGAGGCAGGGGGTCCAGACACTCTGTGCAGGCTCCAGCCGCATCACTCGTGGCAGTAGCAGGGTGGGAGCCATGCGGGAGTGA
Organism: Chinchilla lanigera; assembly: GCF_000276665.1. Classification (NCBI taxonomy): domain Eukaryota; kingdom Metazoa; phylum Chordata; class Mammalia; order Rodentia; family Chinchillidae; genus Chinchilla; species Chinchilla lanigera. The sequence continues at coordinate 90,582 of NW_004955554.1, read as the reverse complement.
GCATGGGAACGCATCTCCCCAGCAGAGAGCTCTTCTCATAGCGGCCTCTCTCTGGACAACCCGACGGGTGAGTCCCGCAGAGCTACTGCCAATGGCGGGTCCCAAGAAGGGAAGCACTGACTATGCTGCCCTGCTTCTTCGGGGCCTCACGGCGCCTCCCAGCCCTGCCAGGATGGGGCCAGGCCTGAGATGACCCAGACCTTGCAGGGATACAGTCAGGCCATGTCCAAGTCATAGTACCCGGAGCAATGGTGCTAGTTGTGAGGCGTGTGGGGGCTGCTGGGTGTCAGGCTAACGCCCGTAGAGTGGGAGTAGGGGCCTTGTGACCAGAGCCCGCAGAGTGCCTCCCCAGCCTGACACCTAGAGACCCAGAGGAGCACAGTATTGAACAAAATCTGTGACGTAACCCTTAATCAGAGAGGCCCTGAATTTTATGTAGTGATAATTCTGGTAACATTTCCACCCCACGCCACACGTATGCATGTCCTCTCTCACCACCCCCGCCCGCTGTGGAAAGGATTAGTCCACATTCATCCCCTCTTAACCTCACATATCTTCCCCGCTCTCTCTCTCTCTATATATATATATATATATTTTTTTTTTTTTTCTTCTTTTCTCAGCTCTATCCAGTTTTCTAACTAGCTCCCCAAGCTCATGTGCCTCCCCCTGCCATGCACTGCTGAGGGGTGCACTCCCATTGGGACTAAGATTTAGTAAAGTATAACTCAAATGAGGGTTAAATATTTCTAAAACCTGGTTCTTTACATCAAGCCATCTTGTCTCAGTGCCCTTCAGCCAAGTGCTAAATTTCCACACTCTCCACACTTCTGTAGATATTAATACTAACGTGGCACTGGTGTGTCCGACGATGCTGGCCTGTGCTCGGGTCTGTCTCCCCCGTCTTCCCGCCTTAGGTCACCGAATCGGAGCCTCCCACCAGGCAGCACCCTCACTGCTCACACAGCCCACAGTGCAGGGAGAAGAACCCACGGACTTCACCCTCCCCGCCCACTGTCTGTGCTTTTCACTGATGATCCACTTAGGTCAGAAAATGTCAAATAAATTGAAATAAATCAGACCTACATGTGTAAACATCACACTGTCCCCCCAGTGTAAAAAGCTGAGAGTAAATAAGATCGAAAAGGTACAATAGACATCGTGAAAGGGAAAGAAGCTGCTCAAAAGAAAAGAATAACTGGCATGGAGGAAAGGAGAGAAGAAGGAAGGGAAAAGAAAAAAGATATATATGTGCATACATACAGATACATACACACAAGATAGCTAAGACAATTATACTACTAATTTCTATTGGTTCATTAAAAAGAATGGTTTGCACTTACATTGTTTGATTACAAAACTCACATGAAATCCCAGAGCCAGAGCGAGAAGGGGGGACCCTCCCCTCACAAGGAAACTGCTCCAACCCCAGGAAGAGGAAGTTCGCAGGTCTAAGTAAACACAAGTCACAGCAGGGATGCTCACTTCATAGCAATCCCGTAGGCACAGCAACACGCTCATGGGTTTGAGGCTCGCGTCTGAGCACCCCTTGCCGCTGCGGTTTGGGCTCCAGACTTCCGTGAGTCTGCAGGTCACAGCTGGGGCTACCTGAGATCTGCCCAGAGCCTGGCTGGACAGAGGGCGGCAGACAGAGCCGGCAAAGGACGCCAGCTGCTGCAGGGGCTCCGCCTTGGTGGCCAGACTCCCCGGTTGCAGGAGCCAAGTGGAAGCAAGACAGAAGCAGGAAGCCTTGTGTGGCCCGGCCTTGGAAACCACGTGTCCTCATTTCTGCCCCTTCTTGCTCAGAAATGAGAGTCCCTGAGTCAGCTCTCACTCAGGGAAGTGGAGAAGGGACTGGACCTTTCCATAAGCCAGGCTGTCTGAGAGTTTGGGGACAGAGTTTCAGGTACCACACCCTCTACCGAGTTCTCCAGTCTCCCGACCCCTTCCAGTCCAGTAGTATCTTACATTTAGTAAATATTCTACTAGGTGCATTTTAAAATATTATTTAAATTCTTATCACTTAAATATTCCCATCAGTGATATAGTTTCTAACACTTGGGCACTAATAACTTTCTCCAGTTTTTTGTAAACACTGCTGAAAAATAAATCATCTGAGTAATTTGGGGTTCTATAATATAGCACTGCTGCTCCTGAATTTCCATCATAAAATCAATTTTAATTCATTTGTATATAGCCAAGTAAAATACTTTACGAGACACAGGATCAAACATCTGTTCCATTTCTTTTGACTACTACTTTAGTAATTGAATTATTTTCAGAAAAGCCAATCAAATTAGTTTCTCATAATTATAAACTCTTTGTTGTTCATATTTCATGTTCCTTACAACACTTAATGAGAGTGGTTATTTCTTCTACAAAGCACTTGTTCCATTATTTTACTAGATGCGAAAGCAATCTCATTTACCCAATAACCTGATTCACAGTTGAAGTCTGTTCCCTAGGAACAGTGACACAGTGTTCATCTTATTGCTCCCAGACTGAAGGTGTATTTCTCTTCCAGCTTATGGACTCATGCTTCTGAAAAACAATGGCAAGTCCTCGCTGGACGGGGTCCACCAAGCAAAGCCGTGCAGGTCAGGGAGGAAGCCACCACTTCCTTGCTTCGAGGCCATGAACTGAGCTAACTGAATAAAAGAAGTCAGATAGCCCATATTCCTACTTAGTGAAAAGGTAACCACAGCAGTTAATTTTTTATTTATTCAACAAGCACTTATCATACCCCTGCAGCACACTTACAGCTGGATTAAGACCTTATGTCTCCTAAACTCCGAAAGGATTATGGTTGTCACACTTTTACCAAAATGAAACTAGCACCACATTCAGCACCCCCAGGCGAGCTCCTACTGCATCTGATCTTCTTGCCCAGAACAGCTGTTAACTGTGGGAAAATAGAATAATAACCTGAGGACACCACTCTGGGCGGGCCATGGTGACATTGTGGCCTTGACTTTGGAGCAGAACAAAGGTGGTGCCAGGTAATGATACTTCTGACGCATTTCTGTCCAGAGGGAAAGAGACCAAGCTTGTAATTACCACAGACTCTAGAACAAGAGAGCAAGAGCAGCGCTCTGGGCTGGATGTGGTCTGAATGTGGCCCCACATTCATGTCCTAGAAGCCCGTTCCTTAGTGTGGAGATGCTGAAGGCAGAGGAACCTTTTGCAAGGGAGGCTCAGGGCAAGGTAGGAAGGCCATTGGGGGTGCACCCTCAAAGAGGATGGACACATTTCTCAGGGACTCCAGTTACCTCCCATCAGAGTAGGTTCTTACAAAAGAGCAAGACTGCCTTCTTGCTTTCTGGCTTCCTGCCTTGGCATGTGCTCTCTGCCCTCACACTCCTGCAGATCAGGACACAGCCAAAGGTTCAGGCCTTCACCAGAGCTGATGAAAGGCTGTTTGGTTATTCAGTCTACAAAACTGTGAGCTAAATAATCCTCTTTTCTTTGTAAAGTACCCAGCTTCAGATAGATTGTTACAGCAATGGAAAATGTACTAATACAGTACCATGTATGTACATACTCTGCCAAAATCTGGGCTTTCCTGTGAATGTATGCATAACACAGAATCAAAGCAGTGCAATTAAGTAGAAATAACTGAAATATAATTTGAGCTGCTACCAAAAAGAGAGTTTTAAATCTTAGCCCACACAAGTAAATTGTGAAAAAAACTCTGCTAGTAGGAAGATAGTAGTCAAATTCAAGGCCAACCTGGGGAATTTAGAAAGACCTTCTCTCAAAGTTTAAAAAGTGAAAAGGGCTGAGGATGTAGCTCGGTGGAGAGTACTTGCATGTCATGTGTGGGTCTGTGCTCAGCCCCCAGGATGGATGGGGATATGGAGGAAAGATTTAGTAACTTGAAGACTAATTTATGAAAATACGTAGGAAATAAGAAAAAAAATCTTTTTTTTCTTTAGAGACAAGGTCTTACTAAGTCACTAAGGTGTCCAGGCTGGTCTCGAACTTGTGAACCTCCTGCCTCAGCCTCTCAGAGTTCTAGGGTATGGCTGGTAGAAAAAATATTTTTTAAAAAGAGAACATCAAGAAGCTGAGGACAACATTAAATATCTAACAAACATGAAAAAAATTCAAGGAGGACAGATAAGATGGTGTGAAGCACTCAACTTATCCAAGAAACACTGTGTTTTGGGTTGGGGGATATTGCAAGGAGAACAATATAATACAGGACACATATTTTATAAGATTATTTATGATAGTCACACAAAGAGTGATATGTAAGTGAGTGCAGGAAATCTGTCCACACACTTAGGACCAAAGAATCCAGTTAAGGGTCTGGATCCCACAATAATGTCTTGCATGAGTCCAGCTGAAGACCTACAGCTCATAACAGTGCCTCCCAAGAGTCCAGCTAGATGCCTAGAGCCCATAACGATATCTCACACGGGCCTGTTTCACGGATCTGCGCTGGGAAGGCCCGAAGGTCAGTGGTGTAATCTAGGAAGTCTGTGCCAGCAGGATGAAGGATCTGTGCTAGTGGGCTGAGGGATCTGCACTGCAGCCAGGAAGTGACACACAAAATAAGAACCAAAGCTCCCCTGAAGAGTGCCACAGCCATCCTCAGCAACAGTGAGGTCCCAAGCTCCTCCGATGATCAAGACAGCTGAGTTCCCATCAGGAAAGCCAACACCACAAGCTTCTCCAGGAGACCAGCGGTGCACATCTTCCCCTCCAGAGCCAGGATGCAATGCTCAGAGTGAGGACCAGAGCTCACCCAAAGTGAACAGAAGCTATTCTCAGTGCCAACAAGATCCCGAGCTCCTTGGAGGATGAAAACAGCCAAATTCATCACGAAAGCCAGCATGACGAGCTCCTCCAACAGAACCAACAGCACCTTACAGCTTCTACCAGCTCCCAACAGCCTCACTTTTTCTTCTCCAGTTCTGCCTCTCGTGGTGCTGGCAAAAACCCTCAGGTGGGCCTCCCATACCCAGCACCATGCTTACTCAGTTCAGCTGGGGGTTATAAGTTGACCACCAGTTGTCAGTCCACCACACACTGTCCCCCAAAATTTCTGTACTTGGGGAAAAGCAGCAATTGCCATATTCAGGAAGATTAAACTCAAACAGGACATGTACAAAGAAAGCCATACTGGGGCCCATCATCAGCAAACTGCAAAAGACTACAGCAAAACATAAACCTCAGGGGCAGCCAAGGGAAAATTGTATCTTGTACATATCTGCTGATGGATACGAGACAACTCATCAGCGGGGACTACGCTGAACAGAATTCAATGAATGTTATCCCTTAGATACTAAGGTAAAAACACTCTCAGCCAAGAATTTTATGCCCGGGGAAAGTATGCTTCAAATATGAAGGTGACACAGCAGCTAAGAGTTTGGTGCCTGCAGAGTCTTCACCCAGAATCGCTCCACAGCCATCTTCAGACCAAGAGAAGAATGGTGCCAGAGTGGATCTGGGATCTTCATGAAAGACTAAAGGGCAGCAGAGATGGGAACTCCTTGGGAATATACAAAGAAATATACATAGAAACAGAAATGACTGCTGCCCCAGCAAGCTCTGTCAGACCACTTTGAGTCTCCCCTCACTCCCAAAAAGAAACACTGTTCGGGGATTTTCCCATTATAGAGAGGCTTTGCTGCTTGGAAAGAGGACGAGATTGATGAGGAAAGAAAAGCTGTAAAAGTAGAGGGTCCCGGGAATTCAGAGTGCTCCACCTTGGCAATTACTGCAGTCACAGCAGCTGAACCAGCAGACCCAGGGGACCCAGGCAGTAATAACAGGAGAAATCATGACTTGGAGGTTACAGCCCCTGCACCCTGCCACGCTGAGCAAAGCAACAGGGCAGCACCAAGCAGTCACAGGCGTGCTCCTTAGGGTATGATGGGGCCGAGTCCCGAGGACCCACGGCACACTGAAACTGCGGTACGTTCAGAGCGGGCTGGCGCACGCTGCCTGCCTAAGTCCCCGCTGAGCACACCCTGCTGAAACGCACTCAGTGCTTCTCAGTGGCCCACAGTCGGGCAGGACAGCCTCACCAGCGCTCGGGGGGTAGTGAAAGGCCGGGTCTCCGCGATGCAGGGCACACCTGTGCCCCTGCGGCCCCCCCGGGCTCCCCTCCGGGCCACACAGCTGGGTAGGAGCTCACGCTCCCCGCCACTGCCCAGGATCTCCACAGAACACCCTGCTGCTTCCATCAGCCTAGAAACGCGGCTTCTGCTAAATACGAACCACACTTACGCTGTCAGTCAAAAACTCATATGCCAAGGCAGCGTCCGTGCTGCAGGTAACGCTTGACCCACACCACAGAACTGCTACGGCAAAATACTGAGATTTACCCCAAAGCGCTGCTCGCTTTGAAGCCTGAAATGGACAGTGATAACGCACCATTTTTAACCAATGCAAATTTAGCTATTTTCCTATGCAACAAATCAATAGGAAGTTCAGTGGGCCAACCTCTCCCGCCCGGACTCTGGCTGTCTTACACAAGGCCACCAACGTGGCCAGTGAAATGAAATCAAGCGCAAGAGGAGGACAGTGAGTGCCACACGGAGACAAAACACATCACGACGAAAGCAGAGTCCCAGTACCAGCAATCCCACCCTCTCCTTCTGTATTTTCTAGGGAATAAAAGGAAAAACCCACACAAAGCTGACTTCCGGTGGTAGGCTTTCGTGATGTTTGTAAGTCACCCGTGAACCATCTTAGATCTTCAAGCATATCTCTTTGGGTCCAGGAACTGAATATAAAAATACCATTTACCAAATGTTAGGTTTATGTAGAAAATGCTGAAAGGAGACAGCAACACAGGTCATTAACAAAATGAATGCAAATAAAGGTTCTGGCCTCTTTTGTAAAGGTCAAAACAAACACCTCCTTCAAGAGATGCTCCAGCACTGCGCCTCCCAGCTCTGGCCGGGCTGCTCCCTCTGTGGTCCGAGACTCGGTTTTGCAAGCTGCTTGTCCTCGCAGGCTCTGCTCGCTGAAACGTTGCGGGCAGCCGCTGGGCCGCGGGGATGAGAGCTTGGCGTCCAGTGGAGACGCGATGGGCAGCCGCGTTGGCCAGTGTGGTGGGGGCGGGGGTCCGCCTCACAGCGTCCCCTGGGCCGCTACCTAGTTCAGCTACGGAAGCCTTTGCAGCCACACTGCAGTGTCATTTAATTAAAATACTCCAAAAGTTCACCTCCTCCCATTTTCCCCAGAACACTAATGAGCCTCTACCCAGGAAAGAGCCCACGGTAGTGGTAAAAGCAAAAAGAGCGGAGGCTTTTTTTTCCTGGTATAAAAAAGCTTAATTTCTGAGCCATTTGGTCAAAAACCCTCCTCTCAGGACCTCTCTGCTCCTGACGGTGTCTTTGTTCTTCCTTGCACATTTGCATTTGGAATCTGAATACGCACCCCCAAAGACCTAAAAGATAGCTCAGATGGGCACCTGCTTCCCCCTTCTCCCCGACTGAACAAGATATTGGGGGCTCCTTTCACTGCCAGTGAGACAGGAGTCCTCGGGTGACTCCAGGAAGTTCTGCTCCGTTAAGCAGCTCCTGAAACAGTTAGCCCAGCTGCGTGCACCGTTTGGGGTGCATAGCTTTGGTTTCAGGGGCTCTTACTTTTGCTGATGTGTTTTTTGTGGTACTACAGGTTGAACCCAGGCCAGGGCCAGACTGGTCGCATACAGCCTACGAGACTGTTTCTGAAATTATTTTAAAATCATGAAGGTAAGGAGCAGACACATTTTGCGTAAACTCTACAAAAACATAACAATGAACTTTGCTGTGACTGGAGTGGCAGAATTAAGGTGCTTTGGGACCGATGTCACTGTCGCCTCGGACACAGGGAGACTGAGGAGCTCCGGAAGCCTGACTGCCAGCAGCCTGCATCGCCGCGCACTCTCTCTTGTTCCTCACTGCTCAACCTCAGGAAACAGACGGGCCGGCAGCCTCACTCTCAGCTCTGTGAGAGCCGGGGTGCTTCTTCCCCGAGCTGGGCTTCTGGCTTTTCCAGGGTGCTTCCCTGGAGAAGACGAAAGCCTGGCATTAGCCGCCCTAAGCCAGCGAGACAGGAGTCCGGCCGCAGCCTGGTTCTCAACGTCTGCTCTTCGGCCCTGCTCCTGGCTTCCGCCCTGCTGAGCTCCGCTCAAAAGCGAGCTCTAAAAGTGAACTTAGGGCCGGGGATAGAGCTCAGGTGCACAGCACCTGCCTGGCAAGTGTGACGTCATGAGTTCCATTCCTGGTACCCACCAAAAAATAGTGAACTTAAAACCCCATGAGCCTGTGTGTTTCCTACAACAACCATTGAGAACAGTCAATGAATATTCAATTGGTCACTCATGGATAGCTCTATTTATTTTCTTTAGAAACCACTTTGAAGATACCAAAGTATAGTACAACAACCATTGATAATAACCTACCACTTTTGTGTGTAACTCACTATTATTTGTCTATTTGTTTTCCTGAGAAACTATCTTGTAGATAACAATATGTAAAGCAACAACCATTGATAATTTCCTACCCCTTTGTCTGTAATTCGGTAAGTCCCCCTATTTCTATGTTGTCCTTCTTTTACTCTTTAAAATAATAAAAATAAAAAACAAAAATAAATAAATAAAACCCCATGAGCATGCCAGGTGGCTGTCAAGGACTCTTCTCTTTCACACTGTTGCGTCCTGAGGAGCGTTTTGCCCTCCTGCTCAGTATGAGACCCTCACGACCCTGCAGGTGACACTGAAGACCCTGCAGGCTGCACCTGAAGGGCCGTGGCCAGGGCAGCACAGGTTCTCCCCGAGGCCCAGTGTCAGGGGAGTGAAGAGCAGCCACGACGCGTCCGGTTTGGACGTCACACCCCACGTCTCCGTCCCAGGAGCAACAGACACACACGGCCGCCCACTGGCTCCCTCGGTGACTGACAGCACCAGGCCTTGTGCTCAGACGTGCCCCCGCCTGGTTTAACCTTCCGCTGTCCTCGCCTTTTTAGTAAAAGCGCCGCATCTTCACTCTGCACCAAACTCCACCGATCCTGCGCTCCACCCTGCTGCCCCTTGTGCCTCCTTGTCAGTCCTGTGAGCGGGCAAAGGAGACGAAGAGCCCTCCAAGGCTGAGCTGGCTGTGCTGGAGGCGGCGGCAGGGACTCCGGGAGATTCCTCTCACCACCCTGGTGCCCCTGGCAGCGCGCACCATTCAGCACGTTGTGAAGTCATGCCCTCAATGCCTCAGTTAACCATCTGCTCTTATTTCAAATAAGACAGCGACACCAAAATACACACTGGGGTTTATCCTTCGTCCTCATTGGAAAGAGATAGTTCCATTTTAGGGAATAGAGATAAGAAATGTGTAGAGCGTGCAGCCCTTGTGGGAGCCTAGGGAAAGGTGACCCTAAAACGAGTTGGGGGGACTCTGGCAGAAAGGATGAGATCTTCAACACAAAGGAGGAAGCTAGACAAGCAGTGGTGTGCCCGCAATCCCAGCTCCTCAGGAGGCTGAGGCAGAGGATTACACCGCTGAGGCTAGCTGGGCAACTTAGCAAGGTGCAGTCGTAAACAAAAAGGCAAAAAGGCCAGAAGCTTAGCTCACCAGTGAGGGCCTCGGTGCACGATCCCCCCAGGGAAGAGGTAAAAGCCGATGCGGAGGCCATCGCCACCGAGCAGCCAGCCCTCCCACCTGCGAGCAGGGTCAGCCCGGAGGCCACGCTGCGGCATCCTCTCTGGAGGCTGTCGGGATGACGCAAGACACACAGGGAGGGAAAAGCAAATTAGCAAGGAGTCCTGGTTTCTTCGGGGACCCGCACCTGCCCTGTCGGGGTCCAGGCTGAGCCCAGGAGAGGAGAGAGAGCTGCTGGCCAGGAAAAGTATTCAGTGTGGCGCCAGGATGTGTAGGAGGGAGGGAGGCACACCTGCCCTGGACGGTGAAGCCCAGGGGATACACACAGACCAAGCCAGCCTCAGTGTCTCCACGACACTGCGAAAGGCAGAGCACCCGCACCAGCAGGTGAGAAGAGCGGCCCCGTCTCAGGCGGCTCAGGGACTCTGTGACTTCCATTCGCAAACTGTATCACCGTTGGCCGCGTGCTACTCGGTGCTTTCTCTTAATTAACCTTCATTAACTGCACGGCAAAATACTTGTCTTTTATGTCAGATGTCCCTGGAAGCACCAGAAAAAGGGGGTGTGCTACCAGGACTCATTTCACAGGAGTAGTTAAATGGAGGAATTCGGGCAACAGATGACCAACCCAGGGGCCACCCACACTATGAATTCCATTTGAAAAGTCTTAGTACAAACAAACTGTTTGTGTCATCTGTGGTTAGTGCCACTGAATCCATTCTGGCACCAGAGTGACACCTGTAGGTGACACCACCGCAGACTGGAAATATTAACTCTGTCTAACTCCATTCCGCTACAACCTAACTTCAGGACACCAGCCAGTGAGCACCGGAAGGGACCTCGCCGGAAAGGAGCTGCGTCAGCCAATGGTCCCCAGGGCATGGTGCCAAACCAGAAGCATCAGCACCACTTGGAGCTTGTCCCAGAGCACATTCTCTGGCTCCTCGAAGACCTGCTGGGTTGGAACCCTCGGGGCTGCACCCAGGCAAGCCCTCCGCTGCTTCTGAAGCAGGAAGGAGCTGTAGGACCATTTGCACAGTGTGGTTTGATGTGTGCTCCGTGGTGCTTTCCTCTAATTAGCCTGGGCCTGTCACCATAAATGCAGAGTGTATTCTCCCTGGAGGAGGGGGTCCACATAATGATATGTCTAAGGCCTTCCACACTTGGATTAAAGACGGGGTCTAGGTGCTCCCTCACTCCCTGCAGGTAATGCAGGGCCACTGACTCTGCTGTCAGAAAATGGTTCTCAGCCAGCCATGTGGGAAAATCAGGTCCCCAGCGTCACCGGGCTGCATCGGGAACTGCACCTGCTCTGGCCCTGATCTTGAGTTTCAAGTAACAGAAGCAGACGGTGGATAATGAAGAGGAAACATTGTCCTGAGGACCGCGGGTGCGGGCCACTTAGCGTAAGAACTAGGTCAAGGTTTGGCAGGAACCAGGGTGGAGCCACGGTGCCCTAAGGCTGAGGAAACTGACACAATAGGATTGTTGCCACAGCCTGAGCAGGACTGACATGGGATAAATGAACACCATTTTAGATTCTTATCTACCATCCAAAATCAAGTGCAGGAGCATCCCGTGTGCCTGCCATGGGCGTGTGCCTGCCTCTTGGTCATGGGACAGAGGCACCCAGTAATCGATGAACCTTTCCCAGAGACAAATGCATCTTCTGGGAGTGCTGGTAGAAAGGGAAGGAGATACTGGGGAATTAAAAAATAATAAGTCAGGTAATCATTGCCAGAAAATCCTAGCCCCACCCATAAAATACAGATGCCCTGTGGAAATCAGAAACTACCTAGAAAGAGACAGATGCCAAAACCTACAAGACATTGTTTCAAAATGGGGCTATCCCTTATGGCGCGCTGAGTGGAATCTACGATTAGAGGCTTAACCCTAAGAAGAACATTCTAGAGATTCTAGTATCAAACTATGATGATTATGCAACCTAGGGGCTTGAATGACGTCACAGGGTTCAGGAAGGAAGGAGTGGTGAGCCCATAGGAGAAGATGATGCATGTGCTTCAAAGAAAAGATGTTATTCTCGAGACTCTTCTCCTAGAGGCACAGTTTTGGGGCAAAATCCTGGGCTTCCAAGGAGTCAGTCCATGCACCGCTGCAGGTTTGGAGTTTGTTGTTGCTCCTGTCTAGCTGTCCTCCAAGAGCCTCAAGGTTTCTGGGGGAGGACGGACTGCAGCTGACTTGCTGCGAGGAACTGACGGCTGGTGGGGCAGGAGCTCGCTGCCGAGCAGCGGAGGGGTGTGTCTCCTGCTCCCTTCCCACTCTGCTTCCTGGGCCCCTCTATGGGAGCAGCTTCCCTCTGCCTGGGCGGTTTGCCATGCTGTTTCTGTGCCAATCCCTGCTGAATGGAGACTGAACCTTCTGAGCTGTGAGCCAAATAACCATCTCCCCCATTTAAGCTGTGAGTGTTTGGCATTTTGTCCCAGAAGTGAGCAAATGACTCAGATAGATTTCTTCCAGGAGAAGAGGCGGCTGGACAAGGTTCAAAGGAAGCAAGATAAATATAAAATGCTTAACAAGTAAGGAAGCATGATCTCACCCAGAAAGCCAGTTTCCAAAACAGAGTGATCCTGCAGTTAAAAGAAGGAAAAGAGCAACCCAAAATTGAAAGGAAAATGTCAAGAAGAGTCAGGACAAATGCTCTGTATCAAAGTGTCATCTTCAAAGAGGACATTTCTGAAGAAAGGTATACTCAGAGGTCAGTCCTGGACAAGCTGTGGACATTGGGATTCTGGGACAGAGCCTTAAGTACAAAGTTAGAGTGTAACTTTAGGTTACGTGGGAAGCAAAGAAATTGAGATATGTGTTTAAAGCAAAAGACCGTTCCCAAAAGAGGACTCCTCACTAGGGACAGACACAAAAAAATGCAATTATCAGAGTAAGTCTTCCAGTGCACTGCTGTCCGGTGCTGAGTGGGGGGCAGAACCACCAAGGACTCTGGTTCAGCAGGTCCATGAGGCCAGCTGGGCTTTCAGCTCCCCAGGCAACTGTAACAGCCAGGGAAGACAGAGCCACCACATCAGGAGCAGCTCAATTCTCATTACATAGCAGGTAGTAAGGAAGCACTTCTGTGTGATAAATTTGGAAAAACATTTAAATACTTCATCTCATACAGTGAGTTACCTGGTATATTTCGTAGCATTCAAGGGATTTGTCCAAGTAGTGATGAAATACAAAAATAAAGGTACCTTGCTGTGGTAAAGTAAGGGAATAGAGACACAGAGTTGTAAGTAAAAATTACGTAACTGGAGAGAATTTGTAACTTGCCCAAAGCCACTGCTTCTCTTCTTTCCCTGAAAGTCTTCAGAAAATGCTCTGCTAGCCAACAAGGAGCTCAGTATGCAAATGGATTTGCCACAGTGGACAGGGCAGTAAACACGTGGACAAAGGTGGTCAACACTAGGCCACAGAAGAGGCAATGATAGTGAAGCTGCCTCTCACTCCCAGAGGAGCCAGCTCCTAAGACCAGCTCCGTATATGAGTCAGCTTTCTCGTCACTGAGAGGCAATACCTGAAACCCACAAGGTTTACTTTGGTTCACGGTTTCAGAGGGTTCAGTCCATGGTAGTCTGGCTCCAAGGCAGAAGCATCGTGGTGGGAGGACACAGTGGAGCGAAGCTGCTCAGTTCATGGCAATCTGGGGGCAGCAGTGGAGAGAAGGAGCCAGGGACCATGTGTGGACCCCAAGGGCAAGCCTTGATGACCCTTCAGATACTCCCCAATGTGTGCTTCCCTGCTCCCCGGGTGGGACCAAGCCCCCCAAGGGCACAGTTATCATAACTGTCAGATCCAGTTAGACCCCACATCTCACGCCAAGCCAGACACAAGCCAGCTTTTGCCTCCTCAGAATCTGTCCATGTCACTCAACAAGGTCTTGAGCTTGCACCTTCCTTGTGGCGCACTCCTCAAACACCTGGCCACAGTGGGGGGCAAGCGGAAACCCTGAGAACCCATTTTTCTCCAGCAGTTTCACTCAACAAGCGTTTATTGAGTGTGAGCTGTGTACAAAGTACTGGGTGGCCCTCCATGCACACGGACAGAGACATGAATCGAGTACAGATCCCTAAAGACACGTGCATCCTGACAGAGAACACCACAGAGACAATCAAGATGCCGGGCGAGACACCAGCAAAGCACAGAGAACATGCAGTGAGAGTTCACATAGGAGGAACAGCCTTCATCGGTCTGGCTGGGGCAGGCCTGATGAGAGATGGGAGAGAACAAGCCAATCTCCAACATCCCGTCTGCTCAAGCCCTTCTCCCAAGCCTCTGTATGAGCTGGTGGCTGCCGAGGAGCAGGATCTGGACTTGGGAAGAATGCCAGAAGGTAGATAGAGTGGGGATGACAGGAATCCCTGACACAGGGAGCCAGGGAGGAAAGAGATGTGAATTTTAAAATAATGTGACACGGATATGCATGACAGAGGATCAGTTTTGCCTTGCTGGGCTAAGGCAATAAGTATTGGAAAGGGAATAAGAGGAAGTCAACAGAAAGTTGTCAGGGCTGATCAGGAAGAACTGGAGGCACCTGGCATTAGGCAGGCTCTGCCTTTTCCCGAAGGGAAGAGGTGTGGTCAGGGCAGGAAATGGCACGGGAGCCAGGACTGAAGTACAGCCAGTAGCCTGCGCCAGGAGAGAATGCAGGAAGTGAATCTCTCTTCACAGGTCCTGAGCCCCCAGAGCCAGCAGCCTTACTGGAGAAAGATTCAGAAAGGAAAACTGCATCTGTGTTGAACACGTACAGTCTGTTTTTCCTATCATTACTTCCTGAACAACAGGACACGTTCACACTGTGGGGGACATAAGTCATCCACAGGTGATTAAAGCACACAGGAGGATGCAAACCCATCATCATTTTATAGAAGACATGTGAGCATCCTCAGAGTTCGGTATCCACGGGGGACCCTAGAACCAACTTCCTGAGCACACCGCAGAACAACTGTACTTCATCCAAAAGCCCGGCCCAGCTCACACATAGGAGATATGGGGGAGATGAGGTGAGCAGAGGAGCGGATCAGAGCAGGGACACCTGAGGAGCCAGAAGAGGAAGGGTTGCCAGGACCCCAGCTCTCCAGCCCCAGCTCTGACCCCTGGACCTCTCCAGACCGTGAATCCCTCATGAATTAGAAGAAAGAAGCGAGACAGCTAGGAAGCTGACCCAGCTTCCACTGCACACAGGCAGGACTTAGTACAATGCACCAAGAGGAAGCCGTAGTGTGTTCTTCACAGGAGAAACATGTGCAAGAGGACAGAATAGGAAGCTGAGCCTGCCAGCACACATCTTTTCCGGTGGGAATTACCCGGTTGATTCGCGCCCACAGCACAAAGCCTTCCTCCCTGATGTCGTATTTCAGAGCCTGCAGAAAGCCTCTGATGCACACCAGCTGCGCAGCACGTATCACTGGCTGAAGGTGGGGAGGACAGGCAGTAGGTTGCTGTTTTACAAAACATAATGATGTAACTGCTTCCGATGAGAGTTCTGAAAGAGGCACTTGGGGTAGTGAAATACATGGCTACACTCGCACACTGTCCAACATTCCCCCGTCAGACACAAGGTGCAATCAAAGCCCACAGCAAATATTTAAATGTTAAAAGTATGTTGCAGTAAAAGACACATCGCCAGCAATTCCCCAAAGTACTCCGCCTTGCTTTGAACATGCTTGTCCCATCACTCTCACCACTTTCTGAAAGTTCTAAAAGTCCTCTTTTGTGAGTGTGTTTAATAGTGCCCTTGTCTTAGTTACTTTCCTTTTGCTGAGACAAAATACCCACCGTTTACAGAGGTTTCAGTCCATCGCTGGCTACAAGGCAGGCTGGCCGGGCACAGGGGCATCACAGAGGAGAGACAGTTCATGGCAGACAGAAGGTAGCAAAGTAAGCCAGGGACAAGACAAGTCCCTTTCTGTCTTTTATATTGTACCCAGGCTAGCAGGATGAGTACGGTGCCAAAACAACCAATGGACTGATTTAGGAATCATCCACCCTCAGTCCCAGCACCCTTAATCCTGGCATTTCACCGTGAATCCATCACACACTCTAGATTCAGCCCCTGCCGGAAGAGCCCACCTATGACTACATGAGGCTTTGGGGGATGTTTAGACACAGCCATCATATTTCCTTAAACACCATTTTGAAAATGATTAAAAGGGGAAAATTACCCAGAATATTCTTAGATCAAGCGCTTAAATATTGTATAGTGAAGATATATTCGAGATCTCCATGTCTACAATCCTACTTCCGCAAATTACTCCTGTCAACACTCTGTGTTTCCTTCTCATTTTTTTCCTGTTTACTGAGACTCAATTTTTTTAATATAAATGAATTTTCACATCACTTTTCAAATGTCAAAATTCCCGGGATGTATTTTCCCAAGCAGTGCAAATAGTACCACTCATTTTCCGAAGCGAGAAAAGCTATACAATTCAAGAAAAAAAAAAATGACTCTATTACGGGCCTAGCGTTTCCCTCTGAAGGGCTCTAGGACAGAAACCTCCTAACAGTCGGAACTGACCCGAGGAGACCGGGAGCGAGCAGGATCCTGGTGACAGCGGGAACCCAGCAACTGCTCCCAGCCGGGTTGGCATTTCTGCGCAGACCACACTCAAGCTTCAAGTGCGACAAGTGCTGGGTTGTGGTGCTCTGGAAGGGACAGAAACCTCAGTGCTAATCAGGCTGTGCGCAGGGCCCTCCCCCCACAAAGCACCACACCTGGGAAGCCGAGGCAGGTGGGAGGATGCCATGGGTAAAGGGTATGCCCCGGAAAGGCACCTGCAAACCGTGCAGTTCAGATGCGAGTAACAGGAGATGCTGGAGCCACGTCTGCGTGGGAAAGGGCAGAGCTAGAGTGCTGGGCGCTTAGTGTCTGTCATCACTGGGACAGCAACTGACCCAACACACTCCTGAGTGCCAGGTTGAGGACTCAAGCAAGGTAAACTGATTGTTCTCGGGTTAGACTTCATGCAGATAAGCACAGTAGCTCACACACTCTTTTCTGTGTCTCCCCATATGACCTTCTTTTAAAGTTCCGCTGTCCAAAACAAAGCAATGCTACCATGACCCCAGCACCGCCCTGCACACCCTCGCAACTTGGCGCAGTACCAGACGAAGGCAGGGGGTGCAAGGAGCCCTGGAGGGTCCCTGGGATGTCATCCCGCCAGGAGAGAAGGCCTTGGGGAGAAAGCCTGCATCACAGGCCCACCTGGCGCTAAGTGGCTGTGCGCCCCAGGAAATAGCCACCAGAGGGAGCATGTGAGCTACCCCCACTCACAGCTCACAGCAGGGAGCTGCCACCAGAGGGAGCGTGGGAGCTACCCCCACTCACAGCTCACAGCAGGGAGCTGCCACCAGAGGGAGCATGTGAGCTACACCCACTCACAGCTGACAGAGGGGAGCTGCCACCAGAGGGCGCATGTGAGCTACCCCCACTCACAGCTCACAGCAGGGAGCTGCCACCAGAGGGCGCATATGAGCCACAAGAGAAGAGATGGGTTATCAGAGCAATTGGTAAAAGAAAAAATACGTATTTTTGAGGTAGAACTACTTGTAATTAAATATTTAACATATACAAATAAGGTATAAATAATAAAGGGAAACACCTACACTTAGAATCAGAAATAAGACCTGACTAGGAAAATGAAACAAACCCCTGGGTAATTTTTCCTATTATATCAACTTCCTTTCACCTCAGAGATAAATACCAAATCTGTTATTTCTCATCTCTGGCCTTCTTTTTTTACTTTTAAGATAAGCATATGAATCCCTAAAAAATTTTTTACTTTTACATGTTTTTAAACTTTGCCTAGTATCATAGTGTTTCCTCTATACTTTATTTATGAGAGCTATTCATATTGACACAAGTAGTGTTAATGTCTTTTTGATGAACTTGTAGCTCCCACTTCTATTGATATAATATCTGTATTTGTTACTTTAATGTATAACAAAGCATTCCTAAGTTTAATAAGGAAAAGATAAACCACTCAATAGAAAAAGGGCAGAAAAATGCATTTAGGAAAATATTTAATTATTACTATCTTATTCCTAGTACAAATAATTCTACAAAAACTGTCCTAAATATATCTCATTGTATATACTTAAGAGTCTCTCCGCTGCACACTTAAGGGCTGTGATAGGCGTCTGTCACTGCGACAGGACACCTGGGGTGAGTTCCTCAAAACAAGGTCAGATTAGGCTCACAGTTCTGGAGAGTTCAGTCCATGGTCAGTTGGCCCCACTGCTTCTGGGGCCTGTGACAAAGCAGCACACCATGCTGGGGAGTGCTTTGGCAGAGCAAAGCTGCTCGCCTCCTGGCTGGAGTAAAAAGAGAATAAAGAAGAGCACAATTCAGGGTACACCCTCAGCAACCTGAAGACCTCCCCCTGCCAGGCTCTGCTGCCTAAAGGTTACACACCTCGCAGCAGTGCCCAGCTGAGGCCAAGCCCATGACACCTTCAGAGGTCACTCCAGATCCAACCCGCTGTAGTACCTTACTATCACATATGACATCATTTGAAAATTACATTCTGTGATTTTGTTGCAACTGTACAGAATAGAAATTCTATTTCCTACAACTGTATTGTTTCCATGTCACAGCTGCACAGATTTAAGTGTATGATTTAATGTGTCTTGACAGAGATATACAACAAATCATCCCGATGCGAGCCATTGATCACATCACCCCCAGACACTCTCTTGCACCCTTGACAATCTATCCCACTCGCCACTCATGTCATCAGGCAGCCGTTTCTCCGGCCTGGGTTCCTACGGGTTCCTCTGCTATGTAGCTTTCTATAAGTGAAAGCCTGTGCTGTGTATTCCTTTGTAAAGACTTTTCCCACTCAGCACGATAATCTTAAGATCCACTCCCATCCTCGTGTGTTTGCTTCCTTTCTTCCCATCGCTGTACAGGTACAGCGCGTTCTGTTCACAGGTTTACTTGCTGCCTTGCTGTCAAATGCATTCCTCTGGGTTTTCTCTAGCGTAGAGCTCCAACACTCTCCCACATCCACGCGGAAGCATTTCAGACCTTCACTCTCCTCAGACTTTGGGCAGATTTTGAGGCAGCTGGGGGCGAGGGATGCACATGTAAGACTTGTAACAGAACCTGCCCACATAGATGGGTGGCCAAGGACACAACTCAGGAGACAACCCTGAATTCAGGGCCTCTCAGGAGACGATGTCACCTTAAAGTTTCCAAGCGGGTTTCTCCAGACGCTGAGACACTGAGGAACAAAAGGTCACACAAGCAACCCAAGGCAAGATCTTTTCCTTTGGTATCAGCAAGTTGTTAACCACATGAAAAAACTCAACAGATGATCGGGTGGGCCCCAAAGGGCGGGGTTTCCTCTTTTAAAACCACAGTTTACCAGCCTCCCCTCCACACCTGCCTGCCTCGGCTCCCCAGGGTGAGCCCTGCTCCTGCCACACGCTCCTCTGTGCCTGTCAGGGTCCTGTCACCAGGAACCAGGACCTGTGGCGCCTCTGGGGCTGCTGGGCAGGGAGCAGCAGGCTCCGTTTTTCCCAGAGAGTCTGTTCCCACCTGCACACTGGCTCTGCAGACGGACTGGCCCTGTGTCCTCCCTACAGGGTAAGCCCGCCCTGGCCTCTGCGCCCCATGGGGGCTGCATGGGCGCACACCTCCAGCCCCCGCATCTGCATCCCCGGACCTTTCCCTGCCACCTTCTCTGCTGAGCTCCCAGCATCTCCACCTGGCCCACCGTCTGGACTGCAGCTCTGACAGCTGTAAAGGACTGAGCTGCTCCTCTGCCCTCTAACTCACCCGTCCCCGGCCCCGGCCCTTTGAGAGACACTGACTCAACTGGGTCGATTTGATTCGATTCGACTTGATCTGACTGATTTGACTGCTCGCACCTCTGCTCTGTGGGTCCCCCGCTCGCCTTCCCTCTCTGCAGGGGTAGCCTCAGGATGGGTCACCCTCTTCCTCTGCATTTAGGTCCACTTGTGCTTCGGGCTCGCTGTTCTGAGTTCTAAGAGCCGATCCCCTCTTTCAATTGTTTTTTTTCCAGCCAAATATCTTGAAAGGAATTGGTGGTCTCTGCCATTCGTATTGTTACTATGCTAAGTTACATCACTAGCTGCAGATCAAAATTATTTCTAACCCTGTTTTAAAATTATCGTAAGTGTCAGGCGCCATCTACTGGCCAAGCCAAATTACTGTCTTTCTCCCTTCCCCTTCCCCTTCCCCTTCCCCTTCCCCTTCCCTCTGTCTCTCCCCCTATCGTGAGCACGGTCTCACTAAGTCACTAAATTGCTCCCATTGGCTTGAACTGTCAATCTTCCTGCCTCAGCCTTCCAGGTTGGCAGGACTGCAGGTGTGCCTGTCACTTCACTGGGTGAACCGTTTTGCTGTACTGGGGATTGAACTCGGAGCCTTCACACTGAGATACACTCCGGAATTTTTTGTTTTTGTTTTTGTTTTTTTGCTTTTTATTTTGACCCAGGATCTCACCGGATTGCCCAGGCTGGGCCTGAACTTGCGATCTTCCTGCCTCAGCGTCCATGAGTGCTGAGATGACAGGCACGAGCCAACACCCCGTTTAAATCATTCTTTACCAGGGCTTGACACCTGTCTCACAGTGACCGGTCTGTGCTTTGCCCGATGTTTGCTTTGCCTCTGGTTCCACAGGCGAGAAACCTAAATCCCACGTCCCGGTCAACCAAGGCCACGCCGAAATCAGGCCCACACAGTGCTCTGGTTCCCGGGTCTCCGGCTTGGGGGCACCGCCCTGCTGCCCAGCCCAGCCACTGCCCAGCGGGTGCCCGCTCCTCGTGCTTCCTGTCTTTCCCTTGGGAGAGGCCTGGCGGCTCCCCAGACACACCCTGGACAAAGCCCTGACCCTCAGGCCCAAGGCAGGAGGCTCGCTGTCCTCCGGACAGGGCGCAGCCCGCAAGCTGAGTGAGGGAGGTCAGGCGGGGTAACGACTGCGTGGCACTGCTTGTTTGAGAGACACAAGAGCAAAATAAAAAGGAGATGGTGGGGAGCACGGGCCTACGTCACGGCTACAGGGAGGGGCGGGGGATAAAGGGAGGGGAGAGGACGGCGGGGCAGGCGGGGTACAAGGGATGAAGACACCTGTGTAAGCAACGAGGACGCCAGCTCCCGCGCCCCGAGCCCTTCTCCCCTGCTCCCCGCATGCTTCAGGCCCCGGGCCAGCCCCACCCTCAGAGGCTGTCCTTCCTCTCCCAGGGACCCGCCTGCCCCTCAGCAGTCGCTCCCCAGGAGGCCGCGCTTGAGAAAACACAAGTGGATCCATCTTGAGGGGAGAAAAGTACGCGAAGGAAGACTTGGTGTCGCTCCAGAAGTACACGAGATTAAACTCGCCGTCCTTGGGGGTCTGCAGTGTTCTGCCCCTCGATATTGTTCGAGAGGTATTTCACAGAAAAATATCCCAGCCAAACGTCGAGAACTTGAACTATGATACCATTTCACAACTAGATTTGCAAACAAAAAGTGACCAAAAGTGCCACACTTCCAGACATGCGCGGTTCCCAGGGCTGCCCAGGTGTCCGTGAAACCGTGGCTTTGCTCCGGGGCTGCAGCTGCTATGAGAAAGGCTGAGGGGATGTGACTCCTGAGGATGTGACTCCTTCCCTCCCAGGACTGCGCCCCCAGGCTCTCCCCCAGCTCGGCCCCACCGCTCCGGCTCCCCTTTGCGGGAGTAACAGAGCCGGACACGTCTCCTGCGTGCTGCCAGGCCTGACACTGCCAGGCGTGCGGGGCGCTGGGTCTGCCGCAGGTCACTGCACAGATGCTGTCACGGCACTTTCCCATCCCTGGGGGGCAACGCCTGACTTCCAGACCTTACAGGAGACGGATTTGCCTCTGTTCCTGGTTCCAGGCCTCGGCCAGCTGGTCCAACAGGGAAACAGGAGGACAGAGGGCCGCTCACAGGTGCCGGAGGAATACCCTTGGACTTGGGGTGGCCAGAGCAAGAGCCCCCTCCCAGCCTCGCCACAGGCCGCCTCCTGAGAGCGCTCAGCCCCAAGCTCGAGTGGACGAGCCCACCTGACCCAGGCTCTCTCCACACACGAGGCGGATCCACACCCTCCCGGAGCACTGCACGTGTGCCCAGGTCAACATGCCCAGTACCGCCTTAACAGGTGGATTAATGACTCGTGCCTGGGACGGAAGGACCCTCCAGCTAACAGTCAGCAAAAAGGGCAGCCCTAGCCCCACACTGTCCCTTTCTAGCTGGACACAGCCAGGCAAATACATGCTTCACCTAACTGCCTGGGGGAGTTTAGGATTCATCTCTCTAGGGGGAAAGTTTAGGGAGAAAGACATTAGCAGAACACAGACATAAAACAAGCTCCGAGCACATTAACGATCAAGGACGTAAGTGCAGACCTAACCCAGGACCGTTCCCAGGCACAGAATACTCTCTAAAGTTTCCAGGCGATGGGAGCAGGCAGACCTGGGACGGTTTCTCCCGACCTTGCGAAAGTAAGGAACAAAGATACTACACAAATAACCTGCGGCAGGGTCTTTTCCTTCAGGTATCAACGAGCTATTACCCACATAAAAGAACACAAAGAAGGGCTGTGTGGGCCAAAGCGCAGGCTTTCCTTTTAAAAATCGTAAGCGAAAATTGTGCATTCAGTAAAGGCGCTGCCTCCTGGTGCTGGTGCTTTAACCTCGCCGCCTGCTTTGCGATCAGCGGCCCAGGGAGAAGGGATGCGCAGAGTGGCGGCCGGCAGCAAAGTTCAGCTCTCTGAGAGCGGAATCACACTGGGAAATGATGACCTGTCAAAGGAGAAAAAGACGCAGACCACAGGGAGCGGGAAGGAGCTGACAGGAAAAAGCAGAAGCAACAGAGAAGTCGGAAAGACAGCCACAACGCGGGGAGGCAGAGGAGACAGCTCAGACCCTTCCCAGCTCCGCGGCTCAAGGAAGGGGAAGGGGGTCCCCACAGCAAGGTCAGCGCCGAAGGCCAAGGCCAGGTCTTCAGGGAGAGACAGCTCAGCAGCCCCCTCCACATGGGGGCGACAGTAGACAGGGGCTCAATCCTGGGCACCCAGCACCTTGCTGAGCAGGCATCCAGCACCCTCTTCGGAAGGAGCTGATCATTGAAGTCTGGGACCCAAACAACTGAAAAGAATCTTCACCTCAGGCTCCCAGGGCCACCTCTGACAGTGACTTGGGTGGAGATGGCCAGGAAGAAAGCCGTGGTCGGAGTGCAGCTGGGACAGATCGCTGTGAAGTCTAATCTCAGGCTGAGGGGCCTGGCCCTACTTCGCGGGAGAGGCCAGCCCAGGGGGGACGCAGAGGGCTCTGACGGCACCTGCAGCCTTCGTGCTGATGTTAGAGGCAGCTGAGTTGGATAGAAACATTATAGACAGTCAGACAGGGCCAGGCCCTTGAAGGAGCCAGTATGGAAGACAAGGTACCTTGCAAATGGAGACGTACTTGCTGCGGTCCAGACCTCAAGACAAAAGATTAAACAGATGCACCCACATCCCTCCCCAGGGATGGACGTCAGGGATTGATATGCTAAATAGGCAGCAGTCACCTTGAAGAGTCACTGGCCCAACCCCCCACAGGAAAAGCCCCTGTTCTGCATTCATGCCTGCTTGCTGCGTGACTCGCTTCCCCATTTGATCCCGGTTTAATCAGTTTTACCTGAACATTCTTATTGGCTGACCAGGGTTTTGTCCCACCTCATGTCCGCCTTGTGATGTCCCATTTTTCCCCCACCTTAGACCTACCTCACCTCATGGTTTTGCGCTATAAAAATCCTTGGAAATGACAGGTTCCAGGGCAGCCCACTGGGGCCCCCTTCTGTCCCTCTCTCGGACACAAGCTTTCTTTCCCTCAATAAATTCTGCTCTTAACCTCCATTGTTCCTAAAATTCATTCTTTGATTTTAGAGAGCATGAACTCATGCCAGATATCACTCAGGTTGGCAGTTCCTTTCCCTGTAGCACTGGGACCCCTGCCTGCACCCAGCGGGCACCGGTCTGCAACCTGGCCGCCCCCCGGGCCCCGCATGGGAGAGGACTGCGTGGACGCCGCTGTGCAGGGCAGGCCAAGGCACCTCTGGAGTGGGGTGCACCCCCAACCCACGGGCTGGAAGACCCGGAGAAAACAGAACTACGGGTCCCAAACCAGATCCTGAAAGGAAGCCACTCATTCAGAACTACTTTTCTTTTTCTCTATTTTTTAATTCCTTGGGGTTTTTCTTTCTTCTTTTTCTTACTCCGTTTTTCCCTCTTTTCCTTTTCTTTTTCCTTTTAGTTTTTTCTGTTTTCTATTCTCCATCTTTTTCTCCCTTTTTCCTTTTATCTTTTATTTCTTTTTTTTCTTTTCTTTTATCTAATTCTGTAAATACCATTTGTATCTGTCAGGGTTTTACTGGAGAAACAGATATAACACAAGATGTGCAAATTATAAGACATTACAAGATTGGCTTACGACGGTCCACAGAGGGTGTCTGCACACTGATTGGTCCAGGGTCTGGAGTTCACTGCAGAGTTCTGTACAAGTCTGCACCAGGAGGCCGATGAGTCTGCGACGGAAGGCTGAAGGATCCAAGGTGGAAGCCGAAGAGTCTGCACTAGAGGCCAGGAGATGAAGTCCAAGCTGAAGGGGAAGACTGGAGGTCCTCCAAAAGGAGTAGAAGTTCCTCTGTCCTTCTTCATTTCCCTTTTATATTATCTAGGTGATGATCCACCCTAGGGTGGGTCCTACACTCTACACCCTAGGGTGTAGAATTGTTGAGCCAATTGCTAAGCCAAGTTTAGTTATGCTTCTAAACTCAAGGTGACATAATCAATCAACCACTACATCATTCTACTCCTAATAGAATGCAGCAAGTCATCAAAAAGACCATATGTCATGACCAAGGAGTATTCATCCCAGGGATACAGGGGTGACTTAACATTCACAAATCAATAAATGTAATACGTAAAAGAACAAAACCATATGATCATCTCAATTTACACACAAAAAGCCTTTGAAACTCTTCTCCATTGTTGGTGGGAATGTAAACTGGTTGCAACCACTGTGAAAATCAGTGTGGAGATTCCTCACAATTAGGATTGGAGGTCCCTTTTGACCCAGCTATTCCCCTTCTGGGTATTTTTCCAGAAGAATTTAAAACATAGTACCAAGGGATATATGTGCACCCATGTTTATAGCAGCACAATTTATA
>NW_004955554.1:33678-64913 GCF_000276665.1 Chinchilla lanigera | reverse complement strand
CTCAATCTGATAGAAGACATTCATGACAAGCCAACAGCCAACATCATATTAAATGGGGAAAAACTAAAAGTTTTCCCTCTAAAATCAGAAACAAGACAAGGATGTCCACTATCATCACAGTATAGAACTCCAAACAGTAGCCAAAGCAATCAGGCCGGAAAAACAAATGAAAGGGATATAAACAGGAAAGAAAGAAGTCAAATTATGGTTACTTGCAGATGACATCATTCTCTAACCCAAAGCCCAAAACACTCCACCAAAAGACTCAGAATTGACCAAATTCATTTGCATAGCCGGATACAGAGTCAACACATGAAAATCAATAGTGTTCCTACACACCAATGATAAATTCACTAAGAGGGGGATTAGGGAAGCAATATCTCATAGCATCAATAGAAATTAAATACCTAAAAATTAACCTAAAAGTGAAAGACCTCTACAACAGATACTACAGTACTCTGAAAAAGAAGCTCAAAGAAGTCATCAGAGAGCAGACAGATGTCCACTACAGTCAGAATGGCCATACTTCCAAAACTGATATAAAGATTAATGCACTCCCAATCAAATACCAACAACATTCCTCATAGAAATAGAGAAAACAATCTTAAAATTCATCTGGAACCGGAACAGACCAAAAATAGCAAATGCAATCCTGGGCAACAAGGGCAAGGCAGGGGGAATTGTAATTCTGGACTTGGAGTTATACTACAAAGCTACAGTGATAAAAGTAACACAGCATTGGCAATAAACAGACACCAGTGAAACAGAAACAGCTCCAAGCACATTCTGCTACCTTATCTTTGACCAGGAGCCAAAAAAGTTATGCTGGAGGAGAGACAGCCTCTTTCAAAAACGGTGCTGTGAAAACTGGCTCTCCACACGCAGAAGATTGAATCTAGACCCATATCTCTCACCACGTACTAAACTGAAATCAGAATGGAGCAAAGATGTAAATATTAAAACAGAAGCAATGTTCTGGAAGATAAAATACGTAAGATTCTTAAAGACATAGGCGTAGGCAAGGACTTTCTTTGCATAAGAGATAACACCACGAATCAACACATAGGATCATATCGTGTTAAAAAGCTTCTGCACAGCAAAGGAAACAGACAACGGAGTGAAGAGACAACCTACAGGATGGGAAAAAACTTGTGCCAGCTATGCCTTGGACAGAGGATTAACATCTAGAAAATATAAAAAGAACTCAAAAAATTAGATGCCCTAATAAATAATGAAAAAATGTCCGACATCTCTGGCCATTCGAGAAATGCGAATTACAACAATACTGAGATTCCACCTCACCCCAGGAGGAACAGCCACCATCACACAGTCAGAGAAAGCAAATGCTGGCAGGCTGCAGTGCTGGTGGGAATGTAAACCAGTACAACCGCTGCGGAAGTCAGCGTAGAGATTCCTCCAAACCCTGAAACAAGAAATTCCATGTGACCCAGGTATTTCCCTTCTGGGTATCTTCCCCAAGGAGTTTAAAGATATCACAGCACACTGATGTAGGCACAACCATATTTACAGCAACACAACTCATAATAGCTAAATCTTTAAAATGACCTACACGTCCATCAACAGAAGAACGGACACAGAAAACGTGGTATTTATACAGAATGGAGTACTACTCTGTCATAAAGAAGGATAAGCTTGACTGGTTCACAAAATTTTAAATATCACATGATTTTTCTTACATGAGAAACCCAAAATATAAATAAAGAGCAAAATAAAAGATAACAGCACCGGATGTGGTGGCGTAGGTCTGTAATCCCAGCACTTGGGAGGCTGAGGCAGGAGGATTGTTGCGAGTTCAAGATCAGCCTGGACTACAAAGTGAGCTCAAGGCCAGCCTGGGCTGCAAGTGAGACCTTGTCTCAAAAAGACAAAAAATAAATAAATAAAAGATAAAAGGAAGGAAACAAAAGGTGAAGGAAGGGCGAAAGGTAGTGAGAAACGCAGCTGGGAGGGAAGGACGAGACAGCGGAGTGAAGAGCCCCAGGCCGCGCTACCCGCTCACTGCCTCCTCAGTGGGCCGCACTGTGAGCGCGGACTGAGGAGAAATGAAGCCATAAAAAAAAATAGTGAAATGAAAGCTGTGATTAGGAAAGAAAAGAAAACCTCTGCTCTCTGTCCCGACGCTCTGCCGGGACCAAGAGCTCGGGCACCGAGGCTCTGCCCCCGCCGGCCTGGGCTGCGCTCCCCTCCCGGACCCCCACGCGCGCTCACAGCCGTCCGCGGGAGCCCGGGAGCAGATGCCGGGCCGCGCCCCGCCATCCTGAACGCCGAGCTCGGTGAACGCCATGCTTTGGAAACGTGCGGGACGACGCCCAGCAGGCTTGACGCTGGCAGCCAGGCGCAGCCACGCACACCGGTAAGCCGGCACCCGGACGCTGAGGCAGGAGGATCACAAGTTCAAGCTCAGCCTGGGCAACTTAGCGACTTAGCAAACACTTGTCTCTCAATGAACATGAAAAGGGCTGGAGATGTAGCTCGTGCGAGGCCCTGGGTTCAAGCCCTAGTACCGCCTCCCATAAAGCAAAAAGAAAACGATGGTGGTCCTTATCACAGTGGTGTATTCTTCCAGGCCTTCCTGCACAGGGCTTCTTACTTGCCTAATGTATAGATTTTCTAAAGATTTGGGAATCACTTCACATTGTGTCTTAAGCATTCTCTCCATTATTGCACTCTCTGTCATTTTTTGTCTGTTGTTTGTTTGTTTGTTTAAGACAGGATCTTGCCACGTAGTACAAG
Organism: Chinchilla lanigera; assembly: GCF_000276665.1. Taxonomy (NCBI): domain Eukaryota; kingdom Metazoa; phylum Chordata; class Mammalia; order Rodentia; family Chinchillidae; genus Chinchilla; species Chinchilla lanigera. The sequence goes on along the minus strand of NW_004955554.1, from coordinate 62,159 downwards.
ACGGCCTTGAACTCCTGTGTAGCCCAGGCTGGCCTCGGACTCACGGTGATCCTCCTGCCTCAGTCATGCAAGTGCGGGGATCACAGGCAGGCGCCACCACACCCGGCTTCGCAACAACTTTGTTCTCTGGACGGCACAGACAAACCAGGCAACCACGTTATCCCTTCTCCTTGACGCGGGCTCGATTTCCAGCGTTTTGATAGTATGTTGAGGTTGGGGACGGCTACAGGTTGGTCAGTGTCCTTCAAGGCCCAGATGGCGAAGGCGAGGGCCCCAGGGGGGCCCTAATTAAGGAGGGCGCCTAGCGGGAGGAGGCTCCGTTGCTTTACAGTTCCGCGCACAGCACACACAAAGCATGCAGTGTGTTGTCACAAGAAGCGTAAAACTTCTCACTTCAGTGATAGCTCTTCTTTGTGTTGTGGATTGAACGCAGGCCTTCGCACAGAACTACATGCCCGGTCGCTTTTTATTTTTTGAGACAGGGTCTCACTTGGTCACTGAGTTGCCCAGGCTAACTGGGACATTTGATCCTCCTGCCTCAGCCTCCCAGGGTGCTGGGAATGAAGGCGTGCACCACCATGCCCAGCTCGAAATGCTTCCTCAGTCTGTCTTCCACTATTTCCACCAAGGCAGCTCCGAATGCATCCGTTCTTAAGCTGTGCAGTAGTGGCCGAACTAATTTTATTGCAAATTCGCCTTTTCTTAACTTCTCACCACTGCCAGAACCGCCTGTGGAGCAGAGCTGGTGTAGGACTGCCCCGGTCACTATTTCCTCTTGGCTGACCGCGAGGGTTGGGGCTTCAGGGGCCTTTGCTCATCTCTTCCGAGTTGGCGAAGGGGTGCGTGGATGTCAGGTTACGCTCCAGAGCTCAGAGATGGACGGTCCCCAGCAAGACGCGCTTCGAACTCGTCCCGGAAGCAGCGGTACTAAGAGCGCGCAGGACCTTTCAGAGCCGGTGCCGGAGAGGAAGCGGCCAGGCCCCGGGACTGCCCTGGGCAGCGAGTCAGGTCTCCAGGGGCCAGCTTAGTTCCCACAGAGCGGGCTACCGCGAGGCGGGCGAGCTCCCGTCTCTGCCCCCGCACCCGCTTCCCCTGGCTCTTCCGCAGTGTGCCCACGTGGCCCAAGGCCCTCACCGGAGCCCGGCCGTGGCCAGGGCCACGCTGCTGGACATGCGCTGCATGAGCTTCTGGGTGAGTCCTCCAGCCCAGGCTTCCACTGTGCTTCTGTCATCTCCCTTTGCCCCTCCCATGAGGCAGGCTCTCCTGTGACCCCCGCCCCTGCCCCAGCACGGAGTGTCCATGTTGGGGGGCTGGGGAGGGCGCTGCGGAGGAGGAGGAGGAGGAGGAGGAGGAGGCCCGGGCTCGAACTCCGAACGCATCTCCAGCCGGTGCCCTGGTTTCTTGGTCCATCTTGCTGAAGGGCTATCAGTTTTATTTCTTTTCCAAAGAACCAGATTTGCTTCCTTAATTTTTCTCTGCTGTTTTGGTTTTCCGTCACCGTGATGTCTACTGTTCCCGGATTCCTGAATTTTCAGGGATGAATGTTAGATTTTTTTAGTTGCTTTTTCTGCATCTGTGGATACGATCATACGGCTTTTCCTTTTTTAGTCTTTTAATACAAGTTGCCATATATAAAGATTTAAAGGACAGACACAGTGCTTCCCACAACGACTGCCTCATCACCCACCGCACAAGCAGTCCACAGAGTCCCCACGGGGCACAGACCAGAGAGACACACAGAGGTCCGGCGCTCGAGTCCGCAGAGCCCTGCAGTGGCTCGTCCAGTCCACCAGAGGGCGACAGAGCCCGCCAGAAACGACACACAGGCCCCTCCGGCGGTACACGGCCCACCAACAGTGCGCAGAGCCCTGCAGTGGCACGCGGCGTCCACCAGAGGGCGACAGAGACCTCCGCAGTGCGTGGGTGCGCAGCGGTCCCGAGGGTACTCCGGGGGCCTCGAATCCCTAGGGTCCCCGCGCCGCAGCCCAGACTCGCGAGTAGCGGTCCCAGTTGTGCGAATGGTGCCGCAGCGTGGCTTTTTTGGTTTGGTTTTGGTTTTTGGTTTTGGGGTTTTTTTTTCCCGGTACCAGGAATCGAACTCACGACCTTGCGCTGTGGCTTTTATTTGTACCGAGGATTAGTGACCCTGAGCGTCGCTTTCCGGCCGTTGGATCTTCTTTGGGGAGCTGTTCAGTTCTGCTCGTTGTTATTAATGACCTGAAAGGCCGTGCTGCAGTTACACACCCCTGCGGGCGCGGCGCGATGCCTACGCGTGCACACACGGGGGAGTAAGCGGCCGGTCCCAGCCCGTTCCGAGACAGGGCCCCGCCCAGAGCGAGGGCCGCGGGGGTCGCGCAGACGCGGCGCCGCCCCGAGACCCAGGCTGCGCCTCCTCCCGCGGACGCCAGAGGGCGCTGCGCGTCCGTGCGCCGGTCCCCGCCGAGCCAGGGTTAGAGACGCGCGCACGCACATGCGCAGACACGCCCGCCGCCGCGTGTGCAGCGCACGCCTCCAGCACGCTGGCCGGCGCGTGTGCGGGCGAGCACACCCCCGCGAGCACAGCGTGTGCCCCGAAGTCGCACAGACGCACAGACTTCCCCACGGCAGAAAGACGCACAGAGACCCGGACGCCGCACCCGGCTCGCCCTGGGCGGGAGCCTGAGTGCCCTGAGATAGGCGGGAGGCCGTGCCCCGCGCGTGGCCGTGTGCTAACAGCTAGCGGTGCGCTCCGAGCGTGTGCTCCACTGGGAAGCTCCATGCCGAGAGAGAAGTTGCTGCTGATACTTTGTTTTTTTGTGCTGGGGACTGAACCCAGGGCCTTCACACTGAGAGCCTTTCTTTATTTTCTATTCAGAGTCTCACGAAGTTGCCCAGGCTAGTAACTTTTAAACTTTGTATCCTCCTGCCTCAGCCTCCCAGAAGGCTGGGATTACAAGTGTGCACCACCACGCCCGGCCTGGTACTTACTTTTGCAGTTTCTTCACCTGGGGGCCAACTCAGCTGTTGTCCCTTGCAAGTTATTGTTTTGAAATTTCCACTTTCAGGTTCACCGGTTATTTAACCAATAATGTTTTTGCCGGTTGGAAGCATCTCCCTGTTTGTACTAGTCTGGCAGGTAGGGAGGGGAAACCTCTAGACCCCCCAGTCGGTCTCGGGAGGAACATGTCCTTGAGGGTCCTATACTGGTCTCAGATTGATAAATCTCAAAGCACCTGGTTACAGAGTAAATACAGAGCAAATGTTGGTTAACACTGCCTTTAAATCTTCCTTTTGGCTGTGGCCTAGCTGCTCTTAGCCAAATTTTGCTCCCTTGCTTCCAAACCCCGCAAAGCGACACACAGGCGTGTGCACACACACACATGCACACACATACACACAGGTGTGCACATGGGCAAGCCTGCACATACCACACAGTCCTGGTGTCTGGGCCCCTGACGTGTCTGGGACCCGGCGTGGTTCCCAGCTGTAATCCCGACACCCAGCTGTAATACTCTGTGTTAATATCGGTATAGCTCATCTTCTTGTAGAACTTCAACTACAAATGCGTGATGAAGTTGGAGTGATGCCAAAAACCTCACCTCCCCGCGATCCCCTGACTTTCCTGGTACACGGCCATAGGAGTGACTGTAGGTGATGCAGAGTTCACTCTTAATAAATCCGCAGGTCTGACATTTCCAAATCCTATGACTGGCCCGTTTCATGGACGTCACCTGACAGTAACGAAACTCTCACGATTCTCATGTGTAAAACAGTGTGCCAGTTTGTTAACTTCCAACAAGGTACGTTTTCAGTCAGCTGGCCTGAAGCTCAGTGATGGACGGCTGCCTAGCATGCCTGAGCTCATGGTGGGGAAAGGAGGAAGGTGAAAGACCATAGATGATAGATAGATAGATACATAGATACATACATAGATACGTAGATAGGAAAATGATAGGTAGATGATAGACAAATAGACAAATAGGTAAATGATAGATACATAGATAGGCAGATAGATGATAGACAGACTAATAAGTAGATTATAGACAGATAGATGATAGATAAATGAGTGATAGATGATAGACAAATAGGTAGATGATAGATGATTGATAGATGATAGATAGATGATTGATAGATGATAGATAGATGATAGATAGGTGACAGGCAGGTACTTAGATTGGTAGGTTGAGTGAGGGGCTTCGAGCTTTGTAATATCTACCTAACATTTTGCCCTTGTAGCCAACTTCTGAGGCACTCACAGTGTCCCTGGCCAGCAGAACACTAACTGTGGGCTCCAAGGGGCAGGGCCTCTGTCCAGCAAAGGTGCTGTCCAGGGCACTGAGAAGTCGGGCTGCTGGCCCAGACCTCCTGTCTGCGGCGCACTTCCGTGACACTACCAGCGCTCACTGCAGCTTCTGTGTCTCCGGGACAGTCGACTTCTCCCGCCTCGCGGGGGGCATCGTACTGGGGAGGTGCGGGTAACTCGTCAGGACCTCGTCCAGACTGAGATCTGTGTCTTCAGGATCATTTTACACAGTGTGCTCTGGCAAATTATTAATGTTTGTGCATTTAAGTATCTCGGGTGCTCTTACTGTCCCCACCCTGCCTTGCAGGACACCCCCAGGAAGGCCCGCGTCCTCTGCGGGCTTCTCGGTGGTAGCGGTGCTCCTGGGTTAACCTCTGTGTCCGATCTCAGGTGATGCTGTGCTTGAGCACTCGCGTAGGACCGCCGCCTGTCACCCTCTCACCGCACCTGTTCCTCTCAGGGCCGTGCAGGGCCTAAGCGCCCCTCTTCCGCTCTCACACCTCACACACTGTTAACAGCACATCACGCACCGTGCCAGGGGCTGGGCTGCGTCCCTCCCACCTCAGTTCACATGGTGAACTGGACCGCTGGACCTCACAGTGTGCCTACATCTGGAGGTTTGCAGAGGCGATGAGAGGGGATGAGTTTGTAAGGCTGGCCCCTAACCCAGCACAGCCAGGGCTCTTCCAAGAAGAGGGGACCGGGCCTGTGCAGAGCAAAGATGGTGCAAAAGCACAGGGAGAAGACAGCCATCGGGAGGCTGAGAGGTCTCAGAAACCAGCTCCGCCAGTACGACCCTGGCCCTGGGTGCGGTGAGAAGCACTTTCCTGTTTTTCCAACCTCCCAGCCTGTGGCCCTTTACTGTGGTAACTTGTGATGCTTCATTTTATGTGACATCCTGACGGGGCCACAGAGCAACCACATATTTGATCAAACATTATTCTGTCTGACGAGATTTAAATCAGCAGGCTGACCAAGGTGGGTGGACCTCATCCACTCAGTAGAAGGCCTGAGTGTCCACCCAGCACGCAGTGGAGAATCCCTCCTGCCTGGAAGCCTTCACTCGGGGACGGCGTTATCATGCGCCTTCGGTTTCCAGCACGTTGGATCCTCACCCCGCCCGCTCATGCTGGGATTCTGAGGCTGTCAGCCTCCTGCTCGTCTTCACATAAGTCCTTCAACATCACAGAGGCGGGTCGGCTCTGCAAGCACGGGGAAACCACAGCGATGTCTGGGAGAAGAAAGTGCAAGGTCAGAGGCGGCCGTCCCAGCTTTCGCTCCTGTGACAGGACACCTGAGCAAAGTTATTTCGAGTCGGGGGTTGCGAGCTTTCAGTTCCTGTAGGTCGGCTCTGTTGTTTTAGGCTATGACAAAGCATGGCAGGAGCACATGCTGAGAAGCAAAAGGACAGGGGCTGAGGGCAATAGTATCTCCAGAGGCCACGCCCCCAGTGACCTGACCGCCTCCCACTAGGCCCCGCCTCTTAAAGGTCCCACCACCTCCCAACAGCACCACAGGCTGGGAACCAAGCCTCCAACACACGGACCTTTAAAAGCCGAACCCCAGAAGGGATCTCCCTCAGTTACATGATTTCTTCATGGAATTTTCATCCTCTGTTGAAGTGGAACATTTGTGGGAGTTCATTCCATCTCCCTTGGGAAATTGTCTCACCAGAGGACCCTAATACACAGCCCTATGCATCTGTGAGAGTAGATGGCATTATCAATACCCTCACTTACAAGTATGATTTTTTTTTTTTTTTTGGTACCTGAAATCGAACTCAGGACCCTGAACTACCAGGCAGGCACTTGTGCTGCGGAGCTATATCCCCAGCCCCAAAAGCATGATTTTAAAACTTCTAAAAAGTTGAAAGCTATGATAATAACCATGAGATAGACATTCTTAGAGGGATTCTGTCTAAATGTCTTGAGCTCAATCGAGAAGCAGGTCCTGTCAGTGTAACTCATTTATCAAATGATTTATGTTCCACTGACCACCTGAAGAGTTAACCAGCAAAGACAGCTGCTACCAAAATTAGCAGAATAATAAGCATATACTGTATTTCCTGCAAAATAAAACCTAGCTGGAAAATTAACGCTAGTATGATTTTCCAAGACACTTGCAAAATAAGCCCTACCCCAAAAATAAGCCCTGGTTAACATTATCAGTCAGACCGTGCACTTAGTATGCCCATTGCAACACATAACAGATGTATTGAATTATAAAATAATAATACTGTTATATAGTTAAATATAAATAATGTTGACATTAATACTTAAAATACTTGATAATATAAATTATGATTAAGTATTGGTAAATACCCAAGTGGGCACCTTTGGACCAGAGGTAAATGCCTGTGTACACAGATGCACTGAGACTTCCTGCTGCGTGGCCAGTCCGATGGGGTACAGACACAAAGCATCAATAACATGCACGCAGGGGTGGTTTTGTCTAATGTGAATCTTCATCACACAGGCTCCATGGACAAGAAGTGCTCATTCAAGGGGTGCTCTCCTGCTGGACATCAGGGACTGGGGCCAATGGCTCTACAGGTGGTATAGCTGCAAAATATTCAGGCCATAATTTGGGGTTTGAAAAATTATGCAATGTGCCAGAAGATGACGTGACTGAATCTTAATAAATGTGTTTTTTTTTACATGAGTAAATGTAAATTGTTGTACATGAAAAAATAAAATAGTCCCTGAAAAGAAACCCCCCATGGTTACTTTTAGATCAAAAGTTAATATTACTAAGCTATTAAAAAAAGATAATCTCGAGGCTTTTGTAAGTAAATGGATGCAACTAGAGACCATACTCATAAGTGAAATAAATCAGACCCAGATGGGTAAACATCATATTGTCTCCTTGGTGTAGGAACCTGAAAGACTAGGTAAAACTCAAACCATACAATAGATGATAGGAAAGGGAAAGAAACTGCTCAAAGGAAGGAATGACTGGGATGAGGGAAAGGAGAAAAAAGAAAGAAGGAAGGCAAAATATAAATATATATGAATAGCTGCGATAATTGTATTGCTGATGTCTGATGGTGTATTGAACAGTTAATGCTCACAATTTTTTATGTTCTGATCGACTTTGCATGCTTGTGTCTGGTGGTCTGAGCAACTGATTTGAAGGTAACAATAGGCAATGGAATTACAATGGTGAACTCCTACCATCTTGTCTAGTGAAACTCTGTATTATCTCTACTGTTTTACCGAAGAATTATTTTGTTATTCCCTATAATGGTTTGAGCGATCTTTCATTCTTACATCTGGTGGTCTAAGCAGCACAGTTGAGGACAGTGATATATAATGTAACAGCCACTGTTGATTCGTATTATTTTGTCTTGAGATTCTGTATCACTTGGAATGTTCTTGCTTTGATTTGTTTATGTTTGTGATACTGGTATGCTGCTACTGTTCTATTTCTTTGTTTCTCAATAACTACTCTCTTTAAAATAAAAAATAAATAAATACAATCAAATAGATCAAAAATTAACTTGAGACCTGGTCTTGCTTTGGGGCAGATAGAGTATGCTACTAAATTTTGAAAGCACAGTGTGATAAAAGGTACAGTAACACATGAATCACCAAGTGCGCCTTGAGTCATAAAATGTGTTTTAATTCATCAAGGAGTAATTTGTGAATTGGAGATATGGTAGAAAGAAATTTGCCTGTCCTGAATAGTGTCCCGCATCTTCTAAAGGAGTCGGTCACCTTGTTAAACCCTAGGAGTGACGTGGGCTTCCGGTCCCACGGCCACAACCATCACAGTGGGCGTGTGACCGCACCAAGTTAATGATGGCACCAGGCAGAGTGCGGCCCCACGTGGCTGAAAGTGTCCTGACCCCAGGAACCCGTGGTTGTGCTACAGAGGGTGAAGGGAAGCAGTCGGCAGGCAGAGCTAAGGTCACGAGCCAGCGGCCACAGGACAAGAAGATGGTGCGGATCAGCAGGGTGGCCGGAAGTAGTCACAGACCCCGTCCTGTGAGAAACGGGATGCAGGGTTTGATCAGGGGAATGCGAGTTTTGGTCCCCCGTGCAGGTGGGGTCAGCTTGACTGAGTCTGTCCCATTAAGATCCGGGCGGCCTTTATGCTCGAGAAGGAGGGAGACAGGATCTAGGAGTCAGAGGCCATCCCTGCAGAGGAGGGGTCAGAGAGACAGGTTGGACGCACCCTGGCAGAACAGCACCTGCAAAGCAGGTTCACAGTGACACAAACCCTTTGCGCTCAGCTTGTCTCTCTCTGAAAGGGCAAGCTTGCCCAGTGTGGGTATGTACTCAAATATGTGAAAACAATAGCCAGAGAATATCAAAAGATCACACACAGAAAGGACATACAAATGACTCCTTTTTTTCTTTTTTGCACTGGGGAATTTAACCCAGGGCCTCACACATGCTAGACAAATGCCCTACCAGCAAGCTACATCCCTAGTGCTTTGCAAATTCTTAGTTTGAGACAAGGTCTCAACAAATTACTCAGTCTGCCTCAAATTTGCAATCCTCCTGCCTTAGCCTCCCAAGTAGCTAGGACTGCAGGCACATGCTACCACACCCAGTTGCAAGTGGCTCTTAAACGTATGAAAAATCCTCATGATATGCAATGTAGCGTCCTAAACTGACCCCAGAAGCCTACTGTACTTTTTGATGTCTACAACTCGAGTCATCCTCTCCCTTTGAGTGTGGGTAGGAACTGTGGGCCGGGTAGGATAACTGCTGCCTCAACTAGGTTACAGCATCAGGTAAACATGCTAGGGTGGTTGCTTCCTTGATCCCATCATGTTATGCAGGACTTCATTCTATCAGACCGAAGTGAGATTCTTGTGCTAACTCTGAAGACATAAGCTTGTGTTGTCAGGTTTCGGCTAAGGAAAGCCAACTTCCTCTAGCTGAGAGAGTCTCAGCTGAAGGTCAGCAAGAAAAATGGGGCCCATTCCTCCCACTGAGGGGAATTGAATCCCACCACCAGCCTGAGGGATGTGACGTAGACCCGTCCTTCCTGTAGAAGCTCTGAAGAGAAGCCAGGTAGGCAGACCCCACCACACAGCCAGAGAGACCTCAGCAGAGGACACAGCTGATCCAGGCCTGGACTCACCATCTCTGGAGGCAGAAGATCAATTTCATAACAAAATAATAGGAGAATAACAATAGTTAATACCCTGAGTATTGTTGTCTTGAAAGTAGTTAATCAGTGTACAATGTATGGGTGCCTGTGTCTTAAAGCCACTACCTTTGTGGCAATGTGGTATGCAACCACAGAAGGCTCACAAAATGTTCGCTTCACTCACAGAGAAGTGTGAACTGGGGCTCTTGGGAAATTCCCTTTCTGACTGGCAAAGAAAATACTGCAAACATGCAGGAGTATGGGAAACAGACCTACTCATAACTTACTGGTGACAGTTGAGATAGCATAATTCTTGTGGAGGGTGATATTTAAAATACCAAGATTTAAAAACATATCTCTCTCATCCATCAAATCTGCTTGTGGTTGAACATAGAGACCTATCTTAGTTACTTTTCTTTCATCGCTGAGACAAAATATCTGACACCCAAAGTTAAGGGAGGAAAGGTTTGTTTAGCTCACGGTTTGTGGAGGTTGGAGTCCATAATTAGCTGGCTTTGAGGCGGGGGGGCGGAGGGTGGTGGCAGACGGGCAGCAACTCGTGGTGGTGGGGAAGACAGCAAAAGCAACAGGAGCACAGAAAGGGGTGGACAAGCCTCTTCCTCCCTTATACTGTACGCAGGCTACCCGCCCTAGGGCAGGTGTAGTGCTCACACTGTGTCTGTGCCCTCCTTTGGCATGGCCTCAGGATGTTTACAAAGTGAGGACGCTGGCCCCCTGCTGAGTCACTTCAACTTCTAAACTTGTCAAGTCAACACAATTAATCAACCATTACAATATGCTGGAGCATAAACAGCCACCCTAAGTCATGTCCTCTACACTCCGGGATGTAGAACTGCTGAGTTCCTCAGTTAAGCTTCTAAACTTCTCAAGTTGACAAGATGTACCAACCATTACAAGACCCATTTACAAAGAAAAAGGTAGAAGCTTAGTCACAGTAGCATTGTTTGTAACAACAAAAATGAGATTTGCCCTATGTTTTTATCAATAAATAGTGCCAGTAAATGTTAGTATACTCATAAAAAAGTGCTTTGGAGCTTCAAATGAGATTCTTTAAGTACTGACATTGAAGATATTCAGAACAGATTATTAAAGAGAAAAAAGCCACATTTGGTATAGGCATATAATAAACCACACCATCTGGGGCGGGAAAGGGGAAAGGAGAATGTATTTGCATGCATATGCATAAAATATTCCTGGAAGGTTTACAAGAAACTCCTAACATGTTTATCTCTAAGGAAGGGGCTGGGAGATTGGTAGAGGAGAGAAAAATGTTCACTACATCCTGTTTTGCCCACACAGGTCTTTGGTCCACACAGGTTTGCTGTCCATGTAATATAATAAACCCATAAGCCCAGGTGACCTGGTCCTCCTGCCTGGTGCCCTGGAGAAGCTTCTGCATAGCTGGAGAGGTGAGACGTTCCCGTAGGAGTAGTCTACAGAGAAGTACAGTAACACAAATCTTCTATTAATCAGACATGCTTCCATCTAAACATTAAATATTCACACACTGTAAGCTAATGCACTAAAATGGGTAAGGAAATGTACAGCTTTTCACCTACCAGTCATACTGAGCAAGGAGACCTCGCCAGCTCTGTGGAAGCAGACAGCTAGCGTTGGGGCTGTTTTCCATTATCAGAAGCCCCAGCCAGCTGAGCACTTCACAATGAGCAGCAGCCGGTCCGCAGCCCCGGTGGAGCTCACAGTCTGAGCTGAGGTCCGGGGGTCCTGATCCCCCCAGCACTCGAGAAGGGAGAATTCGTGATGGGCAGGCGCACAGACGTTCAGAGAAGGGACCCTTCACGTGACAACGGAAAGTGAGCAAACACTCCTCAGAAATTTTAAAAAATAAATAAAACATGTTTGCTAAATGCAGAAAGCTGGGTCTGAGGCACCCCAGTTCCAAGGTGGAGACCTCTGTGTAGCTGGTCTGATTTCCACATTTCTGTACCCATCTGAATCACGGATGGAACATGACAGGGGCGGAAGTTAGAGAGGAATTTTGATTTGTCTTCCTTTGCTTCCCAGTCTTTTCAGAGAGCTGCTAGTAAATTATACTTCACCCAAAATAATTTAAAATAGAATCAAAATAAATTACTGGATCACTAGGCAGGAAGATACGTTATTAAATTATTGTTAGAAGCCAGTGACAAGAGCCTGTAATCACAGCTACTCAGGAGGCTGAGGCAGGAGGGGGTGAGTTCTAGTCAGCCCGAGGAACAGCAAGAAGGGGGAGGAGGCAGGGAGTGAGAGTTGGAGCCGGAGCGCTTGCCGCGCACGCACACAGGCCGGGTCCCCAGCACTAAAAGGTAAAATCCAAGCTCGTGCTTCCATCAGGTACACCATTTTCCTAGTTCGTCCTATCGTTACTGTCTACAAATGTCTCTCTGAATGAGTCATGTTACCCTCCATCCAGCCACCATGAATATGAAATGATGTCATGTGTTATTCAAAGTATCAATATATGCATGTAAAATTACGTGTCAGGAATTAATGTGTGGAGGATTTTGTCACCGTGGTCTAGCGCTGACGTTATCAGATGGCTGTCTGGAAGAGCCGGTCATCTACGCTGCGCTGACTCATTTCCAGCTGAGGGTGCCCTTTGGCGGTACGAGAGATGAATAATTAGCCAGGCATGGTGGCACACCATGTAATTCTGGCACTCTGGGAGGCTGAGGCAGGAAGATCAAAAGGTAGCCCAGCCTGGGTTCAATACACACACACACACACACACACACACAGATGGATAGTCTATACCATTTGTACCTGACACCGAAAGTAGTTTGTCCCTACTTGGGAGCTGTCATTGGAGTTTTGTGCTCACCCCGTCTCTGTCCCTTTATAAATGCACAGAGAGCGGGACTTCCTGTATTTCACTTGCCTTCAGGAAAGTGAGAATTTTGATGCTAAAGCCAGAGTAATCCCAGGCAAAGCGGGATAATCGGTTACCCCATGAACTTTCCCTTTCACCTCAGTTGCAAAGGATTTAAAGGGAGGTCATTCGGGACACGTGGTGACACCACACCTGACTTAGAAGGCGTCTGCGCAAAGAAGCGGGACAGCAGAGCCGCACGGACAGCAAGGACTGTGGACTGCGGGGCTCAGCCCGGAGGGACTGCGGGGCGAGGGCCAGGGGTCTGGCGCAGAGCCGCGGCAGGGCTCAGAGACCGGGTGGCGGACTCAGAGGAGCCCAGGAAAGGAAGCAGGGAAAGCACAGTAACGACCTGCGCCAAAGCCGGGGAGCCGACGGGGGCAAGTCCAGGTTCTCCTCTCTGCTCCTGACCGCACCCGTATTCCCCAAACAGGAATAACTTTTCACATAAAACTGGAGCTTTTACTGTGTACGGGTCTGGGAATTTTGATCACTGGCTGAGAAAACTTTGATTACTTGCATAAGAACAGAGAAGTACTAAGACTTCTCCCACGGTTCTTCCAAGGGATCAACTACTTTCACTGAGCAAAGAAACAAAAACAAGTGTGCTTGCTGACGTTAGCCACAATAGAAATAGAAATTGTAAGAACTGTGGTGCAGAGGGGGGTAAGAGACAAGTCAGAGGCTGCTGGTGTGTGACAAAACCCAGGGTCACATCCACAATTCATTCAACAATTACATAATAAACACCAATTTCACACTTTGAAAGGTGCCAAGACCTACAGCTGGAATTACAGTCTCCTGAGGGGCGGTAAGGGTAGAAGGGGAGCATCCATCTTCCTGCAAATGTTTCAAACTTGCCTTTCTGCGTAGCCGGGCGGAATTCCATGCAGCAGAGACACCACATTTTCTGTATCCAGTCACCCACTGACGGGTCTGTGGGCTCTTCCAGGACTGAGCTACCCCGGGCTGTGCCCCTGTACACCTGGTACGCCAGTGTCACTCCAGCATGAGGTCTTAAACTCTTCGAGGAAGATACTTACAGGGGCAGCGCTGGGTCATAGGGAATTCCTAATTTTAGTTTTCTGAGAAATCTCCATACTGATTTGCACAGCGGCTGTACTAGTTGACCTTTCCACCTACAGGGAAGGAAGCTTCATTTGCAGGAAAATGGATGCACCTGGAAAATAGAAGTCTGAGTAAAATAAAACAGACTCATAGGCTCAAATACGTAGGTATCTCTTATTTGAGTGAGGCAAAACACAACAAAGAAATTTGTAAAGAATGTATCAAAGGGGGCTGAGCAGATCTCTTGCAAATGGAAAGAGGTCCAAGAGACCAAGGGTGAGGGGTAGGGAGGAGCAGAAGTAGATTAAAGATAAACCACGTACAGAAACCAAACAACCTCAATGAATGAAAACATGATATGCCATAAACATGTGCAGAGATTGATAAGATCAATAAGAATGGAAACAGGAAAGGGGGACTGGGAGGGTGGGGAAGGGGACTAAAAAGTAAAGGAAGCAAGGTGTGTTCTATGCAAGTACTCCCGCATCGAGGATGGTAAAATGCTGCACTGCAAACATGTACTAGCACAAAGAGATACAAAGGAAGAGTGCTGCATCTGGTGTGGCTCTGAAGTTCGCAGGGGAAAGGACAGTGGGAGGGTGGAGAAGTAAGTGCAGAAAGCTGAGGTCAGGTGGAGCCCTCTCTCCAGACAGGAGGAAAGGAGCTCAACCACCTTAGCGCTTTTATTTTTACACTCAGTTGAAGTCAGGTGACACCACTCTGCCTAGCAACCTGTTTGCATGGCAGCTGTGGGAGGCCTCCTGTTGTGGGAGCTGGAGCAGCTTGTATATGTGTCTTACCTCGGGTGCTCTTTGTTCTCAGATGGGCCTTGCTCCAGCCCACCCATACTCGTGATCAGTTTGCAGCTTCAGCCGATCCCCACTAAGGAGTAGAAAGAGAGACCCGTAAATACAGTCCCTGTTCACACTGGGCTTCGGCAAACTGGCTTCATACTGTCATCACGTCTGCTTCCCACAGCACCAGGGATGGAATGCAGGGCCTCACGCCCACCAGCTGGGGACACTCCTGAGCACCCAGCCCTGTCCCTCCCTCATCACCTGCAGCTCCAGCCCGGCCTGGCCTCTGTGGGAGAGGAGGCGGCTGAGGGGCAGGACAGGAGGTCTGTTTACATCCAACCCTCGCTCTACACTGCAAGACTGAGCCCAGAAACAAGCCGTCGGGCACTGAGCTCGTTTATGAGGAGTTCCCGTATTTTAAATTTTTTTATTTTAAAGATGAAAGAACGAAAACATATTACAAACACACAGACACACATTTTGCCATGATTTTCAGGTACAGAACAAAAATGCAAGAGTACAAGACAGGACATTCTGAGCCTACAAGAGCAGGCTCCAGATAGTGTGAAGGAAGCGTGTTTCACGTAGACGCACCTGTGCTCACCGCCCATCAGGCCAGCGGTAGCCGCGCCCCTCCACCAGGAGCGGGACAGCCCTGAAGCTACTGCTTAAACCACCAGAGCTGGGATCCCCCCAGAATGTTTATATCATGATATGTGGGGGTGGGCACACACACAGAGTAAAACACAGGTAAATGAGACAATAAAATCGTCATGAGCGGCGGGGATACAGCTCAGTAGCAGAGCAGGTACCTAGTGGGCATGGCGCCGTGGGTTCAGTGCCTAGCACCAAAACAAAACAAGAAAAGGTATGTATTTCCGAGCCTGTCCTGAAGAGATTTGACAGAAGGAGAGAGAATAAGATGTCAGATCTTGGAGAGCCGTGATCAGAAGAGCTTCTCCGAGACAGCGATGTGTGAAAGCATCTGACGAGCCGCTGACCGTCGGGCTTTGTGCACGGCTGAGGGCGGGGGAACGCACACCAGAAAAACAACCACGTGGGCACCGACGGGCTGAGGAGAAGCGGGTGTGAGGCGAAACTGGGTGACGAGACACAGGCTGCTGCTGCGGGGCCCTCCAGTTTGGACTGCGCTCACCAGGCCGTAAAGGAGCCGGTGAGGGCATCCACAGGTCGGGGTGCGGGCTGATGTGCACCTCAAAACCCTCTCGCTACGCTGAGCCTGAACATGGGCTACCTTGTAGTTTCACGCCCAGGGATAAATCTAAGAAAAATTACACATCTGATCCCCAGAAAGCACTCGCTGTGATGTTCATGAGAGCGCTCAAAACAACCCAGACGAACTCACCCCGGTGTCCACTGCTGGCAGAACTGGGAAATAAGTTGTGGTATCGTCACATGATGAAAACTTATACCATAGCAGATCCGACTGTCTACAGCCACAGGCGACATCACTGCTGAATCTCACAGCTTTATATGAAGGGAAAGAAAACAGGCATGAAAGGATATGCGCTGTGCTCTGTGGCCACGGTCACGTGATCTACAAGGACTCTTGGCTTGAGGACAGAGAGGGTGGGGCAGGTGGAGACAGGGGGTCTGATTACATGCAAGATTGAGAGCCCAAGACATAACCCAACGGATCCCATGAAAAAGACAGAGTGTCTCACACTTGTAATTCTAGGTGTGGCTAGAGTGAAACACAGATTCCCGTATACATGTGTGCACGTGTGTGCATGTGTGTGCAACTGTGTGTCGCTGCTTTCACATCCTTTCTTAAGCAAGAGTGCTTTAAAGGGATTAACACTTAAAGGTAGACTAATTCTGTCCAGAGATTTTTTAAATTCCTTTTTAAAAAATTTAAATATTATCTTCCTTGATTTCCTCCCCCCTCTAAAAAAAAAAAAAAAAAAAAACACCTATCAGAGAAAAATAATTTCATCAGAAAAGATAGCAGATGTGCCACAAAGGAAAAAGACAAAAGGAAGATTCCCCCAGAGCAGTGATTATTATGGGCTGGTTGGCAAGGCAATTTCTAGTGTACAAATGGACCCCTCTGTGGAGGTGGTCCACCAGGTCTCTGTGGAGACCACCAGGCACTCTTCCGATTAAAGCAGGGCTCTGGGAGCGAGTCCCTCTGTATAAGCGGCACTGTGGATTGACCAGTCCTGTGACGGAGCTCCTCCCATTCCTCTCTGCTCCTCTTTTATGTTTCTTTGGTGAATCTACACTTCATCTTTGTAAGCCAAGTAAATATTAGACTTTTCCCTTCCAAAGTGTTTCTCTGGACACCGTAGGGGCTGCTCTCACTGAGGACGCAGGAAGCAGAGCAGTGGGTCGCAGGGCGGGCGTGGAGAAACGGCAGCTGGGCCTCAGTGGCCACACAGCAAGAACCCTGCAAGATGACGTCCTCACCACCTCTAAGCAAGCTCTGGACCTGCTGCTCGCACGGGCTGCAGCCACTGTAGACAGCGTGGTGGGCAGCGAAAAGCGTAAGAGGACAGAGCTCGTGACCTGTGTTCCTGCCACGCACACACTCACAAAGGGACACGGCAAACTTCTGGAAGCGGTGAGTTCACGGCCTTGGCTATGGCGCTGACACAAGTGTATTCACATAGCCGAGCTCATCAAACTGCATGCATTAAATATAAGCGGTGGTTTGCACATTAATTATACCTCGATGAAGCTGTTTAAAAGGGTCTTTCCGTGTGCTCACAAATTAGAATTTTTGGCTCACACAGCTGAGGCGTCAGCTCTAGGCTGGGCGATTTGCCTTGTGAATATTCCTCAAATCGAGACACCATTCACCCCAAGCTTTTGGTTTCACCTTCTGTGTTACCGGAATCTGAAATAAAACGTGGCCCTCAGGATGCGGACCAGAGCCCCCCACACCTCGCCTGCCCCTTCCGGTGACCGCTCGTTGTCTCCGCTCCCTTCCAGCGGTGTTGCACACGGACCTCTCGAGCCGGCTCTCCGAATCTTAAAAGATGAGAAGCGACCACTTCCTGCAGCACTGACATTTCCCCTTGGAAGGCTTCCTCCGTGCCCCTCCCGCCCCCTCCGCCCGGTCTGAGGGCGGCTGCCGAGTCCCCCCGCTCCTGCGGTGCAGCAGGCTGCGCACTCACTGCTCGGGAGCCCGGGGAGGGTGCGCAGGGGTCAGCGGCAGTTGCTGGAGAAGAAAGAACACAGAGACCGCTAACAAAGCCTCCAGGTGAACGCGGCCTTCCCAGAGCAAGGCAGGAGGCGGGCTCACCTGAGTGGAATCGCAAGAAACTGGAACAGCTATTTTTAGCACACATGCCTGGCATTTAAAGGAGCTGCAAACAAAGCCCTAAGAGGAAGGGAGGAAAGGGACACAGCTACGACTGTCAGGCAGGTGTGCAGGGAGACGTATGCTCCCACGTGTGACACACTGACCATAATCCCTAGCAGTGTTCCAGGTTACCTTCCCAGCTGCGATCTCAACAGAAAGCCCGTGTCACCTGCCAGACGTGTGAAGGAGGAAGCCTCCCAGCCCCCAGGGAGTTATCCAGCCTTCCTGTCTCTGAGGCCGAAGCCCTGAACATTGTGGAGCAAAGACAAGCACTTGCAGTGGGCAGTCTGTGAGCACAGTGGATGACTCTACGCTAAACTTGGAGGCAGTCTCTTACACGGTAATAGATAACTGGATACTTCTCTCATCTGGTGAACCCTGCTACTAACATCACACACACACACACACACACACACACACACACACACAATTTCTGTTCCCGAAGGAATAGCTGTCATTTCCACTTTGGTTAAAAACAAAAGAATCTACTTAGAACACTCTCCATGTAGAGTTACCAAGTGCGTCACACGACAGCCGAGGCCTCACTTCTCTCCCAGAGGAAGAGCCGTGCGGAGGGCGTCTGAGAGGCGTGTGGTAGACGCGGGGAGGTGGGATTCCAAGCACAGCTGTGCGGTGGGCTCGGCTCTGCCTCTCCCTGGACCCTTCCCACTCCCGTCCAAGGGCGCCCGGCAAGCTCCCCTTGGCTGCCCTTCCTCCTGAGGAGCCGGGCACCCGGCCATCTCCCTCTGGTCCTGCCTTGCTCCCTTTTCGGTTATTTCTCATTTGGCTTTCTCTCCCTCGTTCTACGTAAATACCCCTCACCAGCGTCATGTAGACCCGGCATCCCTAAATCTTTTGAATATCTTGGACCTTTCCCTTAATGGATTCAATTGCACATGACGACGCTGTTATTTCTCTCTCTGAAAACAGCCTTCCACCTCTGGGTCTCCTCCTGCGCCGGGAGCTGGCCACTCCACAGCTGTGTCCTGGCTCTCTGTCCTCTGCAGCGCTTCACCTTTAATTGCTGCAGTTCCTCCCACGGCGTCTCTTTCTCACAGTGCACTGTTTTCCTAAAAAGCCCTATCCGTGTCCTTGGTTTGATTACCACATAAAACCACAAATTAGATTGCCAACCAGATCGCAACTGTGGGGTATAAATCCACAAAATTCCTCGAATTTTCCTCGCACCGGAAAGTTCCTCCCACAGGGCCCTTGTGAGGATGGTAGAATATAAGCTCGAGTAGGCTGGGACTTTACCCATTTACCCTCCATTATACCCAGCAGTGTGCAACATTTAATAAATGCCTTAAAATAATCTGCAAAATGGACACACACACAGTGTGATCTGGTGGCTCGAGCTGTACGGTGATGTACTCCAGGCAGTTTGAAATGCAAGGGGGCACAGCAATGGCTGTGGGGATCGTCCTCGGAGAGCCGCTCTCTGAGAAGGGGACGTAAGCCAGAGTCACCACACAGCAGGAACAGGGGAGTCGAGGACTGACCCTAGAAATTACTTCCGTCATAAAGATGGGCAGGCAGGCCAGAAAGGAGTGCTCAGCAGTCATCGAGGCAAAATAGCACAAAAAGGAAAGTGACAATTTTCAGAAAGGAAAACCAGGAGCATGAGACACTGTGAAAACACAGCATGCGTGTGCTGACATGCTGGACTTGGGAATCAGAGATTATCATGTATTCTGGGAGACCGGGGATTAAATAAAGAATGCTGGCTGGGTGTGGTGGTGCACACTTGTAATCCCAGCACTTGGGATGCTGGAGCAGGAGGATCGCTGCAAGTTCAAGGCCAACCTGGGCTATATAGTGAGTTCAAAGCCAGCCTGAACTACATAGCATGACCCTGTCTCAAAAATAAAAAAAAAGTAAATAAAGAATGCCATTGAGAAGCACCCCGTGCAAATTCTGGAAAATGGACATTGGCAAACAGAAAGAAGGACAACCTGACGTTGTGTTTAGCGCTCTGCACCATGCTCATCCTTTTTTGCAGCATGGACTTGGCTGTTGCTCTTGTGTCTGCTTCAGCAGAACGTTGATAAATACAAGCGCCCGGTACGAAGGGGAGATGCGTGTGTTTTCGGGTAAGAGCTGAACTGTTACCGCAAAGACCAACCGCACACTGACTGAAAGAAGAACTAAGCTCCTTGTGTCCTCATGTGGGCACCGCAAGTGGGAGCAGTTCGTCTTTGGAGGAACCACTCAAGGGCTTGGGTTCTGTTGATCCCTTTGCTCCGTAATCTCTTAGTCTGTTGTCACCGCATCCACAGAGAAAGCTGAATCAAACTTCAGGCGAGATTTCAACAGCTGAGAAAGAGAAAAGCCTCTGACCAAAGCTAGCTCATGCTCCTTTGCCGAGAACAGTTTCGTGGTTTTTGTTAACTGTGAGGAAGCCCAGGAACGTGGTAGACCAGCAGCCCGAGCCCCGTCACACCTGTCTTGCTGCGGGGCTGTGGGAAACAGACATTGCTCCATACCTGGCCATCTCCGCCAGAGCGCCTTCTCTGCATCTCTCCACAATTTTTTTTAAAACATTTTTTTTAATTTTGGGTTTTTTATAAACTGGCTTGTGGTGTTTTTTTTTTGTTTGGTACCAGGAATCGAACTCTGGACCTTGTGCTTGCCAGGCAGGCGCTTATGCCACTGAGCTATATCCCCAGCCTCAGTCTCTCCACACTGACAAGCATTTGCATTCCACAAACAGCCACAGTCTTCCCTCAAAGGAGAAACCAGAGGTCCCATCCAGTTGCTGAATCCAACTGAAAGCACAGAAACTGTAAGTAGCGTTCTTCAGGGGACCTTTGTAGATCAGGTGCCTGTAAATTCAAGATCTTTTAAGTCTGTTCCAATACCCTGCTCTGTGCCACACCCAGTACTGCAATGCTGTGCGGAAGCAAACAACAGAAGCAGGACGCGCACGTGGGAAAGGGAGAAGAAGGCGGCACACAGGCCCTGGCATCCAGGATTATCAACTCCTGCTGGGCAAAAATCACAGAACGTTATTCTGGCAATAAAGTGAGTTTTATACTCAGCCAGTGTGCTCTGTGGAAATAATCATGTTCTCCCAGGCCCAGATTTGCATAGAAAGCGCTTTCTTGCCTACTGCTACCAGGTCCAAATCTGCAGTAGGTGTTAGAAAAGATGATCTACTTAGGGATGGTTTGGGTGGAACAATAAGAAGGTTTCACAAGCTATCAGAGGAAGCCGGGCACCTCTGCCCCAAAATATGAAGGATTACTGAGCTGATGACAGTCAGAATCCAAGGAAACTCTCTGACTTCCCTCTGCTAGAAGCAGGACAAAGACTTAGGAAGGCAAAAGGTGTTAAAGGTGCTCCTACTTTGTGCCCCATCCCTTTTCTACCTAAAGAATAGATACAAATTCTCTGCGGTGCCGACTTCTCGGCTCGGAGACGGGGCCTCCGGAGGACTCTGCCGGCAGGACATGTTTCCGTACATTTACCTCCCACAGTTTTCTCACCTCTTCCTGTCGCCTTGGCACCTCTCTGAAAGGTACTGTACCGAGGATCTATTTGTGACAGGCTCCTAAGCCACCACTTTGAGCAACTCCTCCCGTTTGACGCTCTTGGCAAGCACTGACAAACGTTCTTGGTTTTCTCTTATTACTCTATCTTCGGTGCAGGGATCTATGCTGTAGTTTAGATCCCAAGTGTCCCCTCAGGCCCGTGCACAGTTAAAGGTTTGGTGTCTGGGTGGCACTTCTGGGGGGTGTGAGGGCTGTGTGAGGTGAGGGCAGTGAGAGGAAGTTAGGCCATTTGGGGCGTGCCCGGGAAGGAGATCTGAGACCTGGGTCACTTCTTGTTACTTCCCGGCCCTGAGGTGAGCTGGGCTCTAGTACATGATCCTGCCATGATCACCCGCCTTGCCGCAGGCCCAGAGCAACCAGTCAGGAACCAAAACCTCCAAAACTGTGACCAAGTCAAGTTTTCCTGTTTAATTTATCTCAGATATTTGTTACAGTAACAGAACACTACCTAACACAACCTGTCTCAGCTACAAACTTAGGAGAGTTGAGGAAAAATATATTTCTCCTTTTCACTAGGCTTGTCATTTTTTTGGCAATATGATATCCTTAAAACCTTAGTAGCTTCTGGCATATTTTTATGTCTGCTCAAGTGCTGGTATCCATACTCAATATTCTTTTCCAACCATATTTCACTAACCCGCACTATTAGCCTCTGAGCCCCTTCTGGCCTCTCTTCTTCATTTTAATAAAGGTGACTCCAATACCTCAAGCCGTCTAAGAGACAGGTTTGGGTAGAAAAACCACACCCTTATTCCAGGCTTTGCCAGAGGCCTAAGTCCCTGCATTTTGCAGAAAGCATTTTAATAGACCCTTGAGGAAAGCTCTGAAGAGTTCAGACCCAGTTGCCCTTCCCAACCCTAAAGGATTCCAAGCCTCTGGACTCGTTACAAGTCCTTGTATCTCTGATCACAAATGGCTAACGTCTTGCTGAGCTTAACTCTATGAATTTCTTGCCAAATCTTAAAAGACAACCAAAAATACTCTCATATTCTGTTCTTTCCAAGAGCCCCTTCCCTTACAGCAGTGTGTCGTAAAGTTTCAGCAAATATTTTGCCACAACGTACACAAATACTGCCCGTTTCCAGCCTGCACTGCCCGGATCCTCACTGTCTCCCTGTGCCAGGGAAGGGAACTAACAGGCCACCCCACAATATGCCACCTTGGCATAAGGATCATTTTGAGCTGACAATTCAAACTGAAAAGAAGCAGATGCAAGAAAATTCCTGGCCCTCCTTCTATTTGCTTAAACGCAGTACGTAAACTTTGAAACTGTCCTCCTGTCCTCTCTACCAGGATGGGCAGAAGTCAGTCACCGGAAATAACTGGATACCTCATCCCCTCAGAGAGGGTGCCCGAGGAAGTCCATCCAGGCGTTCTAAACAAACCCTCATCTTCCATTAATTCCCATCTTCCATTACCTTCCCACAGATGGCTCTCCTAAATACTCAATTCTTTGCCTCTATCTTGTCACTACTCTGGAAATGTATTTACTTTTATTCAGATACTACATAAACAAACCCCTTAAATATCTGCAATTATTATACGACAATTGCAAACTTTTGCCTAAAGAAAAAGTGCTATACAAGCCCAGTTATAACTACCTCCCTGCATGGCTCCCCACCAAGTGCTCCCACACGTCAGCCTGACGCACATGTTAGCAGGCTTCCGCTTGTCTCCCTCCCTGCACCTCCTGGTGCTGGGCATTGCCTCCAGGGCCTTCCGTAGGCTAGGCAAAGCATCTTCCACCGAGCTACGTCCCCCCACCCATTTTTCTCTAATTAATCTCTCTTTCATTGGTCTAATTTATAGTGTTTCAAGCACTATAACCTAGGAGGGTAGAGCCATTTTTCCCCTGTCCTACTTCAAATAGTTCATAATCAGTTGGCATGAAGGCCAAGTTGCTTTAACAGAGACTGAGAAATGTTGTAGGCCAAAGACTAATGAAGGTTAATTCCCAGTCAAGTAATAGTCCCAGCTGGGCCGAGCGCCAAACTCTGCCTGGCTACTCTCAGATCCCACGTCCTTAATCTTGTTCCAGGCAGAGCTTTGTCGTCATCAAAACTAAGTCATACCCGTAACTTGCTTCCAACATCTGATAGGAAGAGGACAGAGTAAGGCCAGTGTCCTGAGACCCACACCAACAAATGTCGAACGCTGTGTCTTAGTTACTTTTCTTGTTGCTGAGGTAAAATGCCCTACACCCACAAGTTAAAGGGGGAAATGTTTATTTCAGCTCACAGTTTGTGAAAGTTTCAGTCCATAGTCAGCTGGTGCCAAGGCAGGGTGACATGGCAAAGGAGAAACAGTCCATGGGAGGGCATGCAGGAAGCAGCTTCCCTTTTCCTTTTATCCCATTCAGGCTACAAGCCTTTGGGGTGGTGCCACCCATAACCATGGTGGAGCTTCCCATTACCCGCACCCAGAACTTAGTTATCACACACCCTTAAATGCAGCATCACACACCCTGGATCCAGCCACCTCTGAATGCATCACCTATGAGCACATGAGGCTTTGGGGGGACATCTAGATACAAACCATAACCCACCACTTGTCATACTCCAGTGACAAAACCTTAGTCATATTAAAGGGTTTTCTGTTATATGTGAATGGAGCAAGAGGTATAAACAAGGGGAAAAGTCTCACTCACTGCAAATTGTTTTTCCCTAAGCTACAGATAAAACCTTTGCTATTTGTAAGGTGGGTGTTATCCAAACAGACTCCTATAGCTGCCCTCCCAGAGAGAGAGAGTTGGATTCTGGAAAGCCCTGTGGATCTAGCTAACTGCCCTGTGCTGAGTGCAGTCAGTTCTCGTCAACAAGCTTGGACACGGGCCTGCCTGGTGCGTCCACAGAAAGCAGGTGTTTCCCCAGCCACAGAAGGTACCGTGGCCAATCCCACTGCTCTCTCACACATTCTGTAGCAATAATTAGACTTGATTGCTAGGCCACAGGCCATACCGAAGGAAAAGCTGATGTCTCCCACTTGTCAGCGCTGAACCTGAGAACAGGCTGGACCCACGACTCTTCCTCATGCCGTTGCTATTGCGTGGTGACCCTGCAGGAACACGGGAGGGACTGGTATTCCCCATCCCATGGTTTAAAGGGCATGAGCCCAGAGGCCAAGGTCCCTCTCCTCTCCATCTTGCTGGATTTCTCTGCAGGGTCGTAGAATGCAGCCCTCAGTGAAGACAGGCTGCCTGCCTGCTGGAGCCTCAGCCTCACCTGCTGGCCCACCAGCTGCTGCTCCTTCGCTGTGTGTCCCCAGCCCAGCTGTGCACTTTGTCTCTGAAGGGAGCTCGAGACCCATTTATTCACTACAAGGAAAAGGGATTTGTAGAATTCTGGAAGCCATGAAACATCTGGATCACACCACAGACGGGCACAGTTTGGCTACTTCGCCCTGAAAAGCCTAGTAGTGAAGAGATGCAGCCCTT
The DNA here is from genome assembly GCF_000276665.1 of Chinchilla lanigera. Lineage (NCBI taxonomy): Eukaryota > Metazoa > Chordata > Mammalia > Rodentia > Chinchillidae > Chinchilla > Chinchilla lanigera. The sequence goes on along the minus strand of NW_004955554.1, from coordinate 37,704 downwards.
TGTGAAAGCCAGGTTTCTGCTACTGTAACAGAAACATTTGTGCGAAAATGGCCTCAACAAGGGAGGGCTTATTTGGACACAGCTCTGAGTACTTCCATTCACGCTAACTTGGCCCCGTGGCTTTGGGCCTGTGGCCGCCCAGGACACACAGCGGTGTGTGTGGCAGAGGGAGATCTCCTGACCTAGCAGCCAGAAACAGGAAGAGGGGAGCAGCCAGGGTCCCACAAGGCCCGCCAAGGGCACAGCCGAACGACCTAACCCCCTTCCCCACCCCCACCGCCCGTGGCACACACCACATCCAAGCTTCAGCAGCCTCTGTGGACCGCAGGACCACGTGCAAGAGATCAAGTTGAAATCACAGAACAGCAATTTGTGACTACGGTTTTGCTATTTAAAAAAATCAGGAAACTTTTGCAAATAAGCATTATCAAATAGGCTTCCCGGAACGTGCTGAGCTGAGGTGTTCAAGCTTATCTTCCCTGCTGAGTGTCACCGGGCCTCGTCTCTATCTGTACATTCTGAGACCCTCTTCCCCTGCTGGTGGCAAGGGATCCCCCGAAGGAGCCCTGGGCGCTGCTTGTGCCTGAGCGCCCACCCTCGTCTGTGTTAAGGGGCTGGCGTGTGATGCCTGCCCAGTGCCTGGCCAGCGGGCACTCTCGTTTCTCCTCCTGAGTGCGGTTCTTAGTAAGTGACAAAGTCTTGTTTTAAATTCTGAATCTGTTTTCCTACTTTCCGCCAAACTAGTGATGACTTACTATGTCCCTCCGCAGATCTTTCTGGCCCATGTGACATCCGACACCCATAGTCCCTTCAGTGTGGGATTCTGTGAGTCACCTGAGCTCCTTACTCCAGAAAATCTGCACAAATTCAGATCTGGAAACTGAGCAGAGGAAAGAAGGTGAACGTCAGCCTGGGAAGCAGAGTGTGAAAGTGTAATTGGTACAGCAATTACAGGCCTCTGTTGTAAAGAATGAGTGAGACACGGGTCATTAGAAATCTAGAGACCCAGCAGATTCGAACGTGGGAGGGAAGCAGGAGAAGGGGCGATGCAGCCCTGTGCTTCTGCTCCATTAACCTGCAGCCCCTGTTCGATTTTGTACATTTGAACCCAGGGGCTGGGGCGGGGCCAGTAGTAGAGGTCAGGCTCCACCTGCACAAGGCCATGGGCTTCATCCCCAGCACCCCAAAAGGAGAGCAAGGAGGAAGGGGGGAGATGAACCAAAATGAATTTTTTACAAAGAAATCAATCATTTTAATCTCAGCTAAGGGATAATTAATAAATTGTACTAATAGCTATATACTCCACACCAGTGGCTCACTAAATTGTGCTTTATTCTTTTAATCAACAGCCATAGATTTCCACCCCCAATAGAAGTCTCAAGAAACCAGTGAACTGGTTAGCAGTTGCTTTCTGATTAGCATTGCATATCCAAGTTCCAACAATCAGCTAGGAGTTGTTAATATTTAAAAACAAAGCAAACAGGCCGGCCATCGTCACGATCCTCAGACCTTCACGTGCTGTGCTGCAAAGACTACCCCGGTAAGGAAGCACGCATTTCCCCTCCATAGCTCTGCTTGGGAGCGATGTTTTGTGAGGAACCTGGCTGTGCGTCCCTAAGTCTATGCCCCGGCCGAAGGATAAGAGTGAGTGTTCGCAGGCTTGACAAGTCAGGGCGTGAAACAGCCAGCCGTGGTGTATGCTCAGCTGTTACCTTCACTTCCATCTAAGCCCAGTTCTTAGCGTCCCAGCCAGCCACAGAAAGACGGAGCCCTCCGCTTTGGGGTTCAGAAATTCAGCATATCTGCACAGCATCCGCCGCGCTCACGGGAACAAGATGCCGCCTCCTCACAGCGTCCCGTCCCAGGGCGGGCAGCAGGGAGGGCTGCGACGCTGGCAGCACTGGCGAGCTCTCCAGAACTGCCGTGGAGCCCTCCCTGCCTTTCCTATTTGGGGGTTATAAGATGAACAATTCTACAATTAGGGAATCTTCGAGGCGGAGAAAATGCACCATTTTCCAGGGATGCTTCAAGATATTCCCTGACATGTGGCACTTAGGGCACCTCTGGGAAAGGCAGCTTCCAGGCCCGCCTTTGAAGCTGGACGGCAGAGGTGTGTTCCCCACTCGACGAACACCATAAATGTGCCCAGGTGTGGGAAGACGGAGCCAGGGCTGCCGTGTGCCCCACCCCGCCCAGGCTCACTCGCGCAGCAGGTCTCATCGGCAAAGCAGCCAACCTGTCCTGGGAGAGGCAGCCCCAGGCCTGTTAGTCATCAGTGCGGAAGCCTTGAGTCCGTGCAAGGGGCTCCGTCCTTCCTCGGGTCAGTTTCGACACTGGAAACAGCATTTGACCAGACGCATCCACAGGTTGCTATCAAATGACCAGAGGCGCGCGGACTCCCTGGCCCTCTCGGGGTGCGGCGGCTGCGGCAGAAACACCGAACAACACCCAGGACTGGGGGCAGATTTAGGTACATCGACAGGCACTGATCGGGATCACTCCCAGAACACAGGCTCCAGTCGCTTATGGTTCAGGGCTTATATGGGATAAGGAAGCACAGAGGCAGAAAGCCTTGTCAACTGGGGACTGGTTTATACAACGTGCATCACAGTGACCAGTCATTTCTAAGAGACAGAAACAACTGGAACCGGAACAGGAATTTTTACCTGGGCAGCTGACAAACTGAAATATACTGGCTGGGGCGTATTTTCTGCTACAAGAGACTGTGTGTGGAGGCCTCGATTCAGCGGGCGGCTTGCGCCTTCCCTTCATGTGATCATCCACCTTCAGCATCTTGCATTTTTCCTGTCACGTGAAAGCTTCTCTGATCTGCAGGTAAAATTCTAAAGTAGTTTATATCTCTGTCAGAGGGAACCACAAAGGACTCTGATTTGGGACCCCGCTGTTCCACAATACATTTGCACGTAAGGTTCCTCGGGGAGGTGTGTGTGTGCATGAACCCATGCGCACGGATGTGTGTGTATGGATGTGCACGCGTGTGTATGTGAGGGTGTGAGGGCACGTACAGTGACGCTCAGGGGTTTGTCAGATAACTTCAGTGGCTGATTCATGGGTGATGATGGCTCACGCCACCAACAACAGCAAGCTTAGCCAACAGCGAGTCAGAGGGACGAGCAGTAAGACAGTGACAGGCGGAGGAAAGCCGGGGCTGACCACTGAACCCTCTCGAGAACAAAGCAAACCGAGGACAAACCCTCACACCACCCTCTCCCACCGCCTCCCAGACAGACTGACAGACAGAAGAGAGATAGGTGATAGATACATACATGATTGATGCAGTAGGTTTTAAATCAATAAAAATGAGGTTAAAGTTGAGTAATATGAAAGCAGGTGCGTGTGTGATATCTCATCTTGTCCTTTCCTTGTTACCTGGAGAATTCACGAGTCTTCTGCAAAGCAGATTCTTCCCTCCACCTCAGTTTTGGCTCTGGATAATTTAGAATGGCCCCAGGGGGTTGAACAGCAGCAAAAACAGGCAGAGAATAAGAGGCCTTGAATAAAAGAGCCGGGTATCTACCACTAGTTAATCCCAGCTTCAGTCAGCTCAGCTGTCACCATAAACCTCAACAAAAACGAAACCAGCATGACGTCGTGCATTCATTCAGAAGCTATCCTGAGCTCCTGTTACATCCCATCTGCATATCACTAATGGCAAACAGCGCTACCGTGTTTTACACAGCTTTTCCCTGCAGCGATGCCGGGCAACCATCCCCACACCCTGGCAAAGCAGACAGCATTGTTATTCTTGTTCCACTTTTAGAAGTGAGGGATCAAGTATCGGAGAGCTTAGCCTTAGCCGACTGGACTGGCTGACGTCACGCAGCACTTGAATGGCAGAGCCTGGACATGGACTCCTGAGTGCTGATGGCAGAAGGCACAGGTTTTCCACAATACAATGTGGTTGATCTAAAATTTAAAGCAAAAATAAATGAATAAGTTATAAGGAAAACACTGGAAAGCCCCTTATACTCTTAGAATATATTATCATATATATATATATACACA
>NW_004955554.1:0-7609 GCF_000276665.1 Chinchilla lanigera | reverse complement strand
CAGGCCTGTTTCACGGATCTGCGCTGGGAAGGCCCAAAGCTCAGTGGTGGAAGCTGGAAGTCTGTGCCAGCGGGATGAAGGATCTGTGCCAGCAGGGGGAGGGATCTGCGCTGGAGCCAGGAAGCGACGCTCAGAAGAACCAGAGCTCCCCCGAAAGGTACGACAGCCATCCTCAGTGCCAACAAGGTCCCGAGCTCCTCGGAGGATGCAAACAGCCAAGTCCATCAGGAAAGTCAGCACGATGAGCTCCTCCAAAACAACGCACAGCTCCTTTCAGCTCCCACCAGCTCCAACAGCCTCTCCGCTCCCAACAGCCTCTTTAGTTCCCAAAGCCGCCTTCTTCTTCTCCACTTCTTCCTCTTATGCTGTTGGCAACAGTCCCCAGGCGGGCCTCCCACACCCAGCGCCATGTTGCTCAGTTCAGCTGGGGGCTGTAAGCCGACCACCAGCTGTCAATCCACCATAGTGCCCATGTGACGGTGCAGTCGCTGCAGGCTTAGTTTAATAAACATGTCCGAGAGGCCGGACCACTTCACAGTCTCAGGAGCACCAGACACGAGACCCTGTCTTTTTCCACATCCCCGCCCAAGAGTCCAGCTGGAGGCCCAGAGCCCATGACAATACCTCACACAGGCCCAGCCCCCAGCCTGCAGCACCAAAGGAAGGGACACTGCCGCCCTTGTACACCAGTACAAGAAGCACAAAGGAAGGAGAACAACTCAGGATGCGCGCACAAGCCTTTGCTTCCCACTTCCAACCCTGCCTGGCCTGTCCCTGCGGGCCAGCCAGCTCCCGGGCCACCAGAGGCCAGACTGCTCCGGAAGAGCCCGATCCGCTCAGGAGAAGCAGCACGGCCGTGTGAGACCACAGGACGACAGATGGCCGCGCGCAGAGCACAGTTTACCGGCGATCTCTGACCAGAGCGGTCCTGGGCAGCAGCAACACCTGCAGACGCCTGCACCGAAGTCAGAAGAGGGCACTTAGCTGGGCGCGGTGACACACTGAGGCTGAAGCAGAAGGATCACAAGTTGGAACCAGCCTGGGCAATTCAGCAATTTAGAAAGAATTTGTCTCAAAATTTAAAAGAAAATTGGTGTGTGTGTGTGTGTGTATGTGTGTGTGTGTGTGTGTGTGTGTAGCTGCAAATGTAGCTCATTGTATAGGCCCTGGGTTTAATCTCCTGTATGGAAAAAACAAGTATGGGATTTATGCTGTGGTCGGGACATAGACGACCCCCCAAATGGCAGACAGGGCCTGGTTCACCTGTGCCAGCTGCAGAGACCCTGGGCGCTCCCCACAGCCAGGCCTGCCTGGTGCAAAGCTCCATACGCTACTGGTTTCCCTCTTTGTAGTACACTGCGTGTGTTAGCTTTGTGTTCTGAGGCAGAATACCTGCGAGAAACAGCTGAAAAAAGGAAAGATTTAGGTGGGCACTGCTGGCCTCCGCCGCCCAGCCTGAGGGTGGCAGGAGCCCCGTGCACAGCCTGCCCCACTCCTGCTTTCCACCCTGGAGGGCGCATCCGGCCAGCTGGTCCTTCTGTACTGCCCAGAACCCGAGCCACAGGGCCACCAACCGGCCGGTGACAGCTGCTGACCAGGCGGTGACTAGGCTGTGGAGGGAGCACGGCTCCTCCGCCTGGACGCGGCAGCAGAGCGGAGCCGAGGGCCTCCCCAGGTGGGCACGAACCACCCCCAGGGGCTGGACCTGAGTCTGAGGTTTGGGTGACAGGAGCTCACAGGTTTGGTGTCACGGGAGCAGAGGACGGGAACAGAAGCTCAGAGCCAGAAAGGGCGCGGCCCTCCTGGCAGCAGGGAGGAGAAGCAAGCAGCACTGGGCAGAGAGAACCTGAGAGACCCAAGGAGCAGGCGGCGCCACGGCGGCCAGCGGGTGCTATTTCTGTGTCCTGCTTTGTCCCCAGCACGGGGAGGCGCCGGTTTGAAGCCGTTTCCGCGGAGGAGCCGTGTGGCTCAGGCGCAGAGGCAGGAGGGGCTGCACCTAGCACCTCCGAGGGTGTCCGGGTCGTGGCAGGGGCAGAGGCAGCTTGGGGCGGGGAGGAAGGAAAGCCGTCCTCGGCCTGGGAGGGTCTCTGAAGTCCAGGCTGCCGTGGAAAGCAAGGAACTGGGGGCTCCTTAGGGTCTGGACAGGAAGGGAGGAAGTCAGCACTTACAAACGCTGAGTGATCCGTAGGGCTGGGCAGCTTAGTGGGGGAGCTCTGGAGCACACCTCATCCCTGGCTTTCATCCCCAGCACAGAAAAGAAAACAAAAGCGGCACCGTGTGGTGTTCGCTGTTTGATACGTCGCTTCCCTCTGAGCTGACCCTGCAACGTGCAATTTCAAATGAAGCGAGCACCTTCAGCCTACAGCACCCCCGCACCTGGGATTCCCATCGGGACACCGATGGCCGCACATCCCCCAGGGAAAAGGGAAATGGCGATCTACACACCCGAGGTGCAATCAAGCTTCCCTGAGGAAGGACACTTGTGATCAAAGATAAAACACACTCTGAATTCAGGCCGCGTCAACTGGGAGCTCGGCAGTCAGAGGCTGAAGTACAGACTTAAAACGCTGGCGAATTAAATAAGCTGACTTGGTCATTCCCCAAGTCTGAGAATTGAAAGGCACATTCTTTGCTGTCATCAGAGATACCCAGTATCTGAGCTACACGGACACCGCCAGCCAGCCCACCCAGGTACTGGGACTGAACCCGGGGCCTGCACCCTGAGCTACGTCTCCATCCACTTTTGCGTATTTTTAAAATTTTGACACAGGGTCCCACTAAGTTTCCCAGGCTGGGCTGGAACTTGTAACCCTCCTGCCTCCCGTGCTGGGATTACAGGCGTGCGTCACTGCGCCGCTGACATTCTTAGTAAGGGAAATTACCGCTCTCTCAAAGGATGGGAACTGTCCTGCTCCGCAAGGGTCTGCTTTATACTGTGTACGTCAGTGTTTTTTTTTGTGTTGAAAAATGATGTTTGCCAAATTTTACTCGTCTGAATAATCAATTATTCTTTCAGTAAAGAAAATGAATCCAACAGTCCTTTTTATTCCATTACATGCCAGAAAATATAAACAAAAATTTTTTTAAAAAATCTTCTGTTACTGTTTATTAAGGTGCTAATGGTCATACTGTAAGGTGATACTTCTCATATATGTGGTTAATATGAATATGTTGAATTTATTAAATGACTGCCAACCATTTGGTGCTTTTTCTCTTAGACATTTTGCAGACTTATTTCTACCGTGTGATGGCTCCCTCACCCTCCTCCCCCGTGCTCTCACACCTCCTTCCCCACTGTTTTTTAATTGCTTCCTGTGCCTAGTGATTCTTGGTTGTGTGCTTAACATCACAGGCCTGGACTCCCGTGGAACGCCTGAGGCAGCTGACAGACAGGCCTCGCTTAGCTCGCACTTTTAGAGGCTGAGTCCATGCTCAGGTGACCCCACAGGTCTGTGCTCTCGCGGGAGCTGTAGATGGTGGCCTGACTGTGGGCAGCAAGGCTGGGGCCCTCCGTCTCCCCAAAGGCAGCCTCCCTGTGGGCTCAGCACCTCACACGAGGCCCCTCCAGGGAGTGGCACCCATGGCCAGGCCAGACAGAGCCCCCATCACAGTGGACGAACCACCACCGCAGATGAGAACATCACAGAGAACCTGGGTGCGTTACTTCCATCCAGAGGCTGGACTCTGCTCTCTATGCAGTTACGCGGTGAGGAGTCAGCCAGCCTGCCTCGTGGGGTTTGGCCGAGGCCTGCTAGGGAGGTCTCTCTGCCCACACTGTCTGCACGCAGCCCTGAACTCCGCCCACTGTGGCTGCAGAGCCTGGAGGGAAAGCGAGCCCAGCAGATCTGGCATCCCTTCCTTGAGGAGCGAGGGTCCAGGACCACATCCCACCACCTTCCGCCTGCTTCTGGGGAGTACTTTCCATCTGTTCAGCGTTAGTAATGATTACAAGGGGGGTCCAACATACGCTGCTCTAGCTTCGCCAGAATCAGAGCCTCCACATGCTAAAGAGCAGCACAGACATCAAACCACCTCAGTGCTACCCCATCAGCCCAATTAAGAGACTCCTTGTTTAACTTCCTGCGGCATAAGCAGGGGGTTCCTTCTATTCTCTCCAAGCACAGAACACAGGCGTGGCGGTGACACGAGAATTCCTTCAGCCAGGGCTTGTGACTGCGATTCTCTGCAGTGGATAAAACCCACAAAGGTCCAAGTCTGGCTGAGGGCCTGCGCGGCAGCGAGACCTCACCACCCAGTGAGAAGCTCCTCCATTGCAAACGTGACCAGACCCGGTCCTCAGCCAGTTCTCCAGTCTGTCGGGGAAAATCTTCCAGTCTATCTAAACCGTGCAAAACCTCAGTGACGGTGCTGGTTCCTAGCCGACCACACCATGTTCATCAACTACTCCGCTTCTGGTCAGATGGTTAAAATTACTGCAAGCTCCTTAAATTTTATTCAACTGCCTGCGGGAAGAAAACACTTCTGAGGCATTGAATCTTGGACTGAATTTATTTCACTTTCCCCCTCCTCTAAATAACCTTTTGACTCAAAGTTATTAGATATTTTATTCCAGGGTTAAACATGAACACTGTCTGTCTCACCTGCCCATGAAGGACGGCTTTTTCTAGGGTTTCTCACCCTTGCACGCAGGGTTTCGATCACCTCCGTAACTTTCGCTGTTAGCCACGGCCTTGTGAAAACCAACGGGGGCAGTAAGTGTAATTTCACACACAGGCACGAGATTCACTGCACCTACTTTGTATTGTTTAGAATGTGTATGCTGAAGGTTGGGCATGGTGGTGGGTGTCTGTAATCCCAGTACTGGGGAGGCTGAGGCAGGAAGATTGCTTCGAGTTCAATGTCAGCCTGGGCTACATAGCAACAGCCTGTCTCAAAAATACAAAAGAAGTGTGCGCTGGAGAAGCGCAATTCACAAATTACTCTTCAGCTTCATCCGTGTTTTTGCCTCTTGCCGCTACCAGCAGGTGCACGCTCTCTCGCTCCCGTCTGGCTGCAGGCTGCAGGCTGCCGCTGCCAACTCGCTCCCAGCCCAGGCCGCTGGGATGCGTGTGCGCTGATCCTCGCAGGGAGGCTTCGGGAGGTCATCCTCTCGTGGACAGCTCGGCTCTCCCTCCACACAGTGGTGTATGCGAGAGCTGTGAGCGCTTGCCGAGTCCTGGGCAGGAACAGTGAGAAACACACGGGTGTGCGCAACCGGAGACCGTAAGCCACTGACTGGAAAGAGCACATTTCACCATGGACACGTCCCTAACGGCGAGAGAATGACGAGCTGAGACCAGCAGTAGGGCTCTGAGTTGTTCTGTAGGAAAACACAGACTGGTGTGATTAGGGAGAACGGCAGATGTCCGCTCAAACTTTCTACAATACTCTTCAAACTTGGCGGCCAGGCAGGCGGCTCCATGGCTAAGGGCACCCGGCTCGCCGGCTCTGACGGAGTTCTGCTACTCACACGCACTGGTGAACTCCAGGCCGCTGAGCAACCCTCCGGCACAGACCGACTCCCGAGACCCCACGGAGACGGAGACGGGGGAGCAGGCAGCAGAGAAGGGCGGGAGGCGTCACAGGTACAAACCGCGGCTGAGCTGTCACTGCCTACTTTTAGTAGGAGCGAAAAATGAGGCGATTCTCAACACCAGATTGTTAGTATTTTTTGACAAAAGTTTGAGGAAATTATGCTTCTGAGGGACAGGCAAGAGGCGCCTAAACTTGTGTCTAAGAGTGAACCAAGACGAGAGTGACGGAGGCTGGATGTGCAAACTTCCGCTTTCTGGAGGCCCGGGGGAAGCACCAGCGACCCTTTTCCTTTTAATTCTCCAAGCCGTTCTGGCCGCCAGCACTTCTAACTCTAGTGCTCAGGCTCCCAGCCCTGCAGGCTCGTGGCCTGCCACACAGCGACAGCGGCCCTGGCGCTCCATCTGGGTTGGGTCAGCCGCACCGACTCGGAGTCCAAGTGCCTCTCAAAGACAGCCTGAACACAATTCGGACTCGCCGCCTTGGAACTCAGAGGCCCGGTGCAGCTCGGCGTGGAACACTTGCGCTGTGCGCCCCGGAAGCGGGGAAGAAAAAGACGAAACACTCAGACAAAACATTATGTACTTGTCAGAAGTCCCCTCAATGCAGTGATCTCGACCCTGAATGCCGTTTAAATCCTGAGGTCCCAGTCTCAATGCATCCCAGCAGCCGGACACTGCGCCCCACAGACTCCCGCCGGGGGGCTAGGGCCAGGCTTGCAGACACCTGGACAGCACCCCAAGCTCTCCCCTGGCCAGCCCAGGCGTGATGTGGCTGGGCTGACCCTAAGTATTTTCCCGGCAGGCAGACAGCGACCTATAGGAAGCCACCTCGGGCGAGGTGGGAGGTTTCTAACCCAGCAAGAGGCGAGTCCCTCCTGGTCCCGTGAACTGTTCAGGCAGCGCGACCAAAGGCCTCTGTCTCAGGTCAGGAATAAAAAGCATGCACAGTTCACTAAGAATACAGGCAAGGCTTTATGTTATATGTATTTATTTTCCAGCTTGTACAAACTGGATGTAGAAGCATAAACATAGTACATTTCTACCATCTTCAACAAAAATATAACCAATATGTACAATTATTGTATTAAAAATACAAAAGGGATACAGACTCCACCAATGTCTTTCTAAAAGACATACAGGTACAAGTAGTATCAAAAGTATGAGGAAGTCACCAGTTAACTGTACATTCTGCACTCGACATCACAGAGCGAACTGAGGTTAGCAGTCCTAGGGTCTACGATTACTTAATGTTTAGGTAACGTTTGTGCAACTTGTGGTAGAGCTAGAGTTCTGTCTTTCTATATGCACATGAGGTCCATAGCCTATATAATAGAACCGGCAAATAATGCATATTACATGTAAAATTACAAATGTATAATTAACAATGTAATATATAAGCAAGTAGACAAATGCCATGATACAGAGAATTATTAAATAAAGCACTGACATTGTTTGATACAGTGAAAAAACACTGCAATTCGACTTAAAATTTGAAGCTATTTACGTTTATCTACTGATCAATATGATCAGCTGAATTTAATGGAAAAACCCAAGACCAGCAGCTCCTCAGTCTGAGAACTACTCGGATTGGCAGCCTTCACTTTCGGAGTCTGTGCAAAACCGCACCCAAGCGGAGCGGGGCCTCCTTCCGTCCTCGGGGTTCCCGGCAGCGGGCCGAGGCCGCGCCCCAAGACTGGCGGTCCGGGCGGGCGGGGGCGCCGTCCCAGAGCAGTGTTCACAGCGGCGTTGGCTCCCCCCCGCACGCCGCGCTCCCGCCACGCGATCCAGTTACACATGTTTCTTTAAAAGACAAAACAAAAGCCTCGAAAGCTCCAAATTAACAGAAGTCAGGGAACTGTAACTTAAAAACCGGGTTGCCACCGTCTCAGTGTCCGCCTGGGAGGAGGGGCGGGGCGCCGCGCCCCCGGGGATTGGCCGCCTCTGGGAGGGCAGCCCGCCCGCGGGGGACAGCACTGCCACCGGCTCCGCGCCACCCTCGAACGCGGCCTTCCAGCCGGCTCTGAAAGGGGCTCTGTAAACACGCGGCCCAGCACGGCCCGAAGCCGCGCCCTGGC
>NW_004955553.1:2440972-2441996 GCF_000276665.1 Chinchilla lanigera | reverse complement strand
AACCACAATACAATGACTCTACCAGGCAAGGCAAGCAATTAAACAGTGGGGAAAGAGAGGTAACCAACAATATGAAAATTATATGGCAAGGACAAGTCAATACATATCAGTTATAATCATCAATGTAAATGGTATCAATTCATCAGTCAAAAGAAACCGACTGGCAGAATGGATCAAGAAACTAGATCCATTAATATGCTGCATACAAGAAACACACTGAATTCAAACAGAAACTCATAGACTCGAAGTCCAAGGATGAAAAACAATACTCCATGTGACAGCACCTTGCAAACAAGAAGGGGTAGCTATTCTGTTTTTAGACGATGTGGATTTCAAGCCAAGACTGATCAAGAGAGACAAAGGACGCCACTACATACTTAAAAGGGAAAACTCCCAAAAGATGAGATAACAATCACAAATATATACACACACCAAATACCAGCTCATCCAACTATGTAAAACAAATGTTAACAGACACAAAAAATCAGACAAGCACTAATACAATTGTCATGGGGGGGGCCCTCAATACCCCACTGTCACAAATAGATCAACTTGACAAAACATCAACAGAGAAATATCTAAACTAAACCAAACCTTTGAACAAATGGACTCAGTAGAAATCTGTAGGCACAATTTGTAATAGCTCAATCTTAGAAAAAGCCCCAATGCCCACCATCAGACAAACAGATAAAGAAGATACGGTTTTTCTATACAATGGAGTACTACTCTGCCATAAGGAAGCATAAACTTGAGACATTTTTAGGTAAATGCATGCATCTTGAGACCATACTCTTAAGTGAAATAAATTGGACACACATATTTAAATATCACATTGTTTCTTGTGTGAGAAACTAAAAGGGCAAATAAGGACCAAAATGTGTAATACATCTTTGGACATGGGAAGAAAATGTTCAAATGGGAAGGGGAACAAGGTAGGAGGGAAGAGGAAAGGAAGAAAGGGAAGAAAACATGAAGAAAAAGTAGAAATAAATCTTTTGTAATAAAAAGGAAAAGAGGGGTTAAA
>NW_004955553.1:2436205-2437304 GCF_000276665.1 Chinchilla lanigera | reverse complement strand
CAATGCAGATATAGCCACTTAGCCCCAACAACAGGTAGCCTCTCACATGTCCTCCCTAAAACCCAGTTCATCTTCTGTCTAAAGTCTAGAATTACAATGTTGAAAGCGAGTGTGATTAGTCAAAGAAAATCTACAGGATTCACCTTGATTATTCTTTTGGACCATCCATTGCAACCAAATTAGTAATTTCCCAGTGGTTGCCATCATGAGCTGTTCAGGGCAAGGTCCTGATGTTAAGCCTTCCACCTAGTCCCAAGACAAACCTAAAGACACAAGAGATAGACACACAAACATCACCACCTGCCAGAGATTTGAATTTTGCATACAACTGAGCTTTATCAGTACTACTTCATACAATGCTTGTGAAGATTACATGGGATAGAAACAACTTTTTTAAAGCCAGGCATGGTGGTACACACTTGTAATCCCAGCATGTGGGAGGCTGAGGCAGGAGGATCACCACAAGTTTCAGGCCAGCCTGGGGTACATAAGTGAGTAAAAGGCCAGCCTGTCCTACATAATGAGATCCTGTTTCAAAAAAAAGAAAAGAAAAGAGAAAAAGAGAACATTTTTAAGTACTGCATTTAGGGCTGGGTATTTAGCTCAGTGCCTTAAGTGCTTGCCTGGCAAGCCTGACCTCATGAGTTCAATTCTGGTAACAACAACAACAACAACAACAACAACAAAAAAATCTAAGTATTGCATCTATAGGGAACCTTAAATACATGGATTTTTAAACTATTACTTTTAAACCATGGCACTTTTCTGCATCATTTTCAGGGACCCTCATTAACTGGAAGGTTTCCCTCACCTCTGGTGGGAAATAATCACAATAACAACTAAGGAAATCCTCCAGGGAAATGATAGGGTTTTGAGTCCAAAGAGTTATTTCAGTCTTCCTATCCAATAGATATCATTTAAGAATATGACCTTATGGGTGTGGAAGCACACACCTGTAATCCCACCACTCGGGAGCCTGAGGCAGGAGGATCACAAGTTCGAGGCTAGACTGGGCTACATAGTTCAGGGCAAGCATGAACTATATAGCAATTCCTTGTGTCCAAAAAAAAAATGAATATGGCCTAAAAAATAAATGAGA
>NW_004955553.1:2271846-2423006 GCF_000276665.1 Chinchilla lanigera | reverse complement strand
TACCTGTGTGTGTATGTAGAAATTTACCAAAAAGGAGTCATAGTGCACGCTCTTAGATAATCTGCTTTTCTTCACTTTATTGTATCAGTGGCCATCTGTCAGTGCCACTGAACATTCATCTACATCAGTGTCTCTGCCTGGGAATCCCCCAGGGAAGATTTAAAAATATTAATGCCCGAGTCCACCCCAGAGTCAAATTTAATTGATCTTGGCTGGGGCTGTGGTCGGGGATTTTGAAGAAAGTTCCCAGGCAGTTTTGCATTGTGCAGCTGAACTTGACGGCTTGACAGCTAGCTGCTATAGCAGCATTTTCCCACAAGGACTCACATGCCATTTGCTGCAGGGAGACATGGTAACTGGATCAATTTTCTTTTAGGGAATTGAGGTTTATTCCAATTTTTATATTATTATAAAACAAGAAGTAGGACCTTGTTCTGCAAAGGCTAGGTTTGGTAATTTGGAAGGAATTTGGTAAATTTCTATATATTTTAGCCTTTACACGCCAAAAGGTCTCTGCCACAACTGTTTAATTTGGTCATTATGGCACAAGAGCAGCCAGACAATGCATAAATGAATGAGCCCAGCTGTGCGACAATAAAACTTTATTTCCAGCCATCAGTGGTAGCCAGATCCGGCCTCTCCGCCAGGGTTAGCTGACCCTTGTCATAGACAATGTGAAGTGAGTCTCCCTTGAAGGCAAACCTAGTAGGAAATGAATGTTTTCTTGTAACAGGAGTTTTATACTGTTTATTTTTAGAAGTAGGATTATTCGTCAATGTAATCATGTATTTCTTGTGTAATGGAAAATAAGTTTAACTTGCTTCATACTTATTTGCAAGCATGCTCCATAATATTTCATTGATTATTGGGGAGGGCACTGAGATGCTGTGGGTCCAACACAGGACTGCATCCCAGTGCTCTGCTACTGAAGTACACTCCCACCTCCTCTAGGAGAGGGATGTAATCCATAGACAGTCCGGAAGGGGTCATCAGACCCGCTTCCTATCACTAGAATCGTATGTACTAGCACCCACTTTAACCACAAGCTACTTCTTTACTTTCACCTTCTCTGATCCACATCAGATTTTGGAGAACTATGTGGGCAGAGTAAGGAAATATTTCCTGTCTTTAATACAAAGCCTGGCTGTCTCTCTCAAATTGTGTCTCCCTAGGTTCCTGGAATTTAATCTCTCTCTCCATCAACTGCTGTCTTGTGGACCCGTCAAACTATGGTTATCTGACATCTGTAGACTGCTCTCGGAAACTTCCAGCATCCGCACCCTGCCGGGGAGCAGCAGGAAAAACAACAAGAGGGCCTTTCGTCTTGTACCTTCACCACGAATGTAAGCCAGGTACAACGGGGTTGGCAGGCACTTGACAGTGTGTCAGGCTGAGCTCAGGTTGCTGACTTTCATCTTCTTAGAGGTGTGTGGCAGATTGATGAGACCTCCTGGAAATGACAGGGGACTTTGTGCATTGCCACTGAGACTAGACTTAGACAGTTTCTCTTTCCCTTGCAAAAATCTGAACAGGAAGCAGTTACATTGAAGGAAAGGGTGACAAGAGCCTGGCTGTACTGTCTGATGCAAAAAAGTGGAAGTTCACATGGTGGAAATATTTTGTGATCACATAAAGACTGATGCTTAGAATTTAAATCATTTGTAGAGAGAGCAGATTTTCCAAGCTGCCTCTGAGCATTTGCCATTGCACCATGAGTGTGCGTGGCTCCAGTGTCAGATGCATTAACAGGTTTTTGCCTCTGGTCTGAGCAGCAATCTGGCAGGATTTGTTAACATGTTTACTGTTGGATGGCTTGCTGAACTTGAGTCTATCTTTAGATGGTCTGGTATTTGTATACCCCATTGTTCTTGCCTTTGAACATGACTGTAGGAGAATATACTGGCCTTTTTCTGTGTTCTGCATAAAATGTTTTACCAAATGTAGTGGTTTGAAGGTTTTCAGATTTTGTTTTCTTACTGAAGGGTTTATTAAAGAGGTCTCAACTTTTTTGTTGTTGTTGTTGTTGTTTTTGAGACAAGGTCTCACTGTGCAGTTTAGGCTCGCCTTGAACTCACTGTGTAGCCCAGGTTGGCCTCAAACTTGCATCAGTCCTTTTGCCTCCGTCTCTTGTGTGTGAGTGCTGAGATTATAGTCATGAGCCGCTATGCCCAGCACTAAGCGACGTCAGCTTTCTTAAACTTGTCATCAGAATTCACATTATTTTGCAAATGTTTAACTCCCGTTGCACCAATCGTGCATTGCAATAGAAATTTCTGGGTGTATCAGCATATGCCTACATAGTTTTTGTGACAGAGTAAATAGTCAAGTCACAATGATTAACAATTCAAAAATTCAGTGTACTTACTATAAGACACACTAAAATATGTTATATGAGTTTTGGGTTTTTTGTCTTTTTGAGATAGGTTCTCACTATGCAGTTCAGACAGTCCTTGAACTCACTTTGTAGCCCAGGCTGGCCTCGAACTTGCAGCGATCCTCCTGCCTCAGCCTCCCAAGTGCTGGGATTACAGGCATGCGCCGCCATGCCCAGCTTGTGTGAGTTTTTGATAATTTTTATTAGTTGAACACAACTGTAATCCTCTAGGAGGTTGAGGCAGGAGGATAGCAAATTTGAGTTCAATGATTTAGCAAGACTCTGTTTCAAACCATTAAAAAACTTTTTTTTTTAAAGGGCTAGGATATAGCTCTGTGTGAAAGCCCTATGTTTAATTCCCAGTATGTTGTAGCATATATTTTTAGGCCAGGAATAATTTCTCAGGATTACTTTGTTTCTCATCACTCTAATGTAATGCTGTGTATTTAGCAGGCCCTTAATAAACACTAACTTGCAAAATGAAACTTTTTTTTTGAGACAGAATCTTGCTGTGCAGTTCAGGATACCTTTGAACTTACTATATAGCCCAGCCTGGCCTCAAACTTGCAGGGAACCTCCTGCCTTGGCCTCCTGAATGCTGGGATTATAGGCGTACATCACTGCACCCAGCTAAGCCTGGGCTCTTCGATTCTGAGCCTGATCCAGCTATATGCTATAGGTAAAATCTGGGTGGTCTTTTTTTCATCTTTTACAGTGCTGGCAGTGGAACCCAGGGTGTCTTGCACACTTGGCATGTGCTCTCCCACTGAGCTACACACCCATCTCACTTCCTCTATCTTCTTTGCTCTCAGGTTCTATAAACTCTCCCTTGCTCTGTGTAGAACCCTCTTCTGACTCCATCCTACCCTTCCTCTCTCTCTCCTGGCCTTGTCCACCATCCACAACAACTCTCACCTCCTTTGCTTGGGTGTTTACTAAGAGCCAGTGATTTTACAGGCTCTCATTTAATCCCTATAGCCCTTTGAGGAAGGTCCTACTGTTATCCCTCAGTTTATGGACAGATAAACCAGGAACAAGGTCATTTACCTGAGGTCACATGCCCAGTCACAAGCAAAGCCTGTGTTCAAGGCAAGACCTGCCTGACATCAAGTCTAAGTGAACAATAAGTCTCCCACCTCTTTGGATGCCTGAGACCCTCAGATGTGCATCACACTGAGAATTTAGTTGCCTACTGTATATCTCTATGGCCCCTGGAGCCAGCAGGGGTCTCTCTTATTCACTCGCCTTTTCCCATCTGGCAGCCCTTCTTGTTATTCCAACCTCCCAAAGCTGCTACTTTGCTATTACCATCACCTCTCACATGGACTGCTATGAGGAACCCTAGTTCCTCTCCTTGTGCCTGCCCAGCTTCCTCAGGCTCACTTGCTAGCAAAAAAAAAAAGCAACCAACCCTCCCTTTGTGCATATGCATCAATAAAAAGCACTCATTTAGGTAGGCCTGGTGGTGCACATCTGAAATCCTAAAATTCTGGGAGGCTGTGGTCACAAGTTCAAGGCCAGCCTGGGAAATGTAGTGACTTAGCAAGGCCTTGTCTCAAAATTTTAAAAGGCCCTGGGTTCAATCCCCAGTTCTGAAAAAAAAAAAAAGTTCACCTCACATTCTCAGTACAAGGATGCTTTCTTCAAAATAAAATAAGCAAATACTGATATCAGCTGATACTTTAACCCTTAGAACATAAGACTATGTTCAGTGGGCCCATCCCTTACTTTTGTACTGTAAATTTGTACTTTAGTGTAATAGTAGTTGGGTGTGTGTCTCTGTATCTTTCCCTGAGGGATACAGAAGGAATCTATGTGTTTACCCACTTGATATGACAAACAGGATGGAGTGTGCACATGTGCAAAAGTGTTAAAATGGGATTTGAATCTACCTTTATGCGCCATCTAACTGGTTTCACACATGTTTAACCAAGCATCACAGAGGGTCCAATAGACCCACACCACTCCAGGATTTGTTAAAAACAAAAAAGGATTCTTTTGATTTTTTGGGTAGAAGTAGTCCAGTTTAGTACAATGGCACATGAAAGGCCAGATTTTCAAGTTTTGGAGATTAAAAGTGAATCATCAGTCTGGGGATGTAGCTCAGTGGCACAGTGCCTGCCTGGCAAACAGCAGACACTGAGTTCGATTCCTGGTACCAAAAAAAAAAGTGAATCATCCAATTACTCATACATGCATGAAGATGATCCATTATGCTAAAATACATGCTTTTATAACATAAGAGTCGTGTGGGTGTATGATGATGATGATGATTTTGACGTTGGCCCTGTGAGCCGAAGTTCCTGTGACAGTGAAATGGAGCAAAAATTGACTGACATAAACACGGGGAATGCAGAACTCCTTGATTCAGATGAAGAAAAAAAAAAAAAAACAGCCATGTGAGTACATATTTGACTAGTCAAAATGTGAAATGGCCACGCAACCAAATGGAACAATCCAATGCTAGAACTAGGTCTGAAAATATAGTGAAGGTCTTGGTAGGTGTGAAATGCATTGGACAGAATGGCAGCACTGCCATTCAATGTTAGAAATTGTTATAGATAAAATTCTATGAGATGATGTGAATACACACAGGCTGAAATGCAAGTAAAATGTTCTGTATGCACTAATAGCCATATTAAAAATGTATTTATTATAACACCTCACTAGCTGTGCTGAAAGCATTCATATGTCTGCTATACTTAGCACAGATTTCTCATGGTGATTGCAGGAATATAAAAGACTTATGGAAAAGCAATGGGTCAAAATATGGCATAAAAATTTATGCCCTTGTAGATGTGAAGACTTATTATTCTTCCATTGTAGACATTTATCCTCAGCCTTCAGGTCCTTATTCTTATAGTAATAAACTGAATGATGTTTTTTTGTTTGGTTGGTTGGTTTTTTGTTTTGTTTTGTTTTGTTTTGTTTTCCCAATACCAGGAATCGAACTCACAACCTTGCGCCTGCCAAGCAGGCGCTGTGCCACTGAGCTAAATCCCCAGCCCTGATGTGTTTTTCTGTTGTTGTTTTTTTTTTTTTTTTTTGGTTGAACGATGTTGTGAATAGACTTGTTGCTCCCATCTCCCAAACTAGCTGGAATGTGACGTTCGACAATTTCCAGTTGATGTTACATTTGCTAACAGAGCACAAGTTGACCAGCAAAGGAACTGTATGCAGGAACAAAGCAGAAATTCCAAGTGATATGTTAAAATCTCAAAACAGAGACAATCTTTGAATTTCAGAAAGATATAACATTGGCTTCATATATGCCAAAGAAAAGCAAACTGGTACTGCTGATCTCAACATTTCACCATGATGGAAATACTGATAGGGAATCTTGACAAAATAGAAGCCTGAGACAGAAACTTTCAACAACAAACCCAAACGTGGAGTAGATGTTGTTGATGAGTTATGCAGCAACTATGATGTCATTGAAACACAAAGCATTGGCTAATGGTTGTGTTTTTCTGGATCCTAAACATGTGTGGCATATTTTGATAGTTTACAAAGAAAATAACAAGTGCAAACTATCACGGAGAAATTTTCTTAGAGGACTGGGGCTGGAGCTCATAAGAGACCATTTACAGCAGTGGGAAAACCAGATGTTTCTTCCCAGGAAACTATGCAAAATATATATACATATATATTTATATATATATATATTATGGAGTACATTGGTGAACTGACAGGCAAACAGGCAGGTGAAGCATCACGAAGACCTACTGCAACAGCAAAACAAAAAAGATGGCACTGTGCCCTACAAGAAGATAGAGGAGGGGCTGGGGATATAGCTCAACAGCACAAGCACCTGCCTGGCAAGCGCAAGGTCCTAAGTTTGACTCCCAGTACAAAAAAAAAAAACAAAAAAAACATACATACTATCAGTATAAGCAATACTTATGTATGGAACATGCAGTTGTCATGTGTACAGACTCCCTTCGGTGTGACAATTGAAGCAGAGCTTATTTCTGTGGTAGAGTTCTATTGGTGTTTTCATTGTAGTTCATATAGGAATTTATTTTTGATGTTATCTTTTAGGTTTTGTAAGCAAGTACACAGCTGATGTGAAAATGTTTATTCTAAACACGCTATATTAAGAATTCAGTAATTTATCTTGATATTTTATGTTCCTGTTAACTACACACTGTCTAATATAATAAGAACCTCCTGACAAAACAGCAAGACCACTGAAGATGTCAAGTACGTCCTACAAAAAGGCCAGGAAAGCAAAAGACACATGCTGTCACTGTAAGGAATGCGTATGTATGCTGTTGTCATGTGTGCAGACTGCCTTAGGTGTGATAATTCAGGACTTTTTTTCATACAGTGCCATTGGTATTTTTATTGTAGTTCCTATAGGAAATTATTTTTGATGTCCTTTTTAAAACTTTGTACACCAAAAGCCAGTTGATGTTGAAAATTCTGATATTTTATACATTCAATAAATATTAAAAATGCAGTACTTTATTTTTGTGGGGTTTTTTTTCTTTTAGGTACTCATTGTTTAATAAAACTAATAATTAACTCTAAAATTATTAAAATTAATAATTCATCAATAGAAACATTCTAAAGAATAAACATGGTCTGATAGACCCACATTTATGCACCTTGATGACAAAAATAGTCTTATGCTCCACAGGCTACAGCAAAGAGTACTTAGGCAAAGCTTGTCATTAGTGAGCATGGAAGGAGATCTATTTAAAGAGGCTTCATGGTTTAAAAGAAGAAACAAGTTGTATTATGTACATGTGGCAGCTCCCAAAGATGACTGCAAAATGCATATACTGCAAACCTGTACTTAAAAAAAAAAAGTGCTTTCATGTTTTCAACTTTTTTTTTTTGAAAGAGGTCTTGCTATGTTGCCCAGGCTGGTCTCAAACTCCTGGGCTCAAACACTCCTCCTGCCTTCATCTCCTGAGTAGCTGGGACTATAGATGTGGACCACTGTGCCTACTTGTTTTTAAATTCTTGTTCAATCTGATCAGCCAGACCATTGTGGTAGCTATAAAGCACCTGTGGGCCCTGAACGCTGGCTCTACCATAGTCTTCAGATTCACGGTGCCTGCTTTATCACCAGTATCTTCAGTTCTTGGTCTCTTGGCCGGAAAGTTCATGTCACTTGTCTGTTTGTGTTTGTTAGTTTACTCACTGGATAAAATGAGCTGTCCACCCCTTTAAATTCAGTCAAACGCCACATGTCTCTACATGCTGGGGCCAGGGGTTATCCAGCTCTCTGGGTAGACACGTCAGACTCAGGATGGTTCACACTTGCCCCTCAGTCTCAAAGGCAGAAGGTGCACTTATGTCCAGGCACAAATAAGCAGTCTGCCCCACTTCGAATACTTAAAAAAGCTAATTCTGGGCACCACCCTGGCCATGGGGACAGACATAGAGGAAGGTAAGGCCTTACTATGACTTTCTATTTATATGCACAATTCCTGCACGGGTGAAAAATTAAAATTCCTTGGACCAGTCCAGTGAAGAGGTAATAAGGTGTTTATTAAAAACTCTGTTTCACCCAGAGGCAATTAAAATTTATAATTTAAAACCCAGCCCACTACAAAAATGGGGAGGAGGAGGGGATAAAAACTGTGCAACATTGACAAAGGACTGAGACAGACCAGGCCCAGGAGGCGCAGCCCCAGCGCAGGTCTGTCCTCTCCGGAGTCTGGAGGCTGGAGACTGGGTGCAGCAGCAGAGGGCGGCCCTGGACTCCCAGCCACTGGCCTGACCGAGTGCGTGGGCCTCTCCAGCTGGGGCAAGCCCGGAGGAAGGGCCCTCAGTAGTGTGTGTGGATGCCTGTCCTGCTCACTTCGCTACGTGAGGTCAAAAGGAGACAGCAACTCAGGACCGTCCTGTGTAGGATGGAACACCTCAGTCACCCACCCTGAGCCCAGACACGGTCTGGGACACGTGGGGCATGTGTCAGGGCTGGGGTGGGCCCCAAGGCCTGTAGGGCCCTGGGGAAGAGGGTGCTAGGGCTCTACCGCCTGCCCTCCCAGGGAAACCAGCCCGCCCCAGCTGTGCCCACAGTCCTACCTCCCCCATTGCTGAGGTTGCATCCCACGGCCACCTGGTGAGAACGCCAGTTGCTATAGCTCCTGGGTTGCAAAGACAGGGAGTCACCGTCTACAAGGACGCTCACTCTCTGTGCTCTCCAGACCCCCGTCAGCCCCTGAGTGACTTACCCTCGGTCCCCCTCCAGTGTGCTCTGGATCTCCTTCAGGACTCCTGCGGGCAGAAGAGGCCCAGTGAGGCGAGCAGGGACCAGGCCAGCCACCAGCCCTTCTCTCCCTTTTACCCGTGGGCACTGCGCAGCCTGTCTCCTGTCTCTGGGTTCTACCCTGGCCTTGTAAGCCCCACCTTCCCCAAGGAACATCCCTCCCCACCCTGATGCCAGCCTCCTCAACACCCTCCCAACTCACGCTCGTCACTGAGCAGCGCATGCTCCATCACAGGGCCAGGCTTCTTCTCTGGAAGGCAGAGGCCAGGTCAGCCGGGCCCTCAGCTATGCAGAATGTTTCTCCTCCCAACCCAAACTGTCCCCGCTCACCCAGGACCCCTTCCCTCCCTTCCAAGTGTGGCCCCGGTGTGCCCCAAGCAGTGGCCCCAGGAGGCCTGTCTTACCCTCTCCGTCACTCTGGCTCCCTGAGTTCCTGTGGGAGAAGAGATGGTGAGAGTCTGGAGAGTGAGGCAAGTCAAGTGTCCAGGCCCATCCCGAGCAGGGAGTCAGGGGTGCCCTCAAGTCTGCCAAGGACTCATGGGTATGTGCGGGGTGGAGCCTGACGTCACAGGGGGGCGGGCCTCGGCCAGCCAGCAGCAGCACTCAGGGTGTGTCACCAAGGGCAGAGGAGGGAGAGGCTGTGGAAAGGCCTGCGGTGCTCTGCCTACCTGGTTCTGCCCACAGCATTCTCAGGGCCCATGCTGTTGCCATTGCTCGGGCGACTGTGGTTCCTGGTTTTGGCTGAATCCACCAGACACCGTGGCTCTACCAGCCATTTGGTGGAAAGAGAAAATCGCTCGAACTCTGAGGGTGAAATCAGGTAGAAACCTGGGGGCAGAGGAGAAGCCCAGCAGGTAAGGCTATGGCTGGGGAGAGGGCTTCTCTCCTAGGGGAATTAAAGATACAGCTCCCACCCCAAAGCCAGCCAGCCTGCCAGTGGCTGCCATGTGTGGAGCCCCTCACCCATCCGGACCTGCTCACAACAGGCCCAAGCATAAGCCTGCATACCTTGGCCATATTTGGTGAAGACACAGGAAGCAATGCCACTGACATCTTCCTGGCGAATGCAGCTGTACCGAACCTGGGGCTTCAGCAGGGGCAGCGAGACCACCTGAATGTCGCCCAGGTTGGTGAGAACCGCCAGGTGGTGCTCCCCATAGTCTTCGGCCCGACAGCTGCCGAAGTGGGCCACACCGACCCGCCGCACCCGTGAGCCCTCCAGAGCCGTCAGCTTCAGCTTCAGCTTGGCACTCACCTTGGGAAGTGTGAACACCTGGGGGCACAGGGTGGCCAGTGATGCCATGGCCAGACAGTGGTTCTTTTGCCTGCTGTTACCATCACTTCCGCCAGGCCCCTGCCCGCTGGAGCCCTGCTGGGTCTCAGTGCCCCTCAGCTCTCGGATGCTCAGACACTGCACTGGGGCTGGGAGGACTTGAGGCCACCAACTTCCATGTTTGGATATTCTGTCCCTGCTACAAACTCAGGTCCTGCCTCAGTGTTCCTCCCTCCAAGCCAGGGGCTCAGGGACCCAACACAAAACTACTCCACTTCCTCCTTGTGCCTCTGTAGCCCTTCGGACACCAAGTCTCAGCCATCATCCTTTGTGCCCAGGGGCCAAACTCAGCGAGTATCCCCGAAACCCTGCTACCATCCATGTGACACCTTGAATTGCTCCTCTGACACCACAAGCAGCTGGTGGTTTCCCTGCATGTCTGGGCTCTTCGACAGGTCATGGGCCACTTCCAGGGGCTCAGGAAGGGGTATGCTGTGTCCATCAAGCACCAGGATGCCCACCACAGGTGCTCTGTGCATCAGCTGGATCTCCTTGGCTACAGAAAAGCAGGAGGGTGGCTGTGGCAGGTGGTCTGGCTGAGACACCAGCCTGCTTCAGCCTAGACAGATCCAGCGCCCTCTACTCACCCAGTCCAGCACTTACCCTGCTCTGCCCACACCAGCTCATCCATTCTCCGTTCAGCAGGGGGCACACGCAAGGAGAAGGCATAGACGGTGCCCCCATTGGTACCAGCCCACAGAGAGGGGCAGTGGCGGGAACCTGCCAAGAGGCAGAGGTGTGGCTATTGCACCCCTTGGCTCTGAGAGCCAAGGGGCTGGGCAATCTGGGTTCCCATTCCAACCTTGCCATGCCAAAGTCAAGTCAACAAACCCCTGTAAGCCTCAGTTTCTGCCCCTGTGAAGTGGACATGCTGTGGGCCCTGACTACTTTCTGGGGAGGGTGGGTAAACTCTCTGACAGCTACACAGGGTCCCACAAACAAATGATTCTCAATCTAGGACAGCTCAGTACTAGCTTCCATACAGCAATGGACACACCCACCTGACAGGGGAGAAATGGCCAGGGAAAGGACACTTCTACATGTCCATCAGGTACCGTGTCATCCCCAACCCTCACGGCCACTCTAGGAGGAAGACATCGTTCCCCCATTTCACAGAGGGGAAGCTGAGGCCCAACAAGATAAGGTGATGTGTCCAAGGCCATGTGTCCAGACAGTGGCAGAGCCTGGATATGAAACCAGACTGGAGAAGGGCAGAGCCAGGCAGGTGGGGGCTCTGATCTGCCCCCTGCTCACACGGGCCAAACCCTCTTAGAATTCTGGGACACCAGCAGCTCCTACATGCCCTCATGCCAGGAATGCCACATGCCAGAGGTGTCCATTATGTCCCAAATCTCAGACTGGCCACTCACTGTCCCTCAGGTAGGTATCGGCGAAGTAGAGTGTCCGGACAAAGCCCGTGAAGGAGTCCTCAGCTGAGCGGGCTTCAATCTTGCGCTGTACGGGCGCCAGCTCAATGTTCTGCAGGCCTGTCCGCTCTGCCTTGGTGCCTGCTGCCTGCATCTGCAGTGAGTTGAGTTGGGCTGGGCCTAAGGGTAGGTAGGTTCAGGCCACCCCTTCCCAAGGGTACTACTGGCTGGTTCAGTGCCCATCCTTCCAGGGAAGGCTGACCTGGGTCCAAGGGGGCCATGTCCAAGTGGAAAGTGCCTGATTGGAAGACTGCCTGCCCTCCCACAGAAAGCAGCAGAAAAATAAGAAAATCATTTTTCTTCCAGCATTTCCCAGGGACTTACCTCTAAGGTAAATATTACAACCATTATCTTTTGCACTTAGGTAATTGGAGACAAAAGGCAGTGATATATCAAAGGTTACACAGAGGGTAGTGCAATAGTCAGAGCCTATACTTGTAGGCCAGTGAGCCCAGGGACAGAGTTGTATGGTCCCGGCGGGGGCTGCCCTAGGCCTGGCCTGGGCTCAACGCAGCCTTGGGCCTCACCTCTCCTGGAGCACCGGCTGGCCGGCGTTTCCGGTTAGACACTCTGCTGCGGCGCATCCGGCGGAAGGACTGACGCAGGGACTTCTTGAGGGACTTCACACGGGACAGCGGACCCTCTAAGGCTAGCTGGTCACTGGGGTGCAGTGTGCACCTGGAGGGATAGCAGGCTGTTAGTGCTGCCAGTGCTGAGGGGCCTCACAAGGCCCCAACCTCACACCCTAGCCCCAATCATCTTGCTCACTTAACAAAGACCTGCCGCCTCTGCTGGTGATCAAAGAGCCCAAAGCCATGGCTGGTGCCAAAGGCCACAAGCCTCCACTCAGAGTGCAGAGCCAAGGAGGTGACCACAGCCGGGGGCTGGCACTGCACCAACACGAAGGGCTGGAAGCCAGGCTCAAAGCGCACAGGCCCTGAGCGGGCAGTGAGGCGCTCATGCCCCTTCCAGCGGTAACCCTCTTGGTCCTGCAGCAGGTCGACCTCTACCTGCTGCACAGCGTGCTCTGCCGCCTCGTCATTCAGCTCCAGCACCAGCACCTGGGGGTTGTGGGAGAATCAGGGAAGTCAGGCAATCCCCGGCACCAGGGGACAACAAAAGACCTGGGGCCCAGTCCAAGGCCCAGAGCCCAAGCAGGGAATTTGTTCTCATTTCTGGAGGACAAAGAACCATCTTAGGGCCGCCCTCTCCTGGAACCAAGTGGCCTCCATCCATGGGGAAGAGCAGAGTGACAGAATGTGCTCGGGGTTATACTTCCAGCAGGTGCTCAGGGACTGGTTCCTGTCCCTGCTGTCCCCAGTCCTGAGAAGGAAGCTCCTGGGCCCGGATGCTACCCCAAATCACCTAACCACTGTCCTCCCCAGCCTGCTACCTGTCCTGCTGTGCCTGCCACAGCCAGGTAGCCACTGTACTTGCACAGGAAGATCTTCTGGATGCCCAGCCGGGGATCATCACTGTAGGGGTCAAAGGAGCCCACCTGAAGAGGGAGAGGGGCCCTGTGAGTGGTCCTGAGCCAGCTCCAGCCGGTCCACACCCCACACCCTACCCCCCACCCGTTCCCTGGCCTCACCTTGCGCAGGGGGGGCCACTCCTCCTCGCCCTGGGCGTTGAGGCTCTCACTGGCGTCCGTGTCAGTGAGGAACACGTGCACCGTGCTGAGTCTGTACAGCAGCCGCAAGCACACACCAGAGGCATCCCAGAACCGTACCGTCCCGTCCTCATGCCTGTGGGCACAGCCCATCTACCCCCATCAGAGCAGCGCCAGCTGGGTACCCAGGGCACTGACACACACACCTCGGGGCTCTGCTCCCACCCCCACGTCCATCCGGGATGAGGAAGAAGAGCATCAAAGTCACCTACCCTGTAAGCAGCAGGTCCCTCTGGGGTGGGGGTGGGGCTAGGCTGGTGCCACCATCAATGGGCCACTTCTGGAGAAAAGGACAGAAAGTGTGGGAGAGCCTGGCTTCAAGGTGGACTGGGGCTAGGGCTAGCACTGGGGCTGGACCTACCATGGTGGAGAAGTGTGCATTCTGCCGGCTGCCTGCAGCGATGATGCGCTCCCACAGCTTCAGGGGGATGTTGGACACGTGGTGGGAGCAGGTGATGGCCGAGCAGTGCAGGGAGGCCAGGTAGGGTGGCTGGACTGAGGGCCAGCCTACTGTCTTCAGGTCAATCACCACTAGTTCCTCCTCAGCCAGCACCACCAGGGCGTAGGGGTCATCGAAAGCTAGGGCACAGGCCAAGGCTCAGGCCCAGGAGGAGGCAGTTTGCCCTAGTCCAGCCCTGCAGAATCAGAGCTCCAGGGTGGGAGCCTGGCAATCGGCCCACTCAGAAAACCCATTCTTGGCTGCTTAAGCAGAATTCTCCACCTGGACCCTGGGCTCCACCCAGGGCTTAAAGGCAGAGTCCTGGGCTGGGGATACAGCTCAGTGGCATAAGTGCCTGCCTGGCTAGCACAAGGTCCTGAGTTCAATTTCCGGTACCAAAAAAAAAAAAGGCAGTCCTTACCAGGAAATGGCCACCCATGTCTGCCTGACCCTCTTCCCTCGCTCCTATTCTCTGTGCCCAGCCCTGGCCGGGATGTGCCTACTGGTGGTATCCCTGCAGGCAACAGCAAGCAGGGTCCTCAGCGCCCCACCCAAGGGGCATTGTGTTCCCACCACACGCAATTGCCTGGCTCAGGCCTGGCCACGGTCAGCATCAACAGAGATAAGCTGGAACCTGGCTTCCAGGGCCCTTTTCTGCAGACCAGGCCACCTCACAAGCCCCACCTAGCCCGGTGCCCAGGCCTTCAACCACTCCCCAGAGAAGAGACCCAGCTGACACTTCTGTACGTTCCCAAAGCCACAGCAGGCTGCACGCCCCTCACACACAGGCATGTTCTGCTCCTAGCGCATGCAGGCTCTGTCCAGCACAAGAGCTTGAACCAAAAGCCCACTACATCCCCAGCCTGATTGACTGAGACAGGTTCTTGCTAAGTTGAGCTGCCCAGGCTAGGCTCAAAACTGTCATCCTCCTGCATCAGCCTTCCTAGCGGGGCTGGAATTAGAGGTGTGTGTACCACGCCCACTTCCTCTCCCTCTTGAATCCTCTCCATCAGGCTTTTGTCCTCAGGAGTAAGCACTCCTCTAGGTCACCCACAGTCCTGCTGCTGCACGTGTGCCTCCATCTGCCTGGGCCTCACACAGCCCACGGTGTCCCCTTTGCAGCACTTCTCGCCCCACCTCTGTCAGGTCTCCTGCCTCCCTGCCCGCTGCTCAGTTTCCCCTGTCAGCCCCCATCAACCTCCGCGCCTGCACGGCTTCAAAGTGTATTGGGGCTGGGTTACTTCAAGGGTGCTCTTCTGTGCTGTCTCCTTTACTGCTGGGCAGCCTCATCCAGGCCCAAGGCCTTTCAGCTACCTGGATGACTCCAAATCTCTCCTTTGAACCCAGGCTCACAATCCCAGGTATCCACTCAGTACCTCAAGCTCAGTCCCCACCCACCTGAACGCCTTCTGCTAGCTTCCTGAAGCTCTAGCCAAATACCTCAGCCATTCTTGGTTCCCCTCTCTTCCGTCCAGGAACTTCTACCCAGAAAAGGAGTCAACAAAGGACCACATCTGGCCCACTGTCTGTTTTCATCCTAAGGTTGCAGTGGGACAAAGATGAGCCCATGTGTTGACATACTGCCTGTGGCTGCCTTGCCTCTATAATTTGCACTTTGTCACGGTGGGAAAAACATCTGCTATCCAGCCTGCCTTTACCGATCTACCTACCACCAGTCAAGGCTGAAGGTCAGAAAGAATGATCCAAACCCAGCCACTTCTTACAGACCCATGCTTCCGTTCCAGCCTAAGCCACACCACTTCCCGCCTGGCTCTTGGGGGCTCTCTTCTCCACCACTGTGCAAGACTCCCCTCTCCCCCGTGGCAGGGATCCTCTTTATTTAGATCCTCTTTATTTTTTGAGATAGACTCCAACTGGATGGTTTTAGGCTGGCCTTGAATTCAAGGGAACCTTCCTGCTTCAGCCTCCTGAGTGCTGGGATCTAGGCATGCACCACCACGCCTGGTTTAGACCCTCTTTAGACAGAGGCCAGGGGCTGGGGATTTAGCTCAGCAGCAAAGCACCTGCCTGGCAAGCACAAGGTCATGAGTTCGGTTCCCGGTACCAGAGAAAAACCAAAAAAAAAAACAATAGACAGAGGCCAGACCATGGCACGTCTACTATACCTCCATGGAACTATATGGTCTGGAGTGCCTGGTATCATTTCCATGGTCACTCTGCCCTCCATCCCTCCCTCTGCTCACAGCTCTCTTGCCAAGCGCTCTTTCAATGAATAGTCTCTGCACTGGTCCCTTATGGGGCCATCCCTGCCCTCTCAGTTAATTACAGATCTAAGGGGCTTGATGACCTCCTTGTCTAAATCAGCACTGTCCCCTGGCCCCACTTTAGTCTCCTCACCTGGCCTTACTTTTTTCTTGCCTCTGACACTATCTGTCAAACTGTTCACTCTATCTCTCTGCAGTTGAGTAAGTCTCACCAGAGCAGGGGCTTTGTCTGCTCCAGGGCAGGACCTGGCATGTAGTAGTTACTTACTACGCAGGAAAGCCCGCTCAGCCCCGATGGAAGGTGGGAGAACAACATAGGAAACTCTGGGTGCCCACACCTTGCCTAAGGGGAGCATCCCTCATTACACACCTGTATCCTGACCTGCTGGAACTATGAGAGTTGAGGACACAAAACAGGATCACAAGAGGGTGGCCTGCCACAGCAAATGCCATTGGTTTTATTTATATTTACAATTTTAATACTGGGGATTAAACCTAGAGCCTTTACACTGAGCTACATCCCAGACTTTTTTTTTTGAGCCAGAGTTTTGCTAAATTGTGGAATCACTCAGGCGGGGCCTGAGCTTTTAATTCTCCTGCCTCAGCCTCCCAGAATGCTGGGGTCACAGGCATCCACCACCATGCCTGCCTCCGTTTATTGTTTTTTGCTTTTTTTCCCCCAGTGAGTTTTTCTCCTGCCTCTTCCACCCACTCAGCACAGGGAACCCAGGCTCTGTGCCCACCATGCTCTAACTGGTTAGAAGAAGGCAGCACTGTAGCCCTGCTTTCAACATCCAGAGTACAAGGAGGAAAGGCAGGCTGAGAAAAAAGGGAACACACAGCTAGTCAGTGGTGCACATCTGTATTCCCAGCACTCCGAGAGAAGCTGAGGCAGGAGAATTAAAAGTTTGAGTCCTGCCTGGGCAACTGAAGTGAGACTCTGTCACAAAGTAAAAAAATAAAAAGGGATGGGAATGTATGAATGAATTCCCAGTACTGCAAATAATAAAATGAAATGAAAAAAAAATAAAATAAAATAAATCAAAACAAAACAAAACAAAATAAAAAGCAGATTTGCCCAGGAAGTCTCAGACCAAGCTGTCCTGAGCAGCCCTGCCTCCTGCCTCTGGTTGTCGTGGCCTAGGCAGGCCAGAGACATTTTCAGAGAATCACTCTTCCCAGATGCCTCTTCCCTGGCTTAACAGACCTTGCTGGTCTTGCCTGTCACCCACATGGTCACCCTAGCCAGAAGGTGGCTTCATCTTGTCTACACCAGGACTCTCTTGCCTGCGTTACGTGGGTGACACCCACACAGCGCACACTGATGGGCCCCACTAGGCTGAGATCCTCAAAGACAGCTTGGGGCAGACAGGAGAAGCAGCCTGGCAGGATGAAGCTCTGGATGGTGAGGGGGAAGAGATGGGGGTGACTGGTGCCACTGGCCTTGGTGGCACTAAGAACCTGGGACAGAGCTGCACGTCTGTAATCCTAGTACTCTAGAAGGCTGAGGCAGGAGGACTGCAAGTTCAAGTCTAGCTAAGTTCAAGTAACATAGCAAGAACTTGAACCAAAATAAAATAAATAAAAGAGGGCTGGGGATGTAGCTCAGTGTGAAGGCCCTGTTCCTGGGCATTAAAAAAAAAAGAACCCCTAGTACTGGAAAAAAAAGAGAGAAAAGGAAGGAAGAAAGCAAGCAAGGAAGGAAGGAGGAAAGGCACTGTGAGGTCCAGGGACCCAGAGTAGCAAGTTCGGAAAAGCTTACACAGGGGCCTCCTCTATTTCTGCACCCACCCAGCACCCCTCACCTCCCACGCCCACTGTGCACACCCACTCCCAAGGCTCCCTACCTGCCGCAGGGTCCGCCTCAGCGAGGACAGTGAAATCGATGACACGCGAAGTGAAGTCGAAGGCTGTCTGCTGACTGTTGTGGACCACGGAGATGCAGTGACGGTCCCCGTAGCTGGCCCGTGGCATGCCACCCTGGAAGATGGTGAAGGGCAACCTGCAGGCACAGGAGTGGGGTGGGCAGGGGCTCCACACAACCTGAACAGCCACTGGCTGGGATGGCAGCTGGACTTCCTGGAGCACAGGGCAGTGGCCAGACTTTGTGGCAAGGCCTTGGGTCTGGGCCTCCTAGCACTGGAAAGGAAGCCAGTGACTGGACCCCACCACCTCTTCCTGACCGCAGCAGCCCAGGAGAATTTGCGGGGAGGGGCACATCCACCCTGGGGTCCTGAGTCCCTACGGCCATTTCTGCTTTGACATCAGGCCTCCCTGCATGATTCTGTTGAAAGAAATACGACTGCAGCTAAAATACTGTGAAACCCACTGATTGGCAGGGGAGGAAAGAGTGGAAAGAGATTTTGAGGAACTGAACTGCTGAGACGTCTGCCCTTCTCTCCCTTCCTGGATCTAAGACCCTGTTGAAAGCATTTACGAGGCACAGTCTCCCTGAGCAGAGGCCTGAGAGGTCTCTCTAACCCTCCCTGGAAGCTCTGCAAAGAGCGGGGGACACAGCACCAGTACCTACCCCTGTTTGGTGGTTAGCCAGAAGATTTTGGTAATAGCTTTGCAAGGAAATGGACCTTAAAAAAAAAACAAAAACAAAAGTGAGCTTGAATGCTGCCCTCACTCCTAGCTATACATCAGTTCCTATGGGCACAGCTCCTTCACAGCCAGAAAACCTGCTGTGGCATTTCAGACTAAGCCCTGGCCCTCTCTCGGCCCAGTTCGGCTGCTATGAGCTGGTCATTCCGAAGGCCCGCCTCTGGGGGGAGGGTGGGCTGGGCCCCCAGGCAGGTGAAGTACTGACCATAAGGCATGGAGCTGCGCAGGGGCTCTGGTTGCTGGGTGTCATGGGACACGGGCCACTGGCAATGACTGCCATCGGAGTGGCAGGTGACAATCAGGCGGCCATCCCGCTGCCAGCTGACATTCTCCAATTGCTTCAGAAAAGAGGGAGGAAAGAACATCAGCCTGGGCAGCGCTTCCAGCACTTGCACCCCTGCGTTGCAGCACAAGCTCTCATACCCTAAGAGGGGCCTGGCAGAGCCACCATCAGCCACCACCTACCTGGTTGCTGAGGAAATGGCACAGCACACGGCTGCCCTGCAGGTCCCAGATGATGACCAGGCCCCGACTGTAGCCAATCAGGATCTGGTTGGGGTCTTGAGGGTGCTCCTGTACAGCCTCTACCATCTCAAACACTCGCCGCTGGCGGGCCTCCTCAGGCAGCCTGGGGACAGGAGAGGCGTGAGCCCAGGCCACCATCCCCTGGGGGCATGGCCATGGCAGGGCACAGCAGCACATGGCACTCAACGTGCCAGACTGGAAAGGTGGCAAGTAGAACAGGACAGTGGTACATAAAAATCCCCAAGATGAGCCAGGCATGCAGGTGCATGCCTATAATCCCAGCACTCGGGAAGCTGAGGCAGGAAGATCACTGTGAGTTTGAGGCCAGCCTGCGCTACAAAGTAAATTCAAGGTCAACCTGAACTACATAGTGAGACCCTGTCTCAAAGCTAAACCAAACCAAATCAACCAACCAAACAAAGAACAACAAAAACAAAACCAAGGATATAACTGCAGGGGGGGAACAATAACAAAAGGAAAGGAGAAGTCCAGAAAAGTCCCTGTGGGGAGGGAATCTGAGGGAGGTGCAAGCAGGAAGGGTATGTGGGGTCTCCTGGGGATACCTACAGTGAGGTTCACTCTATCAGAATCTGAATTATACATTCATCGTTAGTGCATTTCTGTAACCATGTGGAACTTTATAATAAAGAAATATCAAGACCCACAAAACAAACTCTGTATTACTCAGCCTGGCCCCTGAGTCTTACTTCTTCTCTGAGCCTGGAATGTTAATGTGAAGTCTGCTGGTGCTGCAACCCACAGAAAACCCTGAGACACAAGGCACAGGACCATTCAACACCATGGATGAATGAGAAACGGAAACAGCATGGAGTCTGAGGACCCTCTATGCCCCAAATCCAACTAAGCCAAATCTCTCCACCCCAGATACCAGATGCAGAAGCACTGACCTCTCTGGAGTCAGAATTAGCTTTGGCAGTGGGAATCAAAGGGGTCTGTAGCTTCTTCTGTAAAGTTTGTTTTTTTTTTTTTCCCCTTTGGTACTTTGAGACAGGGTCTTGCTACGTAGCTGAGGTTGGTTTGAACACCCAATCTTCCTGCCTCGGCTTCCCAAGTGCTTGGATTACAGGTGAGCACCACCATGCCCGGCTTATAAAGTGTTAAACTTTGAAGAGGATTTCAATCCAATGTATTGCTTATATAGCTAAAACTAAATCTCTATCTCTCTTTCTCTTTTTTTTTTTTTCCCCCGGTCTTTTTGAGACAGGGTCTCACTATGTAGTTTAGGCTGGCCTTGAGCTCACTTTGTAGTCTAGGCTGGTCTTGAACTTGCAATGATCTTCCCCTGCCTCAGCCTCCCAAGTGCTGGTATTACAGGCATGCACCACCACACCCGGCAAAACTAAATCTCTTAAATTACATAGAAGTAATGCAAGAATCATGCCATTTTGAAAAACACACAGGAACATCTGGAAGAACAGGAGACGGAAGCTATGTAGCAAGCAGGACCGTGGTGACTGTGCCTTGTTTGCATGAGACTGCACAGCCAACTCTACTCATTTTTTTCCCATTCATTTAAACACTGCAGTTAAACTGTATACACAATTTTTTTCTCTGTCTCTTGCTGTATAACACAAACTAGCCTCAAACTCATAGTGATCCTCCTATCTCAGTCTTCTGAGTGCAGGTATTACAGGTATGCACCCCCATACCCAGCTTATCTCCTATTTTTTCCCATCCAAATAGACACTGGACGTTTCCTCATGTGTTTAAATATTCTTCAAGATGTTTTGTTTTGGTTTTTGGTTTTTTGAAACAAGGTCTCACTGTGTAGTCCAGGTTGGCCTTGAACTTACTCTATAGCCTAGACTAGCCTCAAATTCAAGTCGATCCTCCTGCCTCAGTCTCCCAAGTGCTGAGATTACAGGCACGTACCACCATGCCTGGCATTCTTCAAGACATTATTAATGGGCTGGGAGGAGTGACATATGCCTGTCATCTCAGCCCTTAACAGGGCTGAGGCAGGAGGATCTGAAGTTTGAGTCCTGCCTAGGCAATTCAGCAAGACCCTGTCTCATAATTAAAAATTAAAAAATAAAAAGGGCTGGGGATATAGCTCAGTAGTAGATCACCTCCAGATTCAATTCCCAGGATGAGAAAAAAAGAAGATACTCTTAATGAGAACAAATAATATCTATATAGAGGTTAGGCAGTTACATGTTTTCCAGCCTTTTGCTGTTAACACAACTCTATAGTAACTGTCCTTACACCTGTGTCTTTATGTGCATGTTCCCCGTAGGACAAGACCTTCTCAGAGAGTGAGTCATGAGGAACCTAGGTGGGCACTGTCAGAGGGAAAGCTGAGCAAGGGCTGGATTGCTAGGGGTGTTCTCAGGCACTCAGGCCCCTCTGTGACTCAGCTCCAGCATCTAACCATAGGCAGGGTGCAGCTAAGCCCCAGTGTGGCCCATATGCGCAGGGGCAGGGTCCCCGGCCATCCTGCCCTCAGACCATGGCCATGCTGGGCACCACTTGTATCCACTGGTCATCCTGCAAGCTGCTCTGCTCTGACTTTGGGCTTGCTGCCCCTGCCCTACCCCGTCGAGTGGTACGGCACAGAGGTTTGTGCTTGGGGGACCCAGCTCTACACAGGAATGCTCCCAAGACAGCAACATCCTGGCCTGCATAGGCGAGCCCGCCTTTGTGGTCACTCAGAGATGTGGACAGCCTGGCTTGCCAGGACCCAGACCCTGGCATCCTCCCTGCCCTGCGGAACTGCAGAGCATTCCACCACTGCCACCCGAAGCCCCGTCCAGACCCAGTCTGACTCCTTACTTACTGCAGCTGCCACCATCAAGAAGCAAACCCTCAGGACTGACCTCAGCAAATCGCCATGCTAGTGACTGCCCAGGCTTTCAGCCACATGGGTCACACACAAACGAAAGCTCAGCACAGTGCCCCAGACACAGGCATTAGCAGGAGCAGGCTCACCCTTGCAGCACAGCATCTGAGCTGATGGTCCGGTCCTCCAGCACTTGGAATCTGGGCAGCTGCACCACAAACACATTGCCGCTTTCAGTGCCCAAATAGAGGAGCTCTTGCGAGGAGTGAGGCAGGATCACGGTGATCCGCGTGGCGCTGGGGGCAGCCCTGCCAATGAGGACAACTGCTCATGAGCTGGGTGCTGCCTGGGCAGGAGGGGCCCCAGGGACAGGATCCCTCACTCCTGGCTGTCCTTGCCATCCCAGAGGAGGCCCAGCCGAGGAAATGCAGGCCTTCAGTGGGGGTACAGACCATCTCAGGCTAGAACAAGTCCCCGAAATCCTTCCACACAACAGGGTATGGGCAGCGGGAAGGTGCAGTCCTGCACCCCGCGCCCTCAGTACCTGAGCACGGACTCGGTGGCTTAGAGACACACGGAGCACTGCCAAAGACGCAAGGGAACGTCCGAGGATGAGCCCACCGGAGAGCTGAGTGCCAGACAGAGGCGGGACCTCATCTTACCCTGGAGGGCCACGCAGGGTGAAGCTCTCATCCTCCTGCAGCTCTGACGCTCCGCCCTTGACCTTCAGGCTCCATAAGTGCAGACTGTTGTCATCCAGCAGGGTGACCAGCTTGCACTAGGGAGGAAATGGGGCAAGGGACAGGAATGCACTGGCTT
The DNA here is from genome assembly GCF_000276665.1 of Chinchilla lanigera. Classification (NCBI taxonomy): domain Eukaryota; kingdom Metazoa; phylum Chordata; class Mammalia; order Rodentia; family Chinchillidae; genus Chinchilla; species Chinchilla lanigera. The sequence goes on along the minus strand of NW_004955553.1, from coordinate 2,400,562 downwards.
ATTACTGGGGTGGCTCAGCCCGGGACAACTGTATTAAAAAGCCCCAGGACTGAAAGTGCCCTGCTGCTCTGGCGGGCAGTGGGCCTCCAGCCAGTCCCAGGACCACCCCTCCCTCCCCACGCCACCCTTCCAGCCTCCCTCCCCAAGCCAGGCCCTCACCTGGCCAGGCAGGAAGGCGATCTGCAGCACAGCATTGTTCTCCCGGTGGAGTCCCATGAACTCAACCCCGGGGGCACCATAGCTAGGAGGAGGCTCAGGAACACATCTGAAGGCTGGACACCAGCCCTCACCACCCTGAGCAGCAGGCCTTCCGCCCTAGGTGGCCAGGAGCGCAAGTGCACAGAAGGGCTCAGCCTCCCGCAGACACAGGACACCAGCTCTGGAGCCTGGGGTGCGGAGGAGACAGCGGTGGCCCTGGCCAGGTGTGCTCAGCCAGAGAACCAACCCCCGGGAGAGTTGTCCCAGCACAGCTCCTCAGACAGTGAAGCACTCCTACAGCAGCTCTTAGGCTGCCCCCCTCAGTTCCCTCCCGTCTCCCCTTCCCCCAGTCTGAGCTGCAGCAGCCCATCAGCTAGCCCGGGGGGACCTATGAGAAGACACAGGCTACTGAGGTGGGCCCTCCCCCAGCATGACCTATGAGGCTTGGCATGTGGGACTGGTAACCAGGATATGGTTGAGATCTGGCAATGATTAACCAGCTGGGGGAAGGTTGAGCCAGCAACAGGACCTGGGCCTCTGCCCTGCTGGGTACACAGAAGCCCAGCAACCTGGGCTCTCCTGCTGCTCCCCCATCTCTGGTGACAGAGCAGCAAGACAGAACTGGGGCTTTGCTGCAGGAGGTGCTGCTGAGGGATCCAAGGTGGCCCCTAGCTCCCAACTCCGCTGGGACTCACTGTAGCTCACCTAGGGGTATAGGCCAGACAGACCTGACTCCAAGTCTCATACCCTGGCAAAAGACCAAACTAAACTGGGTATGGTAGCGCACACCTGTAATCCCAGCACTCAAGAGGCTGAAGCAGGAGGATTGCTGCAAGTTCACGGCCAGCCTGGGCTCCATAGTGAGTTCAAGCCCACCCTGAACCGCAGAGTAAGACTCTGCTCAAAAATAAAAACCAAAATAAAACCTTAAAATTAATTAGGGCTCGGAATATAGGTCAGTGGGAAGGTCCTGGGTTAAATGCTCAATACAGCAAAACAAACAAAATAAAACAACAGGTGTGTGGACCCCACACCCTGTCAGGGCAGCACTGAGGCCAGGCGACTCTCCTCTAGGAAAAGTGGCCACAAGAAATCCCTTGTTCTGCCTGCCACAGCTGGATCTGGAAACTCTCAGCTATGAGTGAGAAGGAGGCCCCTACTCCTCAGTCTCAAGCCCACCCTCTCCTCCTCAGAGAAGAGGGATAAACAGCCCCTCCAGCTATACCATCCCCAGCCTAAACGAACCATTTTCACTGCCAGAAGTCAGGTTAGTCCTGCTGTCATTCCAACAGCGTAGGCCCCCAGGACAGACAAGATGGAAAGGATACAGCTTGACAGCTCCGGAGCGCGTGCCGATGGCCAGGATGCGCAGGGAAGGGCTGTAGCCCAGGGCGCTGGGCTGGTGCGGGAAGCCATGCTCCACCGTCTGCAACGAGAGCCGCGTGGGTCAGACACATCCTGAGGACCTGTGTCCTCTCTGCTTCCCTATGGCTGAGCCCAGTGCTGGACGGACCAGCGACGGATGGAGGAGCCAGTCCACAGGAAGGCACCTCATTCTCCACTCCGCAGCCCTTTTCTGAGCCCAGCCAGGCCACACGGCCATCCCCATGAGCTCATCCTCCAGAAACTCCCTTGGGCAGCTGGGAAACTCCCCCATAGCCAAAGAGGCCCTGGGCTGCTGTGGGAGACACTGGTCCCTTAGGAAAGAAGCCTGGTGGCATTATACCGCCAGGCTGCCCCCATAGCCTGAGGGCATCTCGACGTCCGCACCTCCAGTCTGCTCTGTCCCAAAGGCCCTTGTCACCGAGTCCTAATCATCTTCCCAGAGAGGAAATTTCTGGAGCACTGCTGCAGGCACATGAATCGGTTCATTTCTTATTAAAGAAGTAGTACACACTGTACAAAGCCTGGAATGTGTAGAAAACCCAACGGGAAGTAGGTCTTGCTAACATCTTGGAGTGTATATCCTTCGAGTCTTTTCTGTGCTTGTGAATGCGTGTGTGTGCGTGTGTGTGTGTGCGTGTGTGTGTGTGTGTGTGTGTATTAATTTTTTTATTTTTAATTTTTTTGGGGGGCGGGGTTTGTTTTTCTTTCGGTACCAGGAATTGAACTCACGACCTTGCACTTGCCAGGCAGGCACTGTGCTGCTGAGCTAAATCCCCAACCCCAATTTTTTTTAAATTTGTAGTTCTGGGAATAAAACCTAGGGCCCTTCTACATGTTAAGAAAATGCTCTACCACTGAGCTACACCAGTAGCACCACCCCCCTTTTTTGATATAGGGACTTGTTAAATTGCTAAATTACCTAGGCTGGGCTGAAATTTACAATCCTCCTGCCTCAGCCTCCTGAGGAGCTGGGATTACAGCCATGCACCACCACACTGGACTTATTTATTTTTTAATTAGTGGCATTTTATTGTTTTCCCTTGGGCTTTTTATTTTTTCCCCTGTGCTGGGGATTAAACAGGGCCTCATGCACACTAGGAAAACGCTCCACCACTGAGCCACCTCAGCCTGTGTGTGTACATTTAAAAACAGAGACCGCACCACACAGACACACATCTGCAGTTCCTGTGCACCTGTAGTTTTTAACCTGTTTCCTACTCAGAGCTACCTGGTTGGTTGTTAAAAGTTCTCAAACAACTTTTAAACAGCCAGAGGTGGCACTGCCTCGGCTCACTGGGCCTCTGTTACTGAACATTTAGTCTGGTTCCATAGCCTTTGTAATTGCCAGCTACACTGACAATCTCCCCTGGATGCCTATCCTTGCCTGCAACCCTGGGTATTATATGCGGCACATGTCCCAGGGCAGGAACTTTAGGCTGAAAGGTTAAAAGGTATGAATGTAAACACCCCTGATTCAGATGGGCAAACCATCTTTGGGAAGGTTTTACCTCTTTCTTTTTTCTTCTGATAAAACTAGGATTGAATCTAAAGCCTTTGGACTGAGCTACATCTCCAATCATTTAAAAAAAATTTTTTTTTTTAAATTTTGAGATAGGGTCTCATTAAGCTGCTGAACTTCCCAAGCTGGGCTCTAATTTAGTATCCTCCTGCCTCAGCCTCTCAGACAGGCATTACAGGCAAGTGCCAGCACACCTGGCTGAGAGGTTCGGCTTCTTAATCAGCTACCCCCCACACACCCCAGGGGACAGTGATACTGCCAAACTAGGTTAGAGGAGGGCACAGCAGGGATAAGCAGTTGTTTTAGAGACTTTCTTTTCCTTTTTTCAAACGTGGAGACTGCCTTGCTGCAGTGAGGTGGCTTCTGTAGGCCTAGAGTTCTCCTTCCAGCTGTATTTAGCCATCTTGTCAGGCCTCCAAGCAGCAGAGAGATAAGCCCCTGGCGATAGCAGCCGCAATAGCTTAGGAAACTCCACAGCTGCCCGCCTCCTGCCAGCCCAGTCCAGTCCAGTGGTTCACAGGAGGAGGCCCATGCAGGGTTGAACCTGGGAGGAAAGTTCCAACAACTGCCTGTCTGGGGGACTTCTGGGCTGAATGGAATTGGGGAGGTAGGGTCAGGAATACAATCTTCCCTGCAACTGGCTGACTACCTGGGTGGGATAGCCAGGAGGGACCCATGGGGGCAAAAGCCCCCAAGGCTGCCCAGGTCCCTGTCCAGCTATGTCAAAAATGCAGAGCCTGGACAAGCCCTGGGTAGATAGCTGAGTGTCTGGAATGTAAACATTTCCCAGGAAAAGGAGGGCAAGGAATGGATCAGCTACGTGACACACGCTCCCTGGGGGCCCTGCTAGGCCTCCACCAGCCCCAGGTTATGGGAGCCCAGGAGGTTCCCCAGACAAGTACCATTTTCCCATCACCACCTGCAGCAGCAGCTCAGGGCAAAAGCCTCTGGAATTTGGAATCTGGAATCTGGGGGAACCTTGGGAACATACCCTCAGAAGCTCAGTGGTCAGTAGCAGGCCCCACACCTTGCGCTGACCAGAACAGCTACGCCAAGACAAAGCATTTGCAGTGTGGCTAGTCCCACCAAAGAGCTGGTTTTCACATTTTTCCTCATTTCAATTAATTTACATTTAAGCAGGGACGTTCCATTCAGTTACTGGACAACTTCCAAGTATGTCTAGTACAACTTGAGTTCCAAAAGAACAGGGGCTGGACTCAGGCAGACTAACCTCAAATCCCCTTTTTCGACTGTAAATCTTCTAAACTCTAAATACAGAGCGTCAGAATTGAGATGTGCTAGCAATCTAAAGTATACACATATTTCAAAGACTTTGTATTTTGTATTGCCTGTATGTCAAAACAATAATATTTTGAACTGAGTGTGTTGCGGGGGAAACCTATCATTCCCACTGCTTGGGAGGCTAAGGCAGGAGGATTGCAAGTTTGAGGCCAGCAAGGGCAACTTAAAGTGACTCTGTCTCAAAATAAAATTTAAAAAAGAACTGGGATACAGATTAGTGGAAGAGTTTGCCTAGCATGTGCCTGAGTCCCTGGTTTCAGTCCCTAGTACCCTACACACATACACACAAAGAAGTATATACTGGATTCAGACAATTTATTATTAAAGTTAATTTCAATTGTTTAAGAGATTTTATGATGCAGCTTCTAGAAAATATAAAATTATATACACGGCTTAGCTCAGGTATGGTGGTACACACCTATAATCCCAACACTCAGGAGGCTAGAATATGAGGATCACTTCCTCATATTCAAGTTCAGGGTTAGCCTGGGCTACAAAGTGAGTTTAAGACCAGCCTGAACTACGTGGCCGGACCCTGTCTCAAAAAACAAAAAAGTCTGGGTGTCATGGTGCACACCCATAATCCCAGCACACAGGAGGCTGAAGTAGGAGGATTGCCATGAATCTGAGGCCAACCTGGGCTACACAGTGAGTTCAAGGCCAACCTGAACTACATAGTGAGACCCTGTCTCCAAAAACAAAACAAAACAAAGACAAATATATATATGGCTCATATTATATTCCTATTGGACCAACATCTCAGGTCATGGGCAGGAAAGTAAAGCCAAAAAAAAAAAAAAAACAAAAAAAACAAAAAAACAAGTCTGCAGCTTTTTGTTGGGCTCTCAGGCCACACATTATCCCATCAACCCCCGGCCATTCTAACATCTCATCGAAGTCCCCCCTGCTGCAGGTCAGAAGACAGAGAGTTCGGCCCACCCTTCAATCACCCATACTGATTCTTCATTTTCTGCAGGGTCTTGGGGCCCCTGTGGCCACCCCTTCCTCCCATCCCCTCCTTCCTGCTATGGTCCGGAACAGGCACTGCGTCAGACCCACTGAGATTCCAGTCCTCTCCTGCCTCCAGACAGTCTCTGTGCTTAGCAAGTACTTCAAGCTACTTTGCACTCTGAGCTGATACCCATGCCTGCCCTGAGCAGGGATGCTCTGGAGCTGAACACCAAGAGCCTCAGGAGGGCCACCTGACAGCCCAGGAGCCTCAGCCTTCCCACCAAGTTTCTCATCTTTGGGGTTTTTGTTTGCTTGCTTTTTTCTTTTTGAGACAGGGTTTCACCATGCAGTTTAGGCTGGCTGTGAACTCACTTTTGTAGCCTAGACTAGCCTTGAACTGGCAGCAATCCTCCTGCCTCAGCCTCCCAAGTGCTGGGATTGCAGGCATGCACCGCCACACCTGGCCAAGGTTTTCACTTTTCTTTCAGATCCCTTCCAGCTCCTGAGAGACCAAGGCCCTATGAGTGTGAAATAAGGGCAATGAACTCCATAGTAACTCCTTGGATAGAGTCTGAGTGAGTGGGTTCAAATGTAAATAGTGTGGATTCCCCAGGCCAGGCATGCAAATAAGACCTACAGATTCCCCAAGAAGGTGACTAGGTGAGCAGTAGAGCGGGCATGAGTGTAAGCCAGCTGGGCAGAGAGGTCTAAAAAGCCCAGGAAGTCTTGCTGGGGCTGGGGAAAGAGGGATTTGAATTTGGAAAGAAGTGGCCCATTGTTCAAAGTGAAAGAAAGAGCTAGAAACCAACCCTAGGGCAGGCGGGTGTGTCTAAGGGAAACCAGGGAAAGGAAGGAATGCAGACTCCACCAGTCCCAGCCCTGGCCCAGAGGTCCCTGAACCTGGAACCTCAGTGCCCAGCTCACATCCTTGCTGTTCCCCGCACCCCCCGCCCCCGGCCCAGTGCTTAACTCTTTTAAGCCTCAGCACCCTCGTAAGAACCATGAGGTAGCTGGGCATGGTGGCACAAGCCTGTAATCCCAGCATTTAGGAGGCTGAGGCAGGAGGATCACCTATGGGTCAAGGCCAGCCTGGGCTACATAGTTCAAAAGCCAGCCTGAACCACATAGCGAGACCCTATCTACAAAAAAAAGAACCATGGGGTGGTGACCTTGTCTAGGGCTTAGGAACAGTTCAGGTCCCCAGCATGAGAGTACAGATGGCCACCCTCAAAAGCGGCACCTACAGGGCCTGGGGGGTGGTCTCAGCCCCAGGGCTGTCCTGCTGTGCAGTTTTCAGGGCACTGGCAAGCCTGAGGGATCCCAGAATCAGGGGCAAGGGGAGGAGGGGCTCAGTCTGGGACAGCTGGCACAGCTCCTCAGTGGCATGGAATTCCCAGACCACCCCTGGGACTGAGACCCTAGCTCATTCTAGCTCTGGATCAAAGGAGAAGCCTGTGAGAACCAGGCATCCTGCCTCTCCGGCCCTTCCCCCATCCTGCTACCTGGCTCAGGTGACCTCTGCCAAGGGACGAGAACAATGATCTCTTTTGAGGGGGGCGGGGGGGAGCACAGATTTGCAGGGTCGCCAAACTGCAACGGTAGCCGCTAGCCGGTATGGGAGAGAAAGGCGGTCTGTCTCACCTTGGCTCCAGAACTAGGGTTCAGATCCCCGGAAGGAAAGGGAGTGAGCAAGGGCTGTTTGTCAGAGACCGTGGGGGACCTTCTTCCCGCCCTCCACCTAGGAAGACCCTGTTCAGGAAAAAGGACCTGAGGAGCCCCTGGTACTTGTCAGGGGGTAGAAAGGAAGAACGACAAGAGACCAGAGCCCCAGGAGGCAGCCCAGGGCCACAGAGGGCACACCCACCAGGCTGGCTGGGTGGCTCTGCCCGATACTGGGTGTGGCCACCTCAGATTCCTGGCGGTGGCAGCAACCTGGCCCTCCCTGTGTGGCTGTCACCTGACACCAGGGACCCAGCCTTGCAGAAGCCAACACAAGCCACCTGGCCCTGGGAAGTGGCAGCTGGCCAGGAACAGGCTGTTTGTCCATCCAGGGCCTGGGGGTGGGGGTGGGGAGGCTGGGCTAGGCCAGGCCAGGAAGGGTTGGGCAAGTGCCTCTGCAGCTTGTGGGGACAGACACCAGGGTCTCCTCATGGGCGTGGCAGTTCAGGTGCACTCGGGAGTGAACAGGCCCTGCTGGCTGACTTCCCTATCTTCCCACTGGGCTCAGGACCACTGCATGTGATAACAATTGCTTCACAGGTGAAGAAACTGAGGCTCAGAGAGGTGAAGTCGCCATCTTAAGGCCACACAGCCAGTCAGCAGAGGACAGGATTGTCCTTCTCCCCAACCATTGCCCTCAGGCATGTGCTCACGCTGCACAAGCCCTGGGGGTCTCAGTTTCCTCACCCGTGAAGTGGGGACAACACCCATCCGCATGTCACCCTGAAGATAAGGCAGCTGTGGGAGCCACTATTTGAAGGAATTAAACTCATTCAGCACGGGATATAGGGATGGCCATGACTCCTGTCTTACAGATAAGGAAATGGAAACACAGAGAAGCTATGTGATGTTTCCGCAGCCACACAGTATGAAGGTAGCAGAGCCCACATCCAGACCCAGGTTGTCTGACGCTAAGTCCCTGCCCCTAACCATTCTCCCACCCAGTCTCCTGATGCCTGGCACTCAGATGGCTGCTGCTAAACTAGAGTTGTCCCAAGGCGGCCAGCCCTTGGCAGAGAGTTTGGAGACTGGTCACGATCACAAATTCTACCCAGGTACATGCAGCTGCCCTGGCCCCTGGGGCAATGTTCCCACTCTCTCTCAGGCGGTTTGCTGGCAATGGGTATAAAGGAGTTTGGCTAGAAGGTGCTAGGAGAGGCCCAGAACTGGTTTAGAAGCAGGTACCTGTAGACCACTGTGGTCAAGCCTGTGCTAGTGGCACTGTTCCGTGGTCCTACCGCCGAGGACAAGGCCTTGCAGACTGGCCCACAGGACAGCAATCTCGGAAGGGGTGACTGGAGTCCCCAGGCCTAGACCCTCTCCGGGGGTCTGACACCCACCTGCATCGGATCTGCACTAGCGACTCATCTGCTGCTCAGCAGCCAGCTCAGTGCACACACTGTTTGCGGGACCCTCCCTCACTTGAGGATTCCCAGGCACACCTGTACAACTGGGCCGTGCAAAACTGTAGCCAGAAGTCAGGCGTGGTGGTGTCCATCTATAATCTCAGCACTCAGGAGGCTGAGACAGAAGGATCACTGAAAGTTTGAGGCCAGCCTTGGGCTACATAGTGAGTTCAAGGTCAGCCTGAACTGGATAGCAAGATCCCACCTCAAGAAACAAAAGCAAGGAAAAAAAAAAAAAAAGAAAGAGAAAAACTCGCCAGGATCATGTATAGCCCTCTATTTATGTATGGACCCACCTGGTCCTCACATCAGTCCTACGGACTAGCTTCTAACATCACTGCCATTCGAGATGAGGGACCTGCCTGAGGTCACACAGCACGGGTATCAGCCGGGTGTCAGGGCTGGGCACTAACCACTGGGAAAACTGCCCTTCCGTGAATAGAGATCATTGTTGTTTCCATTCTGTCCAAATCAAAATGATCAGAACATATCGCTTTCCCTGAAACTTGCTTCTGGGCTCCCCTTCCCCGTGCTTGGCACCACTACCCACCCAGGGCAGAGACCTCATGGTCATCCTGGACAGCCACCTCCCTCCCCTATCCCCTGCCTCCTCACTTCTACCTGCACCTAGAACAGGCTTTCCTCAGTCTTACGCCTTAACTGGTTCCCCATTCCAGCAATTCTCGACCAGGAGCAATTTTATGCCCCCTCCCCCGCCCCCCAGAGATATTTGGCAAAGTCTGGAGACATTTGGGGTTGTCACGTGGTCGGGAGGCATGACCAGCGGTATGAATAGAATCTTGTAGGTAGGAAGAAGGGCTGCTGCTAAATATCCCACAGTGCCGGGTACACACCCCACGTCACAACCGGCCGCAGTGGTCTCCAGGGCCAGGGCTAAGAAGCCCTGCCCCTCGCCGCCTGTCAGGCTCCATCTCCAGACACGTCAGTGTCTCCTAAGTTTACGTGCTTCAGTCAGTGAGGAAAAAATTCCCCAGAGGCAGCTTTTCAAAACAGTCAGCGCAACTGCTCACCCCTTGCTTGAAATCCACCTGGGCTCAGGTGTCAGGTCAGGCCAGACTCCCAGGCTGCAATCTCCCTCCTGCCCTGCAGGTTTAGGGGCCACCAAAAGTTATACCAACCAAGGGTACCAAACCCTCCTCAGCCTTCAACCCCACCCTTCTGGCTTCACTTCACTCCCGGAGCCTGAGGAGAGCTGGAGACTATCCACAGCTCCCTGCTCCCCTCGCCCTACCCCCTTCTCTCTACTCCCAAAACAGCCCTCAGCCCCAGCCTCCCTAAATCCTGAAGGCCAAGGCCTTTGCATCTGAGATTCCCACGGGCCTCAGCTTTGGGCTGTGTACACAGTAGGTGCTCACGCAGCTTCTTGCTCGCAAATGGAGGAAGAAGGCAGAGAAAGAATTCAAGAAGCTTCCCCCCTCCCTCGCCAGGTCTGCAGTGGGGTTGGCAAATTTGGGGACCACTAGATTCCTTCATTCCAGCCCCACCCCAGCCTCACCCACTACACCTAGGGAACTGGGGTGGCGGGGGTGTCCATCCCTTTGCTGAGCCTGTCTGTCCGGTTTCTGCTGGAATTGGCCACCTTTGCAGACAGTGAGAGAGAGAGATCCACGCTTCACCTAGGGGGTTGGAGGCACTTGGGGATTACCCAGGTGCCCCCAGTACCCATGGTATTTTCCCTCAAGAACAAAGTTGGTAGACTCTAGGTGTCCTGAGATCCCCCCGTTCCACCATCTGTACCCCCATCCCCCATGGCCCTACAGCAAGCCACCAGAGGAGCATTCATGTAGGAAACCTGAATGTTAGAGGCAGATGCCTTTCAGAAAAGCTCTATGTGACACCCTTTCCCACAGCAAGGTAGCACTGAGAAAGCTGAGAGAGGAGGATCACCATAAGTCTGAAGCCAGCCTGACCTACATAGGAGACCCTGTCTCAAAAAAAAAACTGGAAAAAAAAAAAAAAAGAAGTCAAACTCCTACCTGTGAACTTACACTGGAAGGTTAGGCCCCCAGAGAGAGAATATCATGATGTCCCCCGTCCTGAAGCCCACTTGGAACAGAGATCAAAGCAGAGAGGAGAAGGCTAATTATCCCCAAGCAGCTCCAGATTGTTAAGTGGCAGTGGCCAGGAGCTAATGAGCCTCGCAGTGCTCCTGTTTACAGGCCTGCACCGGCCTTGTTAGGTTCCGGCTCCCTCCAGCAGCCCCTGCAGAGCTTCTGCCAGGGCCTTAGGAGCAGGACTGCGATAGCCAACTGCCAACTCTGACTCCTCCAGAGTGCCTCTCTTCTCACCCGAGGCCGGCAGCCTGCAAGGAGAAACCAGGCATCCAGCCTGCCGGGAAAGCTGTGTTTTCTTTTGTGGGTAATCTGAGGAAAGAGGGAACAGCCATGTCTAAAGCCTCCTGATCCCGAGGGCGCTGGCATCACTGGAACATCATTATACCTGGATGCGGGACTCAATATTCTTTCATCTGTTCTGTCCCTAAAGCTCCAGGGCAGCCCTGTGATGAGGCAGGCTGAACAGATTCTTTTATACCCACTTTATAGGGGGAAAGACTAAGACTTCATAGAATGATTTACAGAGGTCAAACAGCTAGCCAGCAAGAGACCTGGAACAAGGAGTCCCACCTCCTAAGTATACCGCTGCCTTTTCCAAGGAATGCCCTCTGACCACACTCGCCATGAGGCCTTTCAGGCAGTACCAAGTAAGCACCTTAACCCAAGTGAAGGAAAGCTGATCCCCTAGCCCCAGGGTATGGTGACTGAACCCCAGCCTGGGTATGGCTCTGCTTCCCTTACTTACCTTGTTAAACTGGAACAGGTCCCGCTTGAGCCTCTCCCGTGCAGGATCGTGCCCTGGTCTCAGGAACCGCCTCATCTTGCTTCGTTTGCAGCTGCCCACTAGAGACCTGCAGAAAGGGGAAGGAGCCTTTGAGGCCTCCCTCTGAGCTATGCTGGTCCCAGTGCCCTGGCCCACAGCAGCCTGTGGGCTCTCTCCCCAAGTCCAGAGCCACCAGTGGCTTCCTGTGTACCAAATGCAGTATGGTCCCCAAGAAGTTGGAGAGACCTCAGAACCTGGAGTCCAGGCCTGTCCCTGGCCAGGCTTGTCCCTGGCTGGTTAATGCTCTAATGCCACCCTTAGCCTCATATGGGAGCAGAAGAAGCTAGGGAAGGAAGCCACTTAGCCTGGCTTTATAGGAACAAGGAGGGCCAATAAGCCCTGTGGTTAATTAGCTTAATGGTTAACCTGTTTTCTTTAAAAACCATAAAAGTCCAGCTAACCAGAAAGAGAAATTTCATGAGCCTCGCTACAGAGCCAATGGGAAGGTAGAAATGCAAAAACTGTCCTGGGAACTCCCCATTTGCGTCTAAATGGGGCTAGGGAGAGGCCAGGGCACAGCGGGACCATCTGGGGTCAGCAGCCTCTTCTCACTTGAGGGAGATTCTCACTCAGGTCTCCGCAGCCAGCCCTAGCCACAGAAACTCGAGTGAGGGAGGCACAGAGCACTTAAGGGCGCTGGCTCATCCACTGGTGCTTGGAACCAGGGCCCATCCCATAGGGCTGCTGGGCTCTCTGCAGCAGGCCCAGCCCCAGCTTCCCTCCCGATCCCCACCCCAACTCCAGCTCATGCCCCTGCTTCCAGCACCCTGGGGTCTGAGGGGGAGTGCTCAGAAAGCCCCCTCTCCAGGGGCCCAAGTATAGTATAACCCAAAGAAATCTATGCCCAATAAAGAAAGCAGCTCAAGGCCCCCAACACATCCACCCACATAAAATGCATTCCCAGTCCAAAGGGAAACTATTTCTGGATTATCCTTGGGGGAGGAGGGAAGGGTCATCTGCACTTTGCTTCCGGTTTCTAGTAGCAAGGCCTCCCACGGACCACAGGACACCAAGGCCTGCCCTTGGGAAACACAGGGGCCAAAGCTGACCCCAGAAATGGCTCCACTCAGTCCACACAATTACAAATGGAAGGCAAGCAGATCCAGTCCTCACCAGGGACAAGCTTACTCTGGGTAGGACAGGTAGTCCTCAGTGTACTAAGTGCTGGACTGGGGCATGGAAAGGGGACGCCTGGCCTGAACTGGGGCACGGGGGGGTCCTATCAAAGCTGAGGCCCAAAGGATGCCCTGAAGATTTCACTCCTTGGGAGGCAGGAAAAATTAATCACAGGGCTGGAAGAACATCTTAGTGACAGAGCACCTGTCTGATATGCACAAGGCCCTGGGTTTAACCCCAGGACTGAAAACAAACAAACAAACAATCGCTAGGGCAGGGGTTTGTATATGAAATGACCCCGGAGGATCTAAGACTGGGCTTCCTTGAAATTGGGAGTGACCGCCTACTACATGCAATGTGCCTGACAAAGTTGGGACTTCCAGCAGAGTAATTAGGGCTTGCCTGCGGGGAGGGGGTCATCTCACTCTGCATTCGTGCTGTAAGAGAGACCCACATCCCTGTAATGAAAGGACTGGCAGTTTGGTCACCTACCTTCTGAGCACTGTCACCCCCTGGGGACAGCCAGAAGGCCATTACCTTGCGGGGAGGTACCCCTTCACATTTTGGGAGAGTCAGATCAGTGTACCCTGGGGGAGTGGCAGGTAGTTGGGAAAGTCCCTGATCAGAGGGCCCAAGGGTCAGACAGCAAGCACGAAAGCCCTGGGGGCTTCTGAGCCTGGAAGTGAAAACAGAGTCCTGGTGACCCCCGGGGATCCAGGCCTCTGGATAAACAGCTGAGTCTGCTAGAATGCTGTGGGGGAGGGAAGCGCAGTAAGTCAGTGTAAATCAGCACTCACTGGGCTCCCAGGGTGCCAGCTCTCGCCTCCCTGGGCTGAGATCTCTGGGTCAGAAGCCAGAGGAACCTGAGAGTGATTCCCTTGGGAAGGAGAGGGGCCCATAGACTCAGGGGAAGAAACAAGAGGACACAGGACCATCTGTGCCAAGGACACCATAGATGCAAAGGTAGAGGATGGGAGAAAGGAGTGGGACAGATGAGACACACAACTCAGCCAGGAGGGCAAGGACACTCAGTGCCAGCCACCCACCTAAAGGCCTCTCCGAGCGCCTGCTGTACACCAGCCATTGTACCAAACACTCTGTGTGTTACTGTAATTATATTTTAAAATTTTTGCTCAAGTAATCTGTGCTCATTGGAGAAAATGCAAACAACACAGAGCAGAAAATCCTCCTTGAACCTCACGGACAGAGACAGCCAGGGAAAAGAGTTGGTATACAGCCTGATCACCTGTGCACTCCATGTGTGAGTTTGTGAATGTGACACCAACATCATCTCAGTTGGAAGTCACCAGAAAGGTAAGTGGAACCTCCCCAGTTAGATGAGGAAGCCAGGACCACAGACGCTAAGTAACTTGTCCCAGATCACCAAGCAGGAAGCAGCAGGATGCCGATCTGACCCCAGGCCTAACTCAGATCTCAGGCTTTGGGAGGCAGTGAAAGATGGCTATTATAGGAGAGGATGCCCAATTATACCCCTGTCATTAAAGGCAAGGACACATGTGGACATACTCCCTAGGCCACCAGCTCAGAGCCAACCAAGCAATTTGGGGCCAGGAGCTGGCCACTCGTGCAGACGCAGATGACAGCTGGCTGGGTAGGCCTAGAGGATCTGGCCATTGGTGCAAGGATCTGGAGCACATTACACAGGGGCCTGGCCCGCTGGAGCTAGGACCAAGTGCGGTGAGTCCAGCATCTGCTCCTCAGTGTAGCACCCACCCCCCATACAGAAAGAACACCCCAAGGCAAGGCAGGGAAATGCAGGCATCACCCCTTCTTGGTGGAAGGGGCCAGGTTTGGGGCAAACCAGCAGCTCCTCAGCTCCACCCACCCCAGATATGCAAGGTGTCTGCAGAGAGGGCATATAGAACAAATCCTGCCTGCTTGGCCCACTCTCGGGAGCCAGGGGACAAAGGGAAAGATCCCCGAATGGGGCGAGCCGCACAGCACTCTCACCCAGGCCTGGTGGCCTTTGGAGACAGCTGTCTGTGAAGGTGAAGAAGCAAGGCCAAATGCTGACCGCTTGGCACAGAGCAGGCCCTGTCCTGTAACGAGGAGCCTGAGGTCACAGAACACAAACCAGCCAATGGGGGGACTTCCCACAAAGTAGGGCTTTTGAGGAAATAAGGATGATGCTGAGCTCTGGCGGCCAGGGCCTAGGCCTGTGCTGCTCACGCATGGCCTGGAACGCGCCCTCCAACCTGTGTGCTCCTCGGCCCTCTACTCTGCCGGGAGGTCCCTCTCCCACCACGGTCTGAAACTGTACCTCCCGATATTTTCTCCTCCTCCCCTCCTTGCTCTTCTCTGACCTTGCCCCACGTGAGCACCCTGAGGAATTTACTTATTAATCCCGATGACTACGTGGGGAATCTTCCACAGGAAGCCACTTTCTGTTGTTTTGTTTTTGTTTTTGTTTTTACAGCAGCTGTGTGGATTGAACACAGGATCCTTGCACCGAGCTACATCCCCAGCTCTTTTTATTTTTTACTTTAAGACAGGGTCTCACTAAGTCACTAAGTTGCCAAGCTGGACTCAAACTTGTGATCCTCTTGCCTCAGCCTCCCAGAATGTTGGGATTACAAGCCTGCTGTCTTCTTGTTCTTTTATTTATTTTTTTTTTTAGGTACCGGCAATCGAACTCAGGACCTTGCACTTGCCAGGCAGGTGCTTGTGCTGCTGAGCTATATCCCTGGCCCTTGTCTTCTTGTTCTTATTCAGTGACTTTTGTCCTTCTTTCCGGTGCTACATTCCAAGTGTATACAATGAGTGATCACTGTTATCTGCTACGTGACTGAACGGTGGAGGTAACAGAGGTGACACCTGTCTTAGTGACCTGAATGAACTACAGGAAGCGTCGGCTATAGTGAGATTTGGGGACAGCGTGGGTCAGGCAGGAAGAACAACAGGTGTGAGGCTCGAGCTGGAGCAAGCATGTATGTTCCCGGAGCATGAAGACAAGTCAGAGCCATTGCCCAGAGAACGCCGAGCAGATGACCCGGGATAGACGATGAGGGTTACAGCCAGGGCCTCACAAGTCATAGGGAGGCGGCTCTAGTCTGACCCCGCTGGGAACCACTGACAGTCCTGAGCAGAGGCCTATGCAGCCCCCTCCCCCAATACCAGGTCCCCTCTCCTTGGCCTCACACCGGCTGCTCCATCTACTCAGCTCCCACCCACAGGCCTGGGTCACTACATCTCTGAGTTTATCTGTCTGAAATGCCAACTCCCTCAGCACATCAGTGTACCTTCCAAAAAGCCTTCCTGGTCTGACCCACTCCTGCCCACTGCTACCTTGCTGCCACAGTGCTTGACTGTACCTTGCACTAAAATGGTCCCTTAAAACTGCCAGGGACAGGGACACCCAGCCAGCTCCAGAACTTTCACCCTAACATTATTATTACTATTACTATTATTATTACTATTTTTTGAGAAGGGTCTTGCTATGTAGTTCAAGCTAGGCTTGAACTCACCATGTAGCACAGGCTGGCCTCGAACTTGAATTCATCCTCCTGCCTCAGCCTCCCGAGTGTTGGAATAACAATAAGCTATGAAGGAAAAATGAGAAGCCACATGAATGGCCAGTGATGCGGGGGTTGGTAAATGAAGTACACTCAGCCCCTCAACAGAAGGCAGAAAACTACTAAGTGAGAAGGAAGCCTATGTCTAAGGTTTCCAAGAGCCCAGTAAGCCCTATTAAAAATATCTGCCAAATACAGTGGTGCATGCCTGTAACCCCAGCACTCCCGGAGGCTGAGGCAGGGGGATTCTAAGTCCATGGTCAGCCTCAGAAACTTTGTGAAACCTGTCTTAAAATAAAGTATAAAAAAGGGGCTGGAGACACAGCCCTGAGTTCCACCCACTTTACTGGGAGGGAAAAAAAGTACAAATTCAGACAACACCCTGGAAGGGCTAGGGATTAGTGGTGATTTTTTTTTTCTTGTTTTGTTTTATCTGCCTTCTATGCAGGGTAGATAAGGGGATCAAATGGAGAAGGGATGAGGCCCTAGTGGTGGGCCTAGCTCCACCCTGCTGGGTGGAATCACTGCTGAGCACTGAAGGTGCGGGATCCTCTCCAGCCTTGTTAACCTACATGGGGAGGGGCACGCCCCAGACACCACATAGGTGCAAAAGCAGGGAAAGCTGGGTAGTTGGGTGGGTGAAACCAGCTACTGAGAGGAACATGGGAAAAGAAGCAAGTTCACAAGTTGCACAGGCCACAGCTCCGCAAATCCAACACCAGGGAGGAGTCTGGGAAGTCCCTGCCACCTGGCTACGGTGCCATGGTGAGACAGGGCTTCCTAGGAAGGAACACCTTCTCCACCCCAATTCCTAAAGACTGCCTACCCAGCCCTGGTCTCCCCCATGCCTGCCTGTTGTGCCTTGTGTCAGTGACCAGAACAACCTGTGAGCCACCTTCCTGCTGTTCCTGCAGGGACCCCCAGGGCTCAGGGCTGCCACACGTGAGGCTTGCTGACCTGGGCTGATCCCTGTCTCCTTTCTTCACAAGTCTGTGCCTGGTGTGTGGAACGAGCCTGAGCGTTTCCTGTGGGCAGCTGACCTAGCAATTTCTCTCTCTTCTCCCTGTTCCCATCTCCCCTCACTGCCACTGACCAGCAGAAAATTCCTGGATCTAGGACAGGTCTTCCCACGTCCTGACAGCTACCTGGAAAAAAACAGGTGAGCCCTCCACTCAGGGATAAGCTAGAAACTTCACGTCCTGTCCTCCCTTCCCGTTCTTTGCCTGGGCCCCACCCCACCTCCGGGACACAGGCTGACCTCCTCACCCTTCCATCTTAGAAGCTCAGCACAGACTCCAGGGGAAGCAGATAGAGTAACTGCACAGAGGCGGCTTGTTCTGGGCCTCCTGTGCTGGGTGGCAGATCTGATCGTACCCCTCAGAGGAAAAAGGGTATTGCCAGGCCACACTGCTCATCCCCTGCTGGCACTGTTGAGAGCCACAGCTCGGCCAAACCAAGCCCAGCCCATCTGTCCTGGGCACGTGGGATGGGCCAGCCCCCAAGAAGGTCCCTCAATAGCCTGGGCATTTCCACTGATCTCCTGGGAGGGGCCATATCCAGGGCAGGACTCAAGACTCCTGGGTTGGCCCATGGCCAAGGAGACTAGTGGAGTCTCACACAGCATCCACCCCAGGTCTCTCCTCTCCAGCAGCACACCACGTGGGGTTCTCCTCTCCTCTCCCCTTCGCTCAGGCTCCCCATACCCTGCCGCCGCCGAGCAAGAAACTGTCCTCCCTTCCCTGACATCCTGTGTGAGACTGGTTGTGGCTTCAGCCTCCGGCTTGGCGGATGTGAGCCGCCCCTGCACCTCCTACTGATGGGAGTGGCAGGGCGGGGCTCTGAGCCTCTGGGGCAGCTCTGACCCCTCCTGCTTCGCTTGTGCCTACTCAAGATGCCCGAGGTTGCTTCATCAGGGCCTAAACTGTCCTGGGAAACCCAGTCACCAGGCAGAGCCCTGGCCAGCAGCTCAGCAAGTGAACCTTGGCTGGAGGGCACCACTATGGAGCCGGTGTGTGTTCGGGAGATAGTGGAGAGTTGTCAGCACTGATGGGAGTTCAGTAATAAAAGGACTGAGGGCTATGACAGATGCTACTCTAGCACCACACATCATCTCATTGAATTATTATAATTAATCCAGGCTAGTATCAAGCCCCAAACAGTAAGAGTCCAAGTTCCTATTTCAACTGTGATCTGACTGACTCCAGAATCTTCTGGCTCATTTCAAGCTACTCTCACTGGACACAGGGCCGGTGAACTGTAGGCTGTATGGGGTCAGCCTCCACCCAACCGCTGTTCATCCCACAACCCTGAGAGTCCTCCCCAGCCCAGGTCAGGATCCTTCCAAAGCATTTCCTCTGCTACCCCTCCCAGGACTAGGAGGAAGGTAAGAAGCGGGTATGTAAACACCTTCCTGCACCCCGCTGTGGGGGTCTCAGTGCTGCCCTGGCATCCAGCACCAGATTCTCCAAGGAAGTGAATGGTAGGACATGGCCAAGGAAAAGGAGAAGCAGGGCCATCCTGGGGAGAAGATGGACAACTTGCCTGGGGTTGGGGTAGGTAGACTGCCTAGCCTACACCCAACCGGGCCCCAGCCAGGGCCTTCCACCTGTCCTGACACCTGAACGGCTGACCTCACAAGCTCCCGGAAAACACCAAGTACAGAAGGAAGAGACCATACTAGTATTGTCCACATTGTATCCCCAGTGACACATGAGAGGCTTTCAAATTTTACTTGGAGAACTCCCTTGCTTTCTGCAAGTCTTTGTTCAAACGTTCCCTTCTTGCTGAGGCCCATTGTGACCACCTTTTAAAGCTGTAGTCCTAGCTGGGCATGGTGCTGCATGCTCAGGAGCTGAGGCACGAGGACTGCTATGATTTGAGACCAGCCTGGGCTACACAGTGAGTACAAGCCAGTCTGAACTACACAGGGAAACCCTGTCTCAGCAAGGAAGCAAGCAAGCAAGCTGTAGTGGCATGGGGGAATCCCAACTCCTGCTCTAGTTATTTTTTCTGTACAACTCATATCACCTGTTAGTCCACTGTTTATTGCTTAAACTTTAAACTTATTTTCTGTCACTTATGCTCCCTATCCCTTAAGAAGAAAGTGTCACAGTGACAGAAACCTTGCTTTGTTTAAGGATAACGTCCAGTATCTTCGGATGATACTACACAGAAGTGCTGATAACACTTGATCTTAGCCAAAAGGCCCAGAAGCGATAATTAGCACTGATAAATACCTGCTAAATCAATGAATGAAAAGTAGGACAACATAGAGATTAATTAGGCAAAGAATGCTGAGGGACGGCCACAGGGTCCTCAGAGGACCTCCCTACCCTGTTCTCAAGGCACAAACCATGGGCAGGGCCATATGGATCTTGCATGTGGCGCCCTGCTCAGGATGTCACTGAGGGCCCTGCCCCAGACCAAGCGTCCAGAACACCCAGCTCTTGGGAAAGGAGAACCCCAGAATGATATTATTAAATATTATTTACTAGAGTCAAATAGATCATGTGCAGATGTCCCTTATGTCAAACCCTGGCAGCACTGAGTCAGATGCCTGGAGAGAAGGCTCTAGTTTCTACTGAATTCCTGAAGGGTAGAATCAGGTATCTTACAGTTTCCCAGTCCCCACACCCAGAGCAGCCTCTCCTAACTCAAGAATTCATCGCAGTTCCTTGGAACGGGAAGGAGCACTGTGACTCTTCAAAGGATCAATTTCTTCTGAGGCAGGGCAGGGAGAGAAGGCTACTCCAGAAGGACCTGGGTATGGCCACAGTATACAGCAAGGGAAGGTCTCCCTGGGATCCCTAGGGAGCCAGGGTTGGGGATAACAAGCGGTGCCAGTGGCCCCAGTAGGGAACGCCCATGTCCTGCCCCATACCCTGTTTCTCCCTGCAAACTGTGCCCAGGCACAGGGATACAGTTGCTAAGCAGACCTGGCATGTTCCAGCCAGAAGGAGCTGAGATAATGATATCACCGAGTGAGATAAGAGGGCCTCTCAGAACCGAGTGCTGCGGATAAGTGAGTCTAGGTTACCGGTCTTGCTCCAAGCCGCCAACCAGGACAGACATCGGCCTCACAGGCCTCTACCCTGCTCCCCAACTCAGGTGTCTCCACAGCTGCTCCTGGTTGGTCTAAAAAGCCCAGGAAACTAAGCCTTGCCACATTGTCTCTAGAGGCTCCTGTCAGTGATGCTCGCGGTCTTCCATAGGATAGCAGGGCGGTCACAGACTGATGGCAGAGGCTCCAAACTTTTCAGCCCCGTGTACCACTTTCTCAGAAAGCCAGTAAGCCCTAGAAGAGGACATGCCAGCCCCTAGTGAGGTTGAAAGGGAACTCCATGGAATTCTCAGACATTCCCTTAAAGACAAGAGGAAGGTGCTCCCCTGCCCCATCCCCCAACAGGGTGTCCAGAATGGACAGGGTAAGCACTCCTAGGCTGGACAAGAGCAGCCCCGAGAAGATTCTGTGCTCAGGAAAGACACTGCTTAGTCTGTGATCAGTCCTCATTCCTGGCTCTCCCAAGGAGCAAGGGATGTATCAGGGGCCACTGGAACAGGATGTCAGGTGAGGATGGACCGCTGTCCCCTATTACTGAGGAGTATCTTCACTGACCTCTACAGACTTTCTTTTTGAGACAGGCTCTCACTATGTAGTTGAAGCTGGTCTCGAACTCCCTATGTAGCCCGAACTAGGTTGGCCTCGAACTCGTGGCAATCCTCCTACCTCAGCCCCGGAGTTCTAGGATTACAGGCGTGCACCACCATGCCTGGGCAAGAGACTTCGAAAGATTACTAAATTATGCAACTTCAGCTGATCTCTGGACGGAGAAGCAAATTCCCTCAACCCAGCAGGTGTTTCCAAAAGGCCCAGGAGCCTACCTAAAGGCCTGTAAGTGCATGATGCTTTTTATGCTTTCAGGGATGCTAACAAGTTCCCTGTCCTTGCGTTTCTGCTAGGTACCAGACCACACATGTTCATCATGTTTTCACTTTCTTGGCAACTTCTGTAAAAACAAGGCTTAGCATGGTCAACTGATTCAGCTAAGGATACACAGCAAGAACTCAGCAAGGCATGATTTAAAATCACCTGATATCTAGGAAGACATTACCTCCCCCGCAAAAAAATTTTTTGAGAGTCTTGCTATGTAGCATAGATATGTTATGTAGCTCAAACTTGCAATCCTCCCAATTCAGCCTCCTGAGTGCTGAGATCAAAGGCTTGTACCACCATGCCTGGTTCAAAATTCTTAACAAACATTATGTTTTGGGAAAACTCTGTCAGGCATGGAGAATCTTTTCTGCCTTACATTTTATAAATTTTTTCATTTTTCCCTCCATGGACTTTTCCTTTTTTCTGTGTGTGTGTGTGTGTGTGTGTGTGTGTTTTTTAAATGAACATGGGTCACCTGGGACTACAGGGTCTTTCTTTTTTTAATGCTGTTGTCTATTAAAAAGTTACCAAGTATCATTTTAATATAATTAAAATTATACTACTCTGCCATCAAAGGAGACACTCCATTGCCTCAAAGAAGAGTAGGGACACAGAATGACTCTGGATGCTGCGATGCAATCTCATGGGGAGAGGAAGAGCTAGGTTTGAGTACTGACTGTCGCAAATGAGTTCACTGGGCAGATGACTTAAGAAAACTAACCCTAAATTCCCTGTTCATAAAATAAAGAACCACCTCTTCTGTGATCCATCCCTTCCCATGCCTGCTCGTGCCCCAGATCACACAGACCCAGATCTTCCTCAAAAGCCACTTCTGACCTTGGCTGCCCCTGGGCGGGCCCCATCTCTTCGGCGGCAGCCCTGCTCTTCCACCTGCATTTCCTTGTAGGCTGACACACCCTTTCCCTCCCTTCCTCCCTTCCTGCTCAGAACCCCTCCACCGGACCTAGACTCTTGCAGAGTGCCCAGCGCCCAGGTTAAGGCAGCTTGCACCAACAGACAGTAAGGATCCCCTTGGGAAGGGGCCCTGATCTAAGCTCCGCCCTCCTCACCCGAAGTTCACCTGCCTCGGGTGAGCGTCTCTAAGGATTACAAAGCCGCTGTCCTGGTTACGCTCATTTCTCCCCACGACCAAGGCCCAATGTGTCCACCAATTGTCCACCCGCAGCAAATCAAGTTACACTTTCTTTGGCAAGAATTTTCCACTACTCGCCAGTTCCCATAGTGCAACCCCCACCTGTCAGAGTAGAAGAGAGACTGGCTTTCAGTACTAATGGTGTCCGAAGGCGTCCAGGAGGAGAAAGGCCCCGACAGTGAAGTCCCTCCCGCTGGCTTCCTGCGTCCGGGGATTAGGAGGCACAAAGGGCCGGCAGAGAGAGCCCCAGATGGCCGGGACAGGGGCTAAGCCGCCAAGGTAACGCCGCCAGCAAAGGCCGGGTCACGGGAGCCCCGCGTCGCCCGCTCCCGGCCCGGGCGCCTAGCAAGTGAGCCCCGGGACTCCGCCTCCGTCTCCCAAACGCAGCCTGGCTGGACACCTGTTCCTCTGCTCCCGAGAGCCAACACTATAGTGCAAGCCCAACCCCCAGGTTTGGTAATCGGGTACGGACCAAGCACAGAAAAGTTCCCAGCGGCACTTTCCACAGGTGCCTTTCTCCCAGACGAGCCAAACGACGGCACAAGGGCGAGGCGGAGGAACTGGGCGCAGCCCTCCATGCCGGGGAAGCCTGGGGGTCTCGGTCCTCTCCCGCGTTGGACGCCCCAACAGAGAACGGGGCTAGGTCGGTAGCACCCCACACTCACCTGGAATCTGGGCCGGCCCCCCGCCCAGGGCCTCCGCGTCCCTCCGTGCCCGCCGCCCGTTCCGATCGCTCCGCTGCGCCGGCCCACGGGCTGCTGAGCGGCCGCCTCCTTCCTGCTCACCTCCGGCGAGGCGAGCGGGGGGCGGAGCTGCCGCTATTTACACAGAGGGCGAGCCAGCCGGGTCCGCTGAACTCTGAGACCCCGCCCCCGGGCCCGCCCGGCCCCAGCAGCCCAGCGCCCACTGGGCGGGGACAGAGCGAGGGCGCCCTCTGGGGCAGGGGCCGCGCCCGGACCAATCGGCGGCTCCCGGAGCTCAGGGGCGGAGCCGCGACCCGCCCCAGCCTCACCTGAGCACACCTGGCCGCAGGACGGCGCACCGCGCCCAGTGTCCCGCCGCCTGCTGGAGGAGGAAATAGTTCCTGCCACGGACGGCGGCCCCCAGCCCTCTTTCAGACTCTCCTGGCGGGAGCCGTACCCTGCTCCCACGACTTGCCCGGAGCTGTCCAGGAAAGGACTTAGCGGAGACCTCCTCCTGAGAGCAATCGGCCGGGAAAGGGTGGCAGTGGACCCAGGACCAGGTTTCAGTACCCACAAGTAAGATCATAGGGGCCAAGGGCGTCACAGCGCCTTCCCTTGGGACGGACAACCGCCCCCACCCGTGTCTACTCTGGAGACGGGCAGGCGCCCGAAGTCCCAAGAGGGACTGGAGCTTTTAGTTCAAGCAAGGGAAGGGACTGAAGTGATGAGTGGCCGGAGTGGAAGGGGAGCGAAGACCGACACAAGGACCATACAGCTGCTAGAGACGGATGTGGCCCACATCGACGTGGGTTTCACGGCCACCCTTCCATGCCAACCTGGCTGTGTTCAGGGATGACCAACGCTGCGTTGGCTTCACTCTCCAGATTCTCATCAAGAGCCCAGCGACTGTTACTTCCCATCCCCTCAGGCAGCACAAGCAAGTGCGAATGCTTCCCTGTGTCCCCGTCCTACCCCCCACCCAGGGTTTGGATCTTAGATCCCAGGCACAGAAGATGGCTCTCCCAGAGTGGGCAGAAAGTGAGAGGTCCAGTACATCCAGCCATGGTAGAAAAGAAATCGATTTTTAATGGCTTTGGCTTTATGGAATGAAGCAGGCACCCTCTTATTAAAGGCACAGAGTCCTCCTCTGCCCCATTTCCTGGGCCTCTGAAAACCAGTCCTGAGCTCCAAGGGCATCAATGCAAGGCAGCACTCTGAAGCTTGAGGCTAGAAAGCCCTGCAGGCAAGGCAAGGGGGCGGGGCATGGCGTCACACTCTTCCAAGAATCAGACATCAGGGCCAAGGCCCAAACTGGCCCCTACTGCCTCAGTCAGAGTTGGGGCACAAGGGCAGCTGGGACAGTCCCTGAGAACAGACAGCCTATGTCCCCCACAACAGGCTCCAGCCCCACCCCCTGTTGTCAGTGCTCCAGATCCTTGGGCAGCGTGAAGTCCCTGAAACTGTAGAAGGAGATGTCGCCGTGATCCATCAGGGCAAAGATCAGAGGGACATCCCCACTCTGGAAGGTCAACCGCTTGAGGCTGCAGAGGTCTGGGACAGGCTCATCAAATCTGTAGGGATAAGGGTTGGACTGAGACCTGGTCACAGCCCCTCACCAATAAACACCAAGACCCCACCCCTCTCAGGTTCCCATGGAAGGGAGATTATAAAACAGGCTGGGGGTGCAAGAATTCAGGTCCCTGGGTTCTCCTATCTACAGACTACTGACTAATGACTTCAAGAAAGCCCCAGTGTCCCAGCTGGGTAAGAAGTTGGGAATAGCAACGTTCTCACCAGTCTGAGCCTTTGACCCTTCCTGTCCACATCCCTTCTGCTGGGTGAGCCCAGGTCTAATGTGGCATAGAAGAGAGAGTACTCAAAAATGCAGGCAATGAAGAACCAAGAACTATGAAGCCTGGGAAGCCTATGGCACTAACTGGCTGTGTGGCCTTGTGTAGGTCAATTAACGTATCTGGACCTACGGTTCGCAAAGAGGCTTGGGGGTGAGGGTGGGATGGAGAGAAGGTCCACGTGGTTCACAGGAGAACCAGCCGCAGCTCAGGGGTAGTACTCCCTCATCTCGTACCCACTAATGCACATCCGGGCGTGGGGCTTGCCGGGGCTATTCTTTCGGAACATGGCCACAGAGTCAGCCTGGTAAACATCAAAGCTGATCTCCAAGCCTCCAGGCTTCTCCAGCAGCCTAAGGACAGAGTGAAAAACTTTAGGACAAGGACTCTCCTCTCCCACCTTCCCTTCCGTATTTCTAGTAAGCAGCCTCATCCAGGGGAACTGAGGCTGTGAGGTGCCATATGAGGGGGCGGGGCTCCCGACACTTGGGATAAAGCCACCAGCCTGCCATTCCTCCCTCTCCCCGAGACACACATGAACATGAACATTAGTAATTGCTAAGCACATGGGTGGGGTCCTCTAGCTTGCGCCCAACTATAGCAGCCTAATCCCCACTGTCATACTACCTGGCTGCCAAGTGTTATGGAGAAGGGCACTGCTTGGAAACTTACCCAGCCGCACCATCAGCAAGGTGCGTCGTCTGCAGCACGGAGATATGCTGAAGGACTGCAGCTACAGGACAATGAAAATGAGCTGTTGGAGGAATCAGCCTGCTCTATACTCTCTTGACATTGCTGAATCTGTTACCTTGGTTGAGGTTGCCAGATTTACCAAAATTTTTTTTCTTTCTTTCTTTCTTTCTTTTTTTTTTTTTTTTGTCTTTTTTGAGACAGGGTCTCTTATCAGTTCAGGCTGGCCTTGAGCTCACTTTGTAGCCCAGGCTGCTCTCGAACTCACGATCCTCCTGCCTAAGCCTCCCAAATGCTGGGATTACAGGCGTATGTGCCACCACGCCCATCGTTACCAAATTCTTTTTTTTAAGTTTTTGTATTTTGTGTGTAGTAGAAGGGGTTGAACCCAGGAGCACTGTACCACTGAGCTACACCCCCAGCCCTATTAAAATTTATTTAATTAATTATTTACTTAGTTTGCCTTGCTGGTGGGTGAGCACAGGCATGTGCCATGACTGAGCTACATTCCTACACCCCCAGCCCATTTTTCCCTTTTATTTTGAACCAGGATCTCACTAAGTCACTAAATTGCCCAGGCAAGGTTCATACTTTACAGTCCTTCACCCTCAGTCTCCTACAGCAATGGTGGTGAACCTGTGGTACGTGTGCTGTAGCAGGCTGTTTGTATCATTGAAAGCTCTGGTGGCGCTCACCTGTAATCCCAGCACTCAAGAGGCTGAGGCAGGAGGATCATTGTGAGTTCGGAGGCCAGCCTCAGCTACAAAGTGAGCTCAAGGCCAGGCTCAACTGCATAGCAAGACCCTGTCTCAAAAAGATACACACACACACACACAGAAAAAAAAAAAAAAAAAAAAAAGGAAGCTCTAAAAGGTTTGCCATCCCTGTCCTAGAGTGTCTGTCCCCGAGACACACATGAACACGAACATTAGTAATTGCTAAGCACATGGGTGGGGTCCTCTAGCTTGCGCCCAACTATAGCAGCCTAATCCCCACTGTCATACTACCTGGCTGCCAAGTGTTATGGAGAAGGGCACTGCTTGGAAACTTACCCAGCCGCACCATCAGTGAGGTGCGTCGTCTGCAGCACTTATTTCTTTTGAGACAGGATCGTCACTAAATTGTCCAAGATAGGCTAGAACTTGCAATTCTCCTACCTCAGCCTCCAGAGCAGCTGGGATTACAGGCATGTGCCAACACAACCGGCCCTAATTTTTTTTAGAATAAGTATGTCCAATGTAGTATTTGGAACATGCTTATGCCAAGAATTTAGCTATTGTTTACCTAAAATTCAAATCTACCTGATTTGGTGACACTAATCTAGCTTCTATGATCTACGTATGTCCCCATGATTTTAAGTAGCTCTGAATCTGTCAGCACATTTAGCTGAGGGCATTCCTGCCCCATTAGTTTCCAGTGCTTAACACCTGGAGCAAACAGTAAGCCTCTGACTTTAATCAGGATACCACCCCATGTTCCAGCCAAGTGGTTTGGGAGGGGAGAGGGTCACAGCTAGGTGTGGCAAAGGCATCCAAGTGATCCTAGCTGGTTATGGTTTGTGCCACCCCAACCCAGTATTGGAGACTGAACCCATGGCCTTTGCACCGAACTATATCCCCATCCCCCAACTCCCTTTCTGAGACAGGGTCTAAGTTGTTAAACTGCCCAGACTAGCTGTGACCTTGCAATCCTCCTGCCTCAGCCTTCCAGAGTGCTGGGATTACAGGCATATGCCACCATTCCTGGCTTTGGCTATGGTTTTAAGGACACAGTTTTCTCCCCTCCTTGCCTCTCCCTGGGCACTGACTCACCACACTGTACCCTGCCCTGTCTGTAGGCTTGCTGACCACAGAACTGACTGTCCTTGTGGGTTCCATTGCAGCGGACAGCTCTCTCTTGTCCCACATCCTAAACCTCAATTAGTCCTAAGCAATCCAGCTCCTTTTCAAAGCCCGTGAACCCTCAGCTGCCAGTGGCCTGCAGGGCTACAGCGACATAAAGTGGTACCTGGGGAGTCTGCCTGGCCAGGGCTCAGCAAGGGGGTGACGGGCTGACCCCACAGGTGTAGGAGACAGCTGTGGTTCTTCTGCAGGTGTCGCCTATGCAGCAGCTCCTTGTATTCCCGCCAGTTAGAGCAGTGCTGCACCTCAGGATCTGCATTTACGTCCCCGCGGAATTGCCGGGCCTCTGCTTGCTGTTCTTGCTCCCGTCGGGAAAGCTTCTCTTTTCGCTGGTTCAGCTTCTGGCACCAGGACTCAGCGTCTGTCTCCCGCCCAGCAACGTTGGCGGGGAGCAGCTCTGGGGCTGGTGCAGCCAGGAGGGTGTGGCGGCTATCTGAAGCCATGTTGGGGAAGGAGATCTGCTCGAAGTTCCAGCGTAGCTTACCAGCCCCCTTGACTCCATTCTCTGCTTTGACACTCTCCTGGCCACACCCCCGGCCCTCCCTGGCCAAACCAGAGCAGGGCTCCAGGGATCCCAGAAGCTGAAACGGGACCTCCAGGTCCTTCACGTAGCTTGACTCCTGGGGCTTCTCCTCTGGGCACTGGCTGTTCTGGATGCTGGCAGGTGGGCTGGAGGCTGCCAGGTTCATGGGTAGCAGGGAATCCTCCAGGCCCTTGGCCTTCTTATTAACAGGGCTGAGAGACATGGGAGGGAAAGCAGCAGTCTGTTCCTGACTGCTAAGGTGCACACGTTTCACATGAGCTGAGGAAGGCAGGTCGCTAGCTACCCCATGAGCAGAGATGAGAGCTGCCCAAGTGCAGCGCTATACCCCACACACTCCCTGAGGCCCCAGGCATCAGTCCTCCCTGGGGGGTGGGAAGGGCATTACCGAGAGCTGGTGCTCCTCTTCCTCTTGCCAGTCCCATCCTCTAGGTGCTGGGCATAGCCATCTAAGTTGAGCTGCCTCTCATAAGGGGACAGGACAGAGCTGTAGGGTGAGAACAGCAGGCGGGCAACAGATCCACCTCCTCAGGTTGGTGTTCCTGCTGGGGGTTTGTAAGGGACTGGCCAAAAGGACAGGTCAGGAGCCAGGGTCAGAGCCACACCCAGAGGCTAAGGCTCTAAGCAGATCTGCATGAGGGTACAAGGTGGGGTCATAGGGGCCCCGTCAGGCTCTCTGCCCAGGCCTCTGGGTGTCAACAATGGCACCTCTGAACAAAGGCTCTTTAGAATTAGGGGCTCCTGAAGGGCCAGCAATACATAAATCATCAGTCGGGGGGTACAGCTCAGTGGCAGAGCATTTGCCTTGGCATGTTCAGCTGAGGCCCTGGGCTCGGTCTCCACGACCATAATAAATAAATAATCAATCCCCAGCAAGAAAAACAAAGAGGAATTTTAAAAACTTTGAAAATACAGAAAAACAAAGATGAAAAGAACACCAAGCATGGTGGTACATGTGCAGAAAAGGCAGTACTATCAAAGGGAGAAAAAAACAAAGATGAAGAAAATAAAAACCTTGCCTAATCATTGTAACACTGTGTTTACTATATAATAAACACTGTGTTTACTATGCATACACACTAATGATGCCCATATATTTTTTTCTGACAAAACTGTCACTGCATCAACATGTTACTTTGTAATTTTTTTTTGCCCTCAATAACATATTGCAGACTCAGCCCCTTATCATTATAGCATTCTTCCTGGCCATAAGTTTATGATGGCTCCTGATGTGGCACTGTTTGATACACCTGGCTATTATATTAAATGAAATGAAATGAAATAAAATGACAAATTCACTCCCATAGTTGCACAAACCACAATATTAGCCTAGGCACAGGACATTTCATCCCTAGAGAAAGTTCTATGCATAGCATGGCTCTAAGATTCTAGTTGGTGTGAGCACACCTCCACTGTTGAGCTCTTAGACTACTTCTAAGTACACTAATTTTGCAAAGTGAAGGTATTTTGTAGATGCACCTTGCTGAAGGCAAGCAGCACTAAAGCAGTGCTTTGGCTCCACTATTCCTTAGTAACAAGTATAGGGCACTAGTAACCGCTCAATAATATTGCTGAATGAAGATTCTCATGAGAACACCTCTGCATGCGGGCATGATTATTTCTCTAAAATAGACCCCTTTTTCTGGAAATAAGTGATGTGTCTGTTTTAGAGCCTTGGGGACATATGATATAGGTGCAAATACTACAGCAGTTTCCACCCAAAGCCTGAAGGTTTCTGTGGCTCTCAGCAATGCTGGATTGCTAAGTGATGAGGAAAGAACATCTAACCTAGTATAAGAAATGTAAAACCCAATTGAAGTATAAATTCCTCACTTGACCCTTCCTTCATACACATACTTCACAAATCTGCCTTCACACCTACCAAGTTCGAGGCACTATGTCCGTGCTCACAATGAGCTGCATCTGAAGATGAGCCTCGATTTGCTAAAGCAGTAGGAAGTGTAATGGGATTCTTCCCTGATGCCTAAGAGCACTTCTGGGGAGGCCTGCGTCAATGTCCATAGAGCTGCACTGCAGTGAAAGGCTCCAGCTAAGCAAGGGATACTTCCCACCTGAAACTGGCAGCCAGGTTCCTGGACTAGAGTGAATGGGAGGGAGGGAAAGGAATAGGGACTTACCTTGGTTGGAATCGTCGAACCACATAGCCCAGCCTCTTCAGGTGGCTGAAGACCTCAAGTGAAGAAAAAAGTAAAGCTCAAACGTCCACTCTTTCATTATTTTTTTAATCTCTATTCCTCTTTTAAATTTATTTATTTTGAGACAAGGGCTCACTAAGTTGCTAAGCTGGCCAAACTGGGCTCAAATTTGTACTCCTGCCTTAGCCTTCCAGGATGCCGGGATTACAGGAACGCACCACCACACCTAGCTCAAAATGGAGTTCTTTTGACTGGTTCCATCCTCCCCAACTTACCCTTCCCTCAGTATTTCCAGCCAGAAAATGAATACTGGCTCATGCCCAAACTGTGGACATATCCTTCCCCTCTCTGAAGTGCTGGGGATTGGACTCAAGGCCTTGCCCATGCAAAGCAAACCTTCTACCACTGAGTCATACCCTCAGCCCCCACGGGCACAATCTTTTCTCTTCTTAACCTGAAACCCAATCCACTGGCAAAGTTCTGTCTTTGTTTTCTAAGATTCATCCATTTATTTTCACTCACGGACACCTGTCACAACCCCAAGTTGAGCTAAGCCTCTATCTTCTCTCACCTGAAAGAGTATCTCAGACTCTTATCACTTCTCCTCCTTCACTTTATCTTCTGCCCAACACAGCACCTACTTCACTATAAAGCCCATAGTTTTTTTTTTTTTTTCTGATACTGGGAATTGAACTCAGGAACTTGCTTGTGCCAGGCAGGTGCTATGCCACTAAGCTATATCCCTGACCTACTTGCTTGTTTTTTATTATTCAACTGCCACCATGAAAATGGAAGCCTTAGGGCCTGGGGGTTTAGCTCAGCAGCACAGCGCCTGCCTGGCAAGCGGGAGGTCGTGAGTTCGATTCCCGGTACTGGAAAAAAAAAGAAAGAAAATGGAAGCCTTGTGACAGTAAGGCCCTTGTAGCTCCAGCATGTGGCACTGTGCTAGCACCTCTTGGGTATTCTGGCTGTATACTGACTCAGCAAATGAGGGATCAGGGAGAGGTACCTGGTACTGTAGGAAATTCACAGTGTCCCCGGTGAGCAGCAGCTGGTAAGCCTCTTGGATAGACAGCGGCAGGTCTTGGTAAAAAAGCTGAATAGAGCCCTGGAAGTGGGGTCAACAGATCAGCTGTGCATTCTTCCTGCAGTGCCACAGCCAAATGGGGCAAGCTCCCCACCGCTAAGTAATACTGCCAACCAGGAAAGAGGGGCAGCACCCTGATGTGGGCTGAAATCCCTGATCCCTGTGTAGTATTTTTCAAAGTAACTTTTGTTAGTAGGTCTGTGATATGTAACTAATTCGCTCAACGTGGGCAGCTGGTACATATATATACACGGCATCTTAATCCTTTGTATTCCTTTTCCCTCCTTCCCTTCTTCATCCCTAGGTCCCCTTCCCATCTACAAATTGTCTCCCTCTGTTTCCTATCGTCATTTACTTGCTCTTTAAATTATTTACACTTTGGGTTTCTCGCACAGAGAAACCACCCGCATGGTACTCTTGGGTCCTGTTCCGGAAGCCAATTATACGTTCACTGGAAACGTAGTTGTGTACGTTTTTTCTCCACCGACCATGCGTCCTTCCAGTTTCTTGGTCCAGACCCCCTCCCCATTCTCCAGGGGCTCCACTCACACACTCCAGCAGATACAAGGCCTCTTCAGGGTGAAGCAGCTGCCGGCCCTGCTCCGAGAAGCCCATGGTGTGCCAGAATTTACCCTGCAAGACCCAGAGAAAGTGTCACAAAGTTTCCCGGAGAGCACAGCAGGCGGGTCCCCCGTCCCTGAGCCCCGCCGCTCACCGCAGGAGACTTCAGCTCCACGAAGCCCTCCTCCGGTCTCCACTCCGCGGCCACCAAGCTGCCCCTGGCGAGGAGCGGGGAGGGGTCCGGCTCGCTCAGACAGCCCCGCGCGCCGGCCCCGCCCTCCCGGCCCCGCCCCGCCCCGCCCCCTCACAGGCGCTCCACGCGCTCCTCGGCCAGCAGCTGCCAGAGCTCCTCGCGGCACTGGCGCAGCCGCTCGGCCTGGGCCGCCGAGCCATCGGGGAGGAAGTCCTTGGGGCCGTGCGACCGCTGGGGCAGCTTCTGGGACCGCGAGCGGGCGGCGAGGAGCTCCGGGGCGCTGGGGGAGAAGGGGGACACGAAATCGGCGCCGTGCCTCGACGAAGCCCTGCGCGGTTCCGGACCCCAGTTTCCCGCCTCCCAGACCGTGCCGCACCTGAGCACGCGCCCGGGGGGGACCTCCACGGCCGCAGGCTCCGGCTCAGGCTCCGGCTCCATCTGCCCGCAGTCTGCGCCTGCGCGCGCCTCGTGTGCCCCGCCCCCCGCCGGAACTCTGCGGGGCCTTAGCGCCGGCTCCTCCCCCACTGGCTTTCCGCCTGCCTGGCTCTCTTGGGTCCTAATGCCTGCCCACATACGTGTGCCCCGATTCCGGGAACTGAGTTTAGCTTGCAGGTTCTTGTATGTAGAGGAGCTCCTCTGTCCTGTCCCAAGCCCGCTTCGGGACCCCTATCTAGTGAAACCTCAAACCGGCATCTGGGAGTGTGGCATGAACAGTCAAATGTGTGACACTTCTCTCTGTAGCCCTGGGCTGCATAATCCACACCACCGTCCGACCAAGAAGAGTGCTTAGAGAATGGAAAGCGGCAGTTCCCGAATTCCAGCTTTGTAAACTACAGCGGTCCAGAGAAATTCGGAGTCTCTTCCGGGCCAGGCCCTGGGTCCTGTCCGAGGGGTTCCGAAGCCCGCTTTCGAGGGTGGGAGGCGCTGTCCGGCCCACGATGGTGCTGAAGCCCCACCCCAACCCTCCAAATAGCACCTCCTCGAGGCTGGGGTCCCCGCCGCAGTCACCGTGGGCCGCTCCGATACTATCCACTAGGTGGCACCATTGATCCGGCTAGTAGTTATGGGTTGGCACTCTGGCCGTAGGCGGAGGTCGCTGGGGGGAGTCTTGGGAGGAGTGCGGGCAAAGAGGAAAGGGGGCTGCCCAAGAAAAGGGTCCCTGGGTTTCAGTTGCCAAACCCTTCTACATCACGTCTATCTCTCCCATCCTTCGATCCAGACTCTAGAGCCCAGTTAGTCCAGGACTCATCCTCAGGACGCAGCTGCGCGAGCTCTCCCCACCCACCGTGCACCCCACTCGTTTTTACCTGTACGCATGCTCTGACGGGGCCAGAGCTTTGGTCCGGACTGGAGCGGTTGGGGGCGGGGACTGGCGCGGCTGGGGGCGGGGCCGAAGGCGCTGATTGACAGCCCGACTGCGCGGCCGGGACGGTCCCTCTCTCCCGATCCGGCAGGAGGGAGGGGGGAGGGGCGGGATTTCCTGCGGGAGGCGCAGAGTCGGCCTTGGAAAAGCAGCAGGAGGAGAAAGGTATGGGGGGGTAGTGGGAGCCAGCGTGCAAAGTGCCAGGGACTGAGCGGGGCCAGCCGGACCCCCGGCGGAGAAGCCGGGAGAGGTGAGACTTTGGGGCCGTACCTGGGGGTCAGCACCCTTGGGGCGGGCGCAAACTAACTTTTCTTGCGGGATCGGTGGGTGCCTCCATCTCTCTGCTTCTTCCGACCTCCTCGCGCCCCCCTTTTCGTCCTCCCGCATCTATCCCTCCGGCGCTTGGCCCTCTCGGTCCCTCCCGCCGCTTTGTTCGCGGGTCGGCCTGGACTGGGCTCGGCTGGGGGTGCGCGGCGCTGGAGGGGCATTCCGAGGGGCGGGGGAGCCAGCCGACCCCAGGCAGTGCCTGGGGCGCCCTCCCCCTGTGCGGGCGGCGGGCCTTGAGGGGGAGTGCCCTTTGGGTTGGGTTTGGGACCTTGGGGAGTGAGGGGTTCCCGGTCAGGGCCCCAGGCCTGCACGGGTCTCCTGCCGTAAGACTGGCAACAAATTCGCCGCCACAGAAGAACTGACATAAGCTGGTTCCGGCAGTAAGGTCGAGCTCGGGTCTGGGCTTCAGGTTCAGGCTTCAGATTCAGGCTAGAGGGGCCAATGACCGGCAGTCACTGTTCTCTGCCCACAGAGTGGTGAGGAGGGTCAGCAACAGGTGCTGTAGGGCCTCCCTGCCCAGCAGGCAGATTCCCCCAGAATCAGGGCCCCATAAACTTCCCACGCCGCCCCCAGTTTACAAAGGGCCGCAGGGCTAAGCATCCAGCCATTAAAGTAAAGGCTACGTAGGGAGGAGTCTGAGGGCAGGCGCCTGGGACACGGAGTGACCCCTGCTCCTCTGCCTGTGCCGCCTTCCAGGCCCCACCTCCTAGCCCGCCGGTTGTCTGTGGGTGTTGGAGCCTGGGGCTGTGGAGAACAGGCTGCTGGCCTGGCCTGCCCCAGTGTGTTGTACTGCCAGGGCCCCTCCTGCACAAGGTTGAGGTGCTGCCTGGTGTCCCGGGGCCCCAGTGACTCAGCCTCCCCCTCCCTGCAGATACTCCTCTCAGGCTTGGCAGCCCTCCCCGCGTCACAGAGCTGATCCCGTCCTGACTGCGTGGGGCAGCCAGCGTGGCTGGGGGCTCCCTGGAAGTCCTGACCTGCTCACCCTCTGTGCCCGCCTTCTGGGATCCTTGCAGGCTGAAGCCCAGCCTTCGACTGAGGCACTGCGACTCTTCCGGACCCCCAGGACCTGCCCACTGATGCTACCCAAGGCCCGAGGGAATGCTGGCTGCTCTTGGAGTAGGCACTGGTGCTCCTGAGCCGAGCCTGGAAGATTGGTGTTTCCAGTCCTGGCCCATCCCGGGGCTGTCAGAAGCTGCAGGCTGATATCCTTCCAGATTGCCACACAGCTGCCACCTCCTCAGAGACGCTTTTCTGTTTGTGGTGGCAGCTCACGGAGCTCCTTGGGGGAATATCCATCAGTACCTGACAAGGAGCCCACTGCCTAGGACCCCAGACGCATTCTCCCAGGACTGCCCTAGGACAGGGAGACCTCCAAGGGGCTGAGGCATGACACGCTGACCCTCTGCTTGGACCGGTGTCCTTGTCTCGGCCTTGGACTCCTGAGCCTAGACCTTGGCCCAGGAGCCAGCATGGGTAGAGAACAGGATCTGATTCTTGCCGTCAAGAATGGAGATGTGACTGGTGTGCAGAAACTGGTGGCCAAGGTCAAAGCCACAAAGACAAGTGAGTATTTGCTGGGGTGACCATCCTCAGAGGCCCTCCCCTTAGTACTGAGGCTACCAAGGGAAGTTTGGAGCGTGGGGAAGGGGCCACTGTGATCTGCAGATTTGAGGAGGGAAGCTGGTCCTGCTCAAGATAAGAAGTGTATCTGTGTGGGAGAGCCAGGAAGGAAGTTGTGTCCCACTTGCTGTGTGTCCCCAGGCAAGTCACTTATCTTCTCTGGGCCACAGGTTTTTTGACTGCAAGGTGAGAGGATTGAAGTAGATTTATTCAAATTTTTACTGAATGTGTATTGTATACTAGGCTCTGTTCTAAGTCCTGAGCCAGAACAGTGAACAAAACAGACCAAATTTCCAACCCTCAAGAAGTTGCCTCCTGCAAGTGGCTTTATAGGTGTGTCCTTCCGTGCCACGAGGATTCTGGCAGTGGGTTGGGAAAGACTGACTACTAGAGGCTCCATGCCCACGCCCAGTCCCATATACACATTTCAATCAGCGCATCCCTTGTGGTTTTTGCTGAACTTAACGAGGATGTCTGTATCTTTTAATAAGAGAGATGTTATTTTTGGTTGGTTTGTTTGTTTTAATTTCAACACTCTGACCACTTCCTAAAGCTTCTTCTCTCTGATTAAATCTACCTTTGTTTCCTGAGGTGTATGGCCAAAGCTGGTTTTCTAGAGGTTTTCCCAGCCTGGGGCTCCGGTCCTGATAGGGTTTCTGGACTCAACTCAAGGCATGCACCGTGGCCACTCCTGAGCCCCCGCCTCTCGGGTGGGCAACTCCCTTTCCCAGGGAGAATAGGCCCCTAGGTGTCAAGGCAGGCTCTCTGGGGGAGAGAGAGTAAGTGCCACTAGATTTGTCACCTTGAGATTCTAAACTGGCAAGGACAGCCACTGGTTCAAACTGGGGCTGGAAGGGGCGTTCCCTGGAGGGGAAGGTCTTCTCTGAGTGCTGGGGCTGTAGCCCCAAGACACACCTGAGCCTTGTGCACAGGAAGGAGTCCCCAGGCTACCTGGAGCACCTTATTATCCCCACCCACGCCTCAGGTGTGGGTGCCAGAAGGACAGGTCATAATGGCATGCATCTACCTGCACACCAGGCAGTAGGGCGATGTGTCCTCCCCCCCCCCAAGTAGATACAGCATGGGCCTGATAGGAGGTCCCTGGCGACCAAGACTGGGAGCCACTCCCCCTCCTTCCTACCTCTGTGTTGTTCTTGGCCACCTTCCTAGTGAGGCCTTGGTCACACCGCTGCTGGCCTCCCCGCCCTGGAGGCTGATGGCGGGAAGCTGACGACCAGGCCCGGAGGCTCTGAACAGGTCCCCTGTACCCGGGGGGCAAACATCTGTGGAGGAAGAGGGCCCCTCCACTGAAGAG
This sequence comes from Chinchilla lanigera, assembly GCF_000276665.1. Lineage (NCBI taxonomy): Eukaryota > Metazoa > Chordata > Mammalia > Rodentia > Chinchillidae > Chinchilla > Chinchilla lanigera. The sequence continues at coordinate 2,364,161 of NW_004955553.1, read as the reverse complement.
GAGAATTCACCTGTAAAGGAGCAGAGTGACAGGCCTGGCTCTCCTTGTGAGGCTTTGGCACCGTACCTGGGAGAGGCTGGTGACAGAGTGAGATCACAAGGTGACCTTTGCAAACTTGACAGTTTATGAAATGTAACCTCACTTCTCTGTGAGATGCGTATTTCTACGTCCATGGTACAGGTAAAGTGGCACTGGGAGCTTAGTAACTTGGCCAAGGTCCCACAGCCGTGGTGGAGTGTGTCCGAGACAAACCCGCGCCTCCTCCCCTGTGCTCCCATGCTGATCCCTACCCAGTTCTGTCCACATCCGTGTCACCCCGGAACCCAGCACTCGGAGAGGCTAAGGCAGGAGGATTGAGAATTCCAGCCCAATCTGGGCAACTTAATGAAACCCTGTTTCAAAAGAAAAATAAAGGGAGCGGGGATTTGTGAAAGTCCTGAGTCCAATCCCTAGTACTGGAGTGGGGGTAGGGAGAATTACCTAAGGGACTGTTCTAAAAGTCTGGATTTCTTAGACACCCTGCTGCCAAATTAAAATCATCAGGAAGGGCCTAGGGCTCTGCAAATTAGTTTTCCAGGTGATCTCTGGAAACTGCCGAGGTGGCAGGGCTCCCCTGTTTCTTCCTGTGGGTGGCTATGGCTCTCTGGCTCCCCAGAAAGCAGAATGAGGTGCTCCTCAAGCTTCTCCAGCCAACGGCCAGCCTGTACCCCTTCTCGACAGATCCTCTTCAGAGAGCAGGTGGCCTGACCTTGCCGTACCCCATAGCTTTCCCACCTCCTTTTTCTGAGGTCTCCTCTGGCCAGAGGAAATGGAGTGGGCTGGGGTGGCCGGCTGAGCTCACATCCTCTGCCTGAACCTAAGTCAGAGACAGGCCAGAGAAAGAGGCTGTGCTGCAGCGGAAGAGCCTGGAGCCACTGCCTGGAAGCGGGACCCTCCGCCCTCCCTCCATAGTCCTCAGCCCAGTCATTCGGAGCCTCTACCCACCACCTTTCCGGCTATTGTTCTGGAAAGAACAGCGCCACCCAGCCTGGCCCTACCCCTGTTCCTGTGTCCCTCCTGTCACATTGTCCTGTCCCACCCTTGGAGGGGCCACATCCCGCCAGCCAGCTGCCCCATTCCAGTATCTAGGCTGGTGGAAGGGAAAGGACCCTGTGTCTCTTCCTGGAGGAACTCTGTCCCCACTCATCTTCTGAGACACCGTGGTTTGTGAAAGTCACACAGCAGTGAGAGGCAGAGAGAGCATTTGAGCTACGCACTTTCTGCTTCCCAAGCCTCTGTTCTTTTCCCCTGCATGACAAGTACTTTGCAAAGGGACAAAAGCAAAGCTGGGGGGTCTGCATGTCCTCCCAGTGGCCCCCACCACTTCGCTTCCCTGCCCGCCTTGGCCCTGTGTTTACCTTTTTGGAGTAGAGTCCTTCATCTCAGCCCCGTGTGTAGCTGTCCCCTCCTCCCCATCCCACTGCAAGTTTAGTCCCTCCCTGTTGGAATGAGGCCCTGCCTTGTCCAGGCTGCTGGGGTATTCAGGGGCCCGCCAGGGCCTCGGGGGCAGGTCTGGACCAGCATGCTTGGCACCCTGCCCAGCCTGGGTTGAGCCAGGCCCCCTCCCGGCAGGGGTGGGTTCCAGCAGAAGGCAGGGTCTGTTTGTGACAGGCCTTCTTTCCCTCCCTAGCACCTCAAGGACCGCCTGCCCCTGCCCTAGCTGCCATAGGGAGCTTACCTGTGTGCACCTGCTGTGGGGAGGCGGTGCCCCAGCCCCTCTGCCTGGGGCCTGCACAGCTCAGCCAAGAGCCTGTGGGTGCTGGGGTGGCTGAGAACCCACTGAGATCCAGGGGGATGGTGGGGAATTGATACCCACTCTTTTTGATGGATAATATGGTGCTAGTAGTGGTCAACATGGTCAAGGGTGCTACATGTACCGTCTGTTGCATGCTGACAAGGATCAGCTGCTGTATTTACAATACCTGTGCAGAAAGGACACGGAGCCCAACGGGCTCAATGATCTGCCCATACTCTTCCAGCCAGCACATGGCAGAGACGCGGCCAGGGCAGGTGTGTCTGATTCCGCTCCCCCCGGGCTGTGGCCCTCAAGCACAGCCCTGGCATCTCAACCCTGGAATACCTAACGCCCTCTCCTTGCTCTCCCTGCCCACCCGCTTGGCCCAGTGGGACAATGTGACTCGCTCCCTAGCCCATTCGAGCAGGAATGCTAACCATGTGTCCCGTGGGCCTGTTGGTTAGGGCACACCATGCCAGCACTCCCCCCCAACCCCCTGTGGCTCTATAAACAAGCTGGGCTGGGGCCTCAGGAAGCCAGGCCACTGCTACAGAGGTTCCCTGCACTCCGTGCTTTGGGCCAGAGTGGGAACCATATGGACAAGACCAGTAAAGGGCCATGGGGCAGGTGTTCTGCACACCGAGAGGTCAGCTGGGCCCCGGGAGGTGGCAGGAATGCTAGGTGAGGATATGGGCGATGGCAGATGATTGCCTAGTCCCTGATACCCTGTCCTGCCCCCCAGAGCTTCTCGGCTCCACGAAGAGGCTCAATGTCAACTACCAGGATGCTGATGGGTGAGTGAGGGCTGCTATGGGGTGGGGTGGGGGTGGGGAATTAGAGTTGTTGGGAGGGGTGGAAGGGAAAGGCCCTGGAGCCCAGGGTCCATGCCCCTCAAACTTCACCCTCAAATTGCCTTCACTGGGAGCTGTGGGTCCTGGGCTTGGGGAGGGGGGTCCTGCCTACCCAACCTGCTGTGGCGTTAACCCAGATGGAAGGGAGGAGCCCTGGGGCCACTCCAGTGTGCCTCCTTGAGTTAGAATGCTCCTGGGCCCCCTTTTTTTCCCTGGAGGGTAGAGCCTAAGGGCTCTTGCTCCCACGGCCCCCTCCCCTGGGCTGGCTTAGGGGGGGCGCACCAGACAAACAGGCCTCTCAGTGCAGACACTGAGCCCTTTCATGCTGTGGCCAGGCTGCTGTGCGCTCCCACGGCAGGGCTGATGGGAGGAGGGAAGTAACCCGTCCCTGCCAACCCCCAGAATGAGTTTAGGGGTGGAAGACAGGATTTGGGGGCTCATTGACACCCCACTTTTGTGGTTCCCCCCCAGATTCTCTGCTCTCCACCATGCCGCCTTGGGGGGCAGCTTGGAGCTCATAGCCTTGTTGCTGGAGGCTCAGGCCACTGTGGACATCAAGGACAGCAATGGTGAGGCCCTGGGACCAGAGCCTGCTGATGGTCAGCACACAGCAACGCTAGGTGTTTGCAGAGCTTCCCTAGCCCTGCTCATGCCTTTCCCTTTTGTGATGCTGATGTCCTGTTATTCAGATAGAGAGGCTGAGGCTCAAGAGAGGTTAGAGCACTGCCCTGGGTTGCCAGATGACCTGTGGTAGGCACAGGGGGCCTACGGCTTCGGCCCCACACAGCCAGACCAAACCCCTGGTGAAACCAGTGTCGCAGAATGCTCTTGGGCTGCCTCCCCTCCCAGCCAGCATCCCCAGGCACCCAGTGCCCTCCCAGAACCTCTCTCAGGCATGCGTCCTCCTGCCAGGCATGCGTCCACTGCACTATGCAGCCTGGCAGGGCCGGCTAGAGCCCGTGCGGCTGCTGCTCCGGGCCTCTGCGGCCGTCAATGCTGCATCGCTGGATGGGCAGATCCCGCTGCACCTGGCTGCACAGTATGGACACTACGAGGTGGTACGTGAGCTGCCCAAAGGGGTGCTGGGGTGGGGTGGGGTGGGGCGAGGTCAGCAGGCCAGGCCTCTTCACTCAGCTCCCTCCACCCCAGTCAGAAATGCTCCTCCAACATCAGTCCAACCCATGCCTAGTTAACAAGGCCAAGAAGACACCCCTGGACCTGGCCTGTGAGTTTGGGCGGCTCAAGGTAAGACCTGCGGTCCTTGGAGAGCTGAGTGCTGGGTGCTAGACCTTTGTAGGGTCTTGGAAAAAGGCACTGACTTGGTACTGTGCTGCAGGTGGCCCAGCTGCTCCTGAACAGCCACTTATGTGTAGCACTGCTGGAAGGTGAGGCCAAGGACCCGTGCGACCCCAACTACACCACGCCTCTGCACCTGGCTGCTAAGAATGGCCACAGAGAAGTTATCCGGTACCCAGGGAGCCCCCCACTTTCTCATCCCCTTCCTGTGGGACTGCTGGTATCCTCGATCTCTCTGTCCCCAGCAGTTGGCTTCCTCCCCTACCCCATGACTTCCATGGCACTCTGTGCCCCTGCAGGCAGCTCTTGAGAGCTGGGATTGAGATCAACCGCCAGACCAAGACTGGGACAGCGCTCCACGAGGCCGCGCTGTATGGCAAGACCGAGGTGGTGCGGCTGCTCCTGGAGGTGGGTACAGGACCTGGTTACTTCACAGCATCTCTGCCATGTGCTGAGACTGGCTGGAGAGGCTGTGGCATTTTGTTTGGGCAGCGGGGAACAGGCCTCACTTCCTGTAAGGGGTGCAAAGGCTCGGGAGCAGCCCCAGCTGCTTGAACCTCACACCTGCCTCTTATGAGCTCATCCTTGACCCACTCTCCCAAATTCCATTTCCTCGTCTGTAAGATCTGAGCCTGGTCATAGTACCCACCCCCCCAGATGGTTACAAGGATTAGGGGAGCAATGATAGGTAGTCCATGCTCATGTGACGCTGTGCACCCAGGGAGGTGTAGATGTGAACATTCGGAACACATACAACCAGACAGCGCTGGACATTGTGAATCAGTTTACCACGTCCCAGGCCAGCCGGGAAATCAAGCAGCTACTGCGGGGTATGTGGAGCAAGACCCAGGCAGGGGCTGGAGCCAGCCCAGTGGGTACCGAAGTGAAAGAGGAGCAGGTGTCCCTGGGGAAGGGTGGGGTCGGGGTGGGGAGGGAGATGCCCTCGGGACACTTAGATGATGCCTGCGCTCCCCCTTGTCTTAGAGGCCTCAGGGATCCTGAAGGTCCGAGCACTCAAGGATTTCTGGAACCTCCACGACCCCACTGCTCTCAGTGTCCGGGCAGGGGATGTCATCACGGTGAGGGCCTGCGCATGCAATCCTTTCGGAACAAAATGGTTGCTCATTTCCTTGGGTGCCTGCTTTGTATCAAGTTGTGCTCTTCCTTTTTCTTTTTCTTTCTTGTTGTGGTACTGTGGGCTGAACCCAAGGCCTTTGCACTGAGCTGCATCCCCACCCTTTTTAATTTGTTTTCTTTTTTTGAGGGGGTGGTACCGGGAATCGAACTGAGGACCTTGCACTTGCTAGGCAGGCACTATGCTGCTGAGCTATATCCCCAGCCCCAACTTTTTTACTTTGAGACAGGGTCTTACTAAGTCACCAGGTTCTCCAGACTGAGTGTGACCTGGTGATTTTCCTGCCTCAGCCTCCCAGAGTGCTGGGATTACATGCGCTAAGTCTTTATATGCACTCATTTTAATTCTCTCCAAGTCTAGGGAAGGTGGGTACCATTATCATTTCTTTATACAAATGACAAAATTGCAGCTTAGAGAAATTAAAAAGACTTGGCCAAGATTACACAGCTAGCAAGTAGCAGAAATGGGACTAGAGCACAGGCTGTTTGTGTGTTCTATGGTATGGCTGCTGGGAGCAAAGGCTGAACTTGGGCATCAGAGGCCAGCTTCATGGGATAAGGGAAGAGCTTGACTGAGTTGCTGGACTGTGGCTACAGGAACGGCCACGGCCTCTTGGTTGGTACAGGGAGTGACCATTTCCTCCCCGCTACAACCTGTCACAGGTCCTTGAGCAGCATCCCGATGGCCGCTGGAAGGGCCACATCCATGAGAGCCAAAGGGGCACAGACCGTGTAGGCTACTTCCCCCCTGGCATTGTTGAGGTGGTCAGCAAGCGGGTGGGCATCCCCATGCCCCGTCTCCCCTCGGTGCCCACCCCGCTACGCCCAGGCTTCTCCCGGATGCCGCAGCCTCCTGCTGATGAGCCACTGCAGCCTCTTACCTATGGCCAGCTCCCTCGGGTGGGCCTCAGCCCAGACAGCCCAGGTACATCCTCCCAGGGGGCGGTGCTGGGCACTGGTGTGGGTGTCTGCCCTGTGTCCGGGCAGGGGGTGTCATCACGGCTGAAGTTGCCAATCAGCTGTTAGCACCAACTGAGGCTTTGACCCTATGCTTCTGTCCCCTACAGCAGGTGACAGGAATAGCGTGGGCAGTGAGGGCAGTGTGGGCAGCATCCGTAGTGCTGGCAGTGGGCAGAGTTCCGAGGGCACCAATGGGCACAGCACTGGACTCCTTATTGAGAATGCCCAGGTAGGAGGGAGGAACGTGGGACCAGGGCAGGGTCTACCACCTGCTGCCAGTTCCCCATACACTGAGGGGTTTCTTCCCTGTCTCTAGCCCCTGCCTTCTGCTGGGGAGGACCAGGTGCTGCCAGGACTGCACACCCCATCCCTGGCAGGTAGGAAGGGTAGATGGGACCAGGGTTGGCCAGGAGGTGCAGGTGGGTGAGGAGGGTGAGGACTCAGCCACCTCTGATGCCATTTCTTACCTCCTAAAGACAACCTGAGCCACCATCCTCTGGCCAGCTACCACTCTGGGGAGATCTTCACCCAGGAGGTGAGGCCGGAACAGCTGCTGGAGGGGAAGGTGAGACCTCCACTGGGGCATACACTGTGGGCCTCAGCATAGAGTGTGCTGAAGGCCTGAGGAGGCCTTAGTGTGGACGTAAATCCCTCCCAGGCCAGGCTCCTGCTGATTTCATCTCCCCAACACCCACAGGATGCACAGGCCATTCACAACTGGCTAAGCGAGTTCCAGCTGGAGGGCTACACTACCCACTTCCTGCAGGCTGGCTATGATGTGCCAACCATCAGTCGCATGACGCCTGAGGTAGGTGCTGCAGCTGGGAAAGGGAGGGCCCAGAAGGCAGAGGAGGAGCCTGACGCCCATGCCCTATGTGGCAGGATCTGACAGCCATCGGGGTGACCAAGCCTGGGCATAGGAAGAAGATTGCCTCAGAGATCGCTCAGCTCAGCATTGCCGAGTGGCTGCCCAGCTACATCCCAGTAAGCAGGCAGCCATAGCAGGGGGTTCTGGCTCCCACTGGGGCTGTGGCTTCATGCTGCCCCTTTCTTTCTGGGTTGGGGAAATCCAGATCTGATGGCACCCCTCTTCCAGACGGACTTGCTGGAGTGGCTATGTGCGCTGGGGCTGCCGCAGTACCACAAGCAGCTGGTGAGCAGTGGCTATGACTCCATGGGGCTGGTGGCCGATCTCACCTGGGAGGAGCTACAAGAGATTGGTGTCAACAAGCTAGGTAAGGACTGCTGTGGGCCTCCCAAGTGGACCCCCATTGCCTCCAAGGTCCAGGATGACTTTTTCCAGACCCAGCTAACCAGGCTGCTCTGTCCATCCCTCAGGGCATCAGAAGAAGCTTATGCTGGGTGTGAAGCGGCTAGCAGAGCTTCGGCGGGGCCTGCTACAGGGAGAGGCCCTAGGTGAAGGCGGGCACCGGATGGCCAGGGGTCCGGAGCTGATGGCTATCGAGGGGCTGGAGAACGGGGAGGGTCCAGCTGTGGCCGGCCCGCGCCTTCTGACCTTTCAGGGCAGTGAGTTAAGCCCAGAGCTCCAGGCAGCCATGGCAAGGGGTGGCCCTGAGCCGCTCCCCCTGCCCCCAGCCCGATCCCCCAGCCAGGAGAGCATCGGAGCACGTTCACGGGGGTCTGGGCACTCACAGGAACAGCCTGCTCCCCAGCCCAGTGGCGGAGACCCCAGCACCCCACAGGAGAGGAACCTTCCAGAGGGCACAGAGCGGCCCCCTAAGCTTTGCTCCCCACTTCCTGGCCAAGGACCCGCCCCTTACGTTTTTATGTACCCCCAGGCCTCGCCCTCCAGCCCAGCTCCAGGGCCACCTCCTGGTGCACCCCGTGCCTTCTCCTACTTGGCCAGCTCCCCTGCCACTCCTCCAGACCCACCTCGGCCCAAGCGCCGGTCCCATAGCCTGAGCCGCCCTGGTCCTACTGAGGGGGAAGCGGAGGGAGAAGCTGAAGGGCCAGCCGGCAGTGCCTTGGGCAGTTATGCTACCCTTACCCGGCGGCCAGGACGCAGCACCCTTGCCCGGACCAGCGCTAGCCCAACCCCAACTCGAGGCGCTCCCCGAAGCCAGTCCTTTGCTCTCCGGGCCCGTCGCAAGGGCCCTCCACCTCCACCCCCCAAGCGCCTCAGCTCCGTCTCTGGCCCGACGGAGCCACCTCCGCTAGATGGGAGCCCAGGGCCCAAGGAGGGTTCTGCAGGGCCCCGAAGGCGCACACTGAGTGAACCTGCTGGCCCTTCTGAAGCCCCCAGCCTGCCCACTCCAGCCGGCCCTGCTTCAGATACAGAAGAGGAGGAGCCTGGCTCTGAGGGAACACCCCCATCTCGGGGCAGCTCAGGGGAAGGGCTGCCATTCGCAGAAGAGGGAAACCTGACTATCAAGCAACGGCCAAAGCCAGCTGGCCCCCCACTTCGGGAAACACCTGTGCCCCCCGGCCTTGACTTCAACCTCACCGAGTCAGACACTGTCAAGCGGAGGCCCAAATGCAGGGAGAGAGAGCCGCTTCAGACGGCACTGCTGGCCTTTGGGTTAGCAAGTGCCACCCCTAGTCCCTCTGCCCCCCTGACCTCGCAGGCCCCCAGTGAGTCCACTTCCTCCAGCCCTCCACAGCCTGAGCCCAGCAGCCTGCCAACTCAGGGAGCTCCAGCTTCTGCTCCCAGTCCGGGAACACAGCCGTCTGGGCCCCCAGCACCCTGTGCTGGGCTGGGTCTGGAGAACTCAGCTGGCAGTCGGCAGAATGCGGAGTCGGAGCCCCAGGCCGCTCCTGCTGCCCTCCTCAAGGTTCCCAGAGCAGGTAGGAGGCTGAGGCCTGTGGGGGACGCACAAGGTCATGTCCAGCCCAGCGGAGGCACAAACCAACCTTTTTGCCTCTGCAGGAACATCCCCCAAGCCTGTGTCTGTGGCCTGTACCCAGCTGGCATTTTCCGGGCCAAAACTGGCTCCCCGGCTTGGCCCCCGCCCTGTCCCCCCACCAAGGCCTGAGAGCACTGGGGCTACAGGTGCAGGTGGGGCCCAGCAGAGACTGGAGCAGACCAGCTCGTCCCTGGCAGCTGCACTGAGGGCCGCAGAGAAGAGCATTGGCGCTGAAGAGCGAGACCGGTGAGGGTGTGGGTGTGGGTGTGGAGAAAGGGAAAGCTGGGTGTAGGACAGCTCCTCTCATAGGCCCCGAAAACAATGGAGGGGGACCTTGCGGGCAGAGCCTCAGGGCAGGCAAGACCTCAGGTTTCAGAGTTGCCCACACCTCAGGCATGGGAGCTTGGGCAAGTCCCTCATCCCCAAATTTCAGTGAGCTCACTTGTAAGAAGGGACGGTGACTCCTGCTGCCGAGGAGGTTGGGAGCGTTACGAGGACGCACGCTAAGTGCTTGGCACTAAGCGGAAACTCCATAGCAGCTCCCTCCCCAGGGCCCGTGGGCTGCAGGACACTGGCCCATCTGATCAGGCCCTTCCCATTGCCATAGGCCCCCTGGGACCTCCACCAAGCACATTCTGGATGACATCAGCACCATGTTTGATGCCCTGGCTGACCAGTTGGATGCCATGCTGGATTGAGCAAGACCCACCTGTGGCTCCTGGCAGTGCCCGTGACCTGCAGTGTCCACTGCCTTTGGCCCAGCACAGAAGAGGCCGCTGCTACCCTTGGTACTGGCAGTGGGCTGGTCTGCCTGGGTCACCAGCCCTGCAGTGTTACTGGGATAGCCCAGAGGCAGGGCCAAGGGGACTTGTCAGGACCTGACTAGTACAAGGGCCTCCGCTCTATCTCAGCAAGCCCTTTCCCATGTGTAACTAACTGGACAGCCCTGGCCCCTGGCCAGGGACCTCGGCAAAAGCTTTCTCCTCAAGGAGAGAAAGTGGTGGCAGGGCAGGGTTTCTGGGGTGCTTTCTTGCACCCTCCACCCTGTGTACCAGTCCCTGAGCCAAGGAAAAGCACCTGGCTACCCCCACACTACCCTGGCACCCTGAGAAGCAAGAGGAGGCAGCATGCCCAAATGGACCCCTCCCTGCAGGTGTACATAGGACATGTAAATATGCAACAGGGACGAGGCCTCGTGCTGGTGGCCATGCCCCGGCCAGCTTCTGCCCCTGCTCCCACCATCCCTCACTGGAAGCAGTGGGCTTAACAGATCCTCAGTGTCCAAACTTTTTCAACTGTAAATGTTATTTTTTAAGCAGAGAGAAATGCATATATTTTAAATGGAATTTATTGTATCTATTAACTGCCTGAGAGGACGTAGTGGGGGAGCCTTGGGTTACAGCAGTACCCCCACAGTTCTCTGGGCTGGAGGCCTGACCTGTTGGCCCAGGCCCGGGATGTGTAACCATTAACTTCTTTCCGCAACTAACACCAATGAAAGTGTCATTCCATGCAACTCGGCTGTGTTTGGATCTGTGCCACAATCTCCCAACCCGGACCCAGGGGGCTCCCTGCTGATGTGGAAGGAGGAAGGCTTGGGCCTACCCTCCTTGCCTTCAGGGGTCCTTTGAGCCCCCACCTAGAGGGCAGCATCCCGTCATGGCTATCTCATGGACCAGCTACACATTTTTCTTAAGCAGTTAACAAGTTTTAATATAAACCAATCTACATTCATTCCTAAAAGGCTCATTTCTGGTAAAAAATATACACCAATAAAAACTTCTCCCAGAAGAATGAGGGCAGGGTTACAGGAAACCTGGGCCACATCTCCCAAGACTGACTCGTGGCCTGCTGAGCCCAGCACAGGAAGAGGTGGGGGGCTTCTCTATCTTCAGACCCCCCAGAGGGAGGTCAGGGCATCAGGGCCACAGTCACGCCCTTGCCCAGGAAGACAGGATACAGCACCTCCCCAGTAACAGCCTTTGCGCTTCCACAGAGGCTGAGGCCCTCACCTTGGCTTCCAGGCTGTGCACAAATGCCAGAGGGCCCTGGGTGAGGGGACCCTGAAGGGGGGCAGCCCATGGGTGAGGGGGCTGAGGGCCCCCTATCGAGTGCCTGAGGTCATACATTCAAGAGTGTCCCTGGTAAGGCCAGGGGGGAGCCAGGATGGTCGTGTCTGGCTGAAGCCACAGCTCCTCAGCTGTTCCACAATGAGCCCAAGGGTCAGGGGGACAGTGGGGTCTCCAGTGACCACAGCTGGGCTCCCAGTTCCACGGGCACAAGAGCAAACCCTGAAACGTTCGTAATAGCAACTTCCCAGATGCAGGCATGGGTCTGGCTTTAGCCCCAGGGACCAGGCAACTGTGGCCACCATGGCCAATGGCTCAGAAAGGAGAGTTCATGCCCAGCTTGGTTTCAAACTGCAGCTTCTGTCGTTTCTGGTAGCGGACACGGACCCTACGGGGTAAATTAAAATACAGGTTGATACAGACCCGACCAGGGGATGGGGCAGGACGTGAGACAAGAGGACGGAGGGAGGGATGCTGACAAAGAGGTGACAGATTTTGGGAACACTCCTGAGCTCCAAGAGAGGTGCCCCGGCTAAAGCTCACCGAATCTCGTGCAGTTTGACAATCTCGTTGGTGACCACCACGAGGACCAGGGACAGGCAGCCCAGAAGCCATGTCAGCAGAGGCACATCCTTCAGGCCGAAGTGGATGCGGCTGTCCCTGTGTGTCCACAGCTGCAGGTCCACAGCTGTCTGGACCACCTGACCCAGCAGCCTACAGGAGGAGGAGCAGCCCGTGTGAACCTCAAGTCACCTGGAGTCCTTCCCTGTTGTCTCAGTAGTATGATCGGCTCAAGGAAGTCAGTCATGCCTCCGGCCACAGCCCAGGGCGATGGGATCCCAGCCCTGCAGAAGCCCACTCTCTGCCCAGGCCCCTCTGTCCAGTACTACTCACACCACAGGCACAGTCACAGCCCACCAGATGTTCGTCAGGGGGCTCTTTCTCCACAGGGGTTTGGTGCGGTGCACGTGGGTAATGGAGATGAAAACTGCAGAAAATGAGGAGGGACAGTGGGGGTGTCAGACTTCTTCCAGCCTCGGGCCTTATCCCCATGCCCCAGGAACCCTCCTGAGCAGAGCCCTCACCAGTATGCAGAACAATCAGGGCAGCTGTGAGTTTCTGGGCCGATAGCAGCCCATTGGCAAAGTCTTCAAACCAAGCTGGAGCCCTGTCATCATCACTGCCAAAGCAAGGCGAGGGCTCAGCCTCCTGTGGGGCCACAGGGAAGCAGGCTGGGGTGGGGAGGGAGGGAGCCTGGGGCACCCACCTGCTCAGCATGATGGAGGAGCAGTTGGTGAGATTGCGGGCCTGGGCGCTGTCACAGAAGCTCTGCAGTGTGAAGCCGAAGCAGATGAGGCATGAGCTGATGGTGAGGCTGAACTTGAGCAAGAAGCAGAGCAGGAAGTAGTGCTGGGTCTACAGGAGAAGAGAGGCCAGTCACTCCCATGGGCTGTGCCCTGCTGGCTGGTACCCAGTTAGCTTTCTCACAGGTAACAGGCTCGTAGGAAATGGGCAGGCCTGGGGAAGCAAGGAGCAGGGACCATGCTCCCGGCAAAGCTCTTTCTCAGCAACAACTACTGGGCAGGTGCTGGCTCTCTGTGTCTACCAATCTCTGCAGCCTTCCAGGTCAGGACCTTACATTCAGCCCCCTCCACGACTGCCTGCATTCTTCTGCAAGAGGTTCCAGCCTTGGGGTCTCTCACTTACCTTCTTAGGAATGGACTGAAGATTTTTCCCTGTTGCCATAGACATGATGGAGCTATGGGGTGGTTTCCCCAGGAGAGAGATGCTGCAAAGCAAGTGTAGGTAAAGGGATGGTAACTGTCACCTCTGTCCCCTAATTCTCACAGGGGAATCCTTCAGGGCATCTTAGTGAGGTCAAGACTGCAGGGGAGAAAGACAGCAAAGGAATCTTCCCCCAGTGCCTCCTGCACCAGAGGACATGAGCCCTGAGCTGTCCTTCCAGAACCCTGGCTTTTGGGGACACACACTGATATCCCAGCCCCACCTGCCTGGGCACGGCCTCTCACCTCAGCAGAGGGTAGCAAAAGCAGGACAGCCACAGGATGTCTGTGGTACTCAGGAGTGGTGGGAGCTGGACCAAGCAAGAAAGGAACTGGACCAAGAAAGAACCCAGGAACCACAATTAGATTCTGACAAGTTAATAAGACCCTGAGGGCCCCAGAGTTGCCTGGCCCTTGCCCAGACACACACTCAAGCCCTTAGAGGAGCTATGGGGCACACTGTTGGCAGTGACACATCTTCAAGACCCTATGGGTTTTACAAAGGCTTTGGGGACCCTCTGGCTGTGCTGCACCCCCAGTCTCCCTCAGATTCTCAACTGGTCTGTGGACAAAGGATTGGGTGGCAGGAGGGCAATTCCTGTGCCGCCTCTAGCTCACCTGGATGACCACGAGGGTCAGCTGGCACTGCAGTAGGAAGAGGAAGCACTTGCGGATGCCATAGGTAGCATGTCGAGCCTAGGGGCCAAAAGGGGGACAGATTATGGCCATGGGCTGCCTGATCTCTCTCAGGCCCTACAGCTGACAAGCTTCAGCCAACACCCAGGTGCCCCTGATGCTCTGAGGAAGGAGCACAGACAAATTCAACTGTGCGGGGCAGCTTTCACTTGCTTGAGGGACTAAGTACGAGGTCCATAAGACCCTGAGGAGTCCTGCACTGCAATTCCACCCTCAGACAGTCCCTTCCCCCACCACCTGTCTGGCTCCCTCACCTGCTCTATGAGCCGGATGATGCTGATGGTCTCCTCCTGGCGAAAGGTCAAGGAGCAGGGCAGGCTGTTCAGCTGCCCTGACAGCTGCAGGGGAGAAAGGCCATCTGTGGCCTGGGCCATGCTGGTGCTGGTGGCGTAGCCAAAAGTCTCCCAGGAACAGCGGGATGGATACAGGGGATCCAGGGCTATGCTGCTCAGTGTACGAAAAGCCCGCATGTGAGCTGTACCCTGTGAAGACCCTACCCCATCTCCCACCAGACCAAGTATCCTATTCCTCTTCTCCTACCACACCCAGGTGCCAGGGTCCCCGCTAGGGAAGATCAACCATAGGATATGCCCACAGCACAGGCCTGTCCTGGACAGGAGAAGCAGAGGCTGACTTGGTAGCCCTGGGGTCTTGCCCTGACCTTACGTCGCTCTGGAGGAAGAGGCAGCTGTTCCTCAGGTTGGCAGAGCTGCCCAGGCAGCAGGTCACTTCCCCGTACTCCTGCATGATCTTTATCATCTCACACATGGCTGGGGGCAGGCAGGAAGCACAACAGTCAGGCAGGTGGAGCCCCCTGTGGGCACCAGCAAACAGCCATGGGCCACGAGGGCAAGAAGCAACAGAAAGTGGGCTCCTCTTTGGAACACTGCCTCCCCAGCAGCATGATCATGTGAACACTGTCACTTTTGATTCCCTGAAATAGGCACACCCACGTGCCAACCTACTAGATTTCTTAGCCAGACTCAGGTTCTTCCACTCACTGCACGGGAAACCCACACATCCCCTGTGGAGCCCACAGGGTTCCCCGCCTGGCGGAGCTCAGCAAGAGGGCCACAGCACTCACTCTCAGGGGTGCAGTCCGTGAAGAGAGGCACGAGCAAGGGCACATTGTCAATGTTCTGCAGATGGGGCCGCACCTGATGGATGCCCCGGGGCAGCTTGGCCTGGAGGAAGCAGAGAGGCCAGTAGCCTCAAGATGGGGAACAGGATCCTGTGCTTCATCTGCCTGCATTTCCCTCAGCAGCCCCCTCTCGTGGACCAGTTATGGGGCCACTTCAAGGGGTATGGGGGACAGACTCTACCATCGTACCCGGTTGCAGTCCTCCAAGAAGCTGGGGATGTCACTGTCTGTAGGCTGGAAGCTGATGAGATCCGAGTGACCCTCCTCCTCCAGGAGGAGCAGTCCTTCTGCATCATCTCGGGACACTGTGGGAACAAAAGCCTGTCCCTCATCTGGGGCCACCCTTCTTGGAGGGCTTTCCTTGCTTGTCCTGCCTGTAGGTTTATACTCTTCCCCTGTCCACTGTTGTTCCCCGCAGGGATGTCAGGACCACTTTCCAGAGAGTGTACATATTGGGAGGGATCTTCAGAGGCTCTCCCTAGCTGTGGCTCCCAGGAGGGAAAACCTCCCCGCCCACGCCATCCCTACCATACCTCTGCCCTCACCCTGGTTCAGGTCATCATGCAGGGAACCCGCATGGCTGGGGCTGGAGGGCGGGATCTCGGAGCCGGGCATGTCACCATTGGGCGTGAGGGAGATGTGGCAGTTCCAGCCAGTTTCTAGACCCATCTTTTCTGCAAACACCTATAAAAAGTAGGCAACCATGGGCCCCATATGCCCTGAGGGAAAAAGCTCAGGGGTGGGACAGGAGGAGGGTTCTCCCTACCTTGCTTTTGAGCTCATCCTCCAAAGAGAAGTAGACAAAGCGGATGCAGGCATTGACCAGCCCATCAATGAGGCGCACAATGTCCAGCCGGGCCTGGTACTGGGAGGACACCATGCCCATGAAGATCTGGCCGCTCAGGGCCTGCATGCACTCCTCCTTCTCCAGCACCTCCCCGATCCCTTCTTCAGGCATAAGACACAGCCGGCCAACGTGCCGCAGGATGCCAGGACATGGCCCCGTCAGGACACCCAGGAACCAGCAGATTCCAGGAGGCAGTCCAGGGCCACACACACAGATGCCACACCCAAATCAATGAGCACACAGGCCCCAGGGACCACACACAGCCACCCCACACACACAGCCAGGAGACACAAGAGAGCCAGAAGACATAGGAAAAAAGACAATGAAAGGTAGTCATCAGTCAGGTGGCCATCCTGGAGAGCCAGGCAGAGCGTGGCTCAGCTCCTGCCCAGCCCTGCTCCAAGCTAGAGGACCAGCCCCACCCTCAGCCAGTTTCAGTGCATGGCCTCTGGAGTTCCTGAGACACGCCGCCCTCCACCCCACTATGTATGTGTGTTTCGGGGTCTGAGGGGTAGGCTCTGAGTCCCTCAGTCCCAGCAGGGCTTGTGACCTAGGCTTTTGTCTGATTCTAATAAGGCTAACACCCTGTAAATACATGCAATTTTATAACTTTCCAAGAAAGCTTTTTTTTTTTTTTGCTAGTACTAGAGATTGAACCCAGGGCATTCACACTGAATTATATCCCTAACCCTTTTTTATATTTTTTTAAGACAGGGTCTCACTAAGTTGTCCAGGCTGAACTCAAACTTGTAATCCTCTTGCCTCAGCCTGCCAGAGTACTGGAAAGGAAAGCATTTTTATGTACTTTAACCCCTTCGAACATCACAACAAACCTGTAAAGCAGACAGAGTAAACACCAATTTATATATGAGAAACCTAGAGACTCCCCACATCACCAGCTAGGAAGGATCGGGCTGGCATCCCAGCTCCTGCATGGGGCCTGGGGCACCTCCTGCTGCAAGTGATGCGATAGCCGTCTGAAAGCCCTCCGATTCCTAGATCCCAGCCCCTGGGAGCCACAGCCCCAGCCAGTGGGAAGCACACGATACCATCAGAGCTCCAGCTGTTGCGGCGGGCGTTCTGCTTGATAGGGACAGTGCTGGGCAGCTCGCACATGGTGAAGATGCTGCTTTGGCCAGGCATCTGCACCAGCTCGATACACTTGCCATTGAGCTGAGAGGACAGGGCACAGTTCATAGGCTTGTAGGCGAAGGCAGAGCAATAACCAGACAGGCAGGCTCGCTGGTAGAAATCCAGCACTTTCTTTCTGCCAGGGAAACAGGGTGGAAGTGAGGTGAGTGGACCTGCGATGCCCCGTGGCTGCGAGACAGGCAGGTAAAAGGGCAAACTCGTCACCCACCTGTCAGAACCTGAAAGAGGGTAGATGTCGGCACCATCCCAGAAGTCTGTGCAGGCCTCTAGGACCACGTCAGCTGTGCCATGGGACAGCATCTGCTCTGTGCCTGGGGATGAGATACAGAAGCCCAACCATGAGGGCCCTAAAAAAGCCCCCACCCCTGCCTCTGACTAATAAGTGGCATGTCGCCAACCCTAAGAAAGGTGCCAAGAAGGCCCTGACAGAGGGCCACACAGTAAGCAAGGCCTAGGCCAGACAGTGAATGAGCTACTGTGGATCTCTACTGAGCTGGTCATGCAGATGCTATATTTCGTGTCCTTTGGACAATCCTGCCCCTGTGGCCCCTGTCCCCAAGCCCAGCCCCTACACTGAAGGACTCAGAAGTGGTCTACTGTTCATCTGCCCAGTCCTCCCTGAAACGAATGGGGCAGAACAGAGCCTCCCGCCTAACAGGCTCTGGCAGGCTTGGCTGGACCAGCTGAGCGGGCACAAAGCTCACTGGTGGCAGTGTCCTTGATGAAGAGGCTGATCATGTGGCTGAGGGGAGGCCGCCGCTTGGTGACACAGGACGGCCGCCCCAGTGAAGTCTCCTTCATGGTCTCAGCACTGGGTAGGCGGTAGAGTGCCAGGTGGTTCTCCTGCTTGAAGAGCTCCTTGGCCCCCGGCGTGAAGCCTGCAGATGAACACAGGACTCAGGGCCCTGGGAGAGGGCTTGCACCACAGGCCACCTCCGTCCCCTGGCACAGACAGAATCCACTCCATCGGGCCAGCTCCTTCCAATGTTTCCATCCCAACACTCAGTTCTCTTCCCAGCCTGGGAGATCTGTCACACACCAGCGTCCGGCTAGCTGCAGGCTGCCCCAAACTGAAAGAATGCTGGTGCTCCTGACAAGCAAGTGCAGTGCCAGGGTCCAGTCTGCTTGGAGTCAGTGCTGCACAGTTCTAAGAGGTCAGCTGCCACCAAGCCAACCCTGCCCCACTGCCACAACCACCACTGCCACAGCCGTACCGATGAGGCGGGCCAGCTCACAGAGGCCCCAGGGCACGTGCACCGGGAGCACCGCGCTGTGGCTCTCCTGCAGCGCGATGTTGCACAGGTGGTCTGAGAAGCGGCACAGGCGCTCGGTGACACTGGCATTGCACAGGTTCAGTAGCACGTTGAGGCCCAGGGGCTTGAGGGAGGTGAGATGGAGCTGCCAGTTGGAATCATCAAACTGGATGGAGGAGGGGTTCTGCTGGTCCTGCGACAGGCTCAGCATCTCCAGGTGGTAGTCACACACGAAGTCCTCTGCCTCATAGGGCTCGCCCTCAGTCCCAGGCTGGGCCTGGGGGAAACAGCGGGGCAGTGGGAGAAGTCAGGCCCTGCTTTCACCTCCCCCCTTGGCTGCTGCCCAAGGCTGGCCCTACAATAAGGGGCACAACCCTGGGAGGTGTCCTCAGGCTCCTGTCTCGAGGACCTGCACCCAATGATAAGGGCAATACTGGCAATACTGATAAAGAGAGACAAGCACACAGGGAGAGAACAATAAGGGGTCTTTTTTAGCCAGAGGACAACACCAGAGAGGGAGCCACTGCTTTGTGTGTTTAGTCGAATTAGGAGGCCAGCGGCTATCAGTGAGAACTGGAGGGGGGGTGGTGCCCACTTTATAGAAGGCTCAGGATGGGCTCGGGAGGCTGCCAGGCTAGGGGAGGGGAGAGGGCTCTGCATGTGACTTCTGAATTCTTTTCTTTTCCTTTTTTTTTTTTTGTTTTTTTAAACAGTACTGGGGGGCTGGGCATGGTAGTGCACGTCTGTAATCCCAGCACTCAGGAGGCTGAGGCAGAAGAATCACTGCAAGTTTGAGACCAGCCTGGGCTACAAAGTGAGGTCCAGGCCAGACTGAACTCGAGCAAGACCCTGTCTCATAAAAGACAAAAAAAAAAAAAAACCAGTACTGGGAATTGAAATCAGGGCTTCATGCAGGCAAGCACTCTTCTACTGAACTACATCACCAGCCTTTTTTTCCCCCAAACAGGGTCTTACTAAGGTGTCTAGGCTGGCCCCAAACTTTCAACCTTCCTGCCTCAGCTTCCTGAGTAGTTGTGATCATAGGTACGTAGCATTGCACCAAGCAATTTCTACACTCTTAGATCCGGCTGGTTCGGGCTAGGTGGGTTGCACCCCTTTAGTAGGACAGGACAGAACAGCCTGTGGTAGACAAGGGGCCTCTCTAACCTGTCTCCCTCTTCTCACCTTGCTGGGCTCTTCCTCACCGCCTTCAGTGTCCCTGCTGAAGCTCACGTTGGAGCCAGACGCATGTTTGCTGCGGCCTTGCACTTTGTGGTGAGAGTAGGGATCGGGAGGCTTGGAGCCATCACCAGGCCAGTCACCACGCTCCTGCTCGTTGGAAAGGTGCAGGGTATTGCTCAAGGAGCCAGTCAGGAGGGCATCTCTTTCATGGGGCTGAAGAGAATAGGAGTGCAAACCTAGGACCAGGTTCCCAGAGCTCCCAAAGGTGCAGTGGGGGGCGGGGATAGTTCGGGGCCCCTCACCACCTAGTCCTGTGGCTTCACCTCAACTGCTCAGAGGCAGCTCCCGGAGGTGCTGAACCCCCTCCCACGGCCATAGGCCAGGCTCCACGGCTAAGAGGCCTGGCCTAGTCGGCCCATGGGAGCCGGCCATACCTCCTCCTCTACCTCGGGATGGCAGAAGGAGCGGGTGGACAGATCATCCGTGAGGTCCTCATGGCTGCTGTGAGGGGGCTCCACCTTCCCGCTGAAGAACAGCACAGTCTCTGGGCTGGGATTTGGCCATGACAGGATCCCTTGTTTGTCTACACAGCATAGGACCTGCAAGGAGTGGAAAGGGCTTAGCAGTGGCCCATCCACCCAGGGGCCACTCAAGTGGTAGATGGGACAGTTCAGCCCCACAGCCTGGAGGGACAGGTGCCTCTTCCTTGCAGGGCCACTCTTACCGTGACGGAGCCCAAGCTGTGCAGCAGGCTGGCACTGTGGCTCAGCGTCGGCGATGTCCCCTGGATCACCCTCAGGAAGTGGCCCCAAGTGCAGCGCAGCATTTCCTGGTAGGAGACAGGAAGTCTTGGGAAGCCATCTGGGGCACAACCAATTCCCTGGAGACCGCCTCTGATACTCAAATTGGGAAAAGTTCAGGGGACTGCCACAAAGCCGGGGTTCTGAGGCATGCTGTCAGGTGTTATGGGATCAGGCCTGGATAATATTCACATTCAGTGGGTGGCGGAGAATGGAGCACAAGTGCCTGGCTGGACACTCAAGGCCATAAATAGGGTCACAGGGTTCCAGGACAGAGCCTGAGGGTATGGGAGTCTGTGGTTGTAGAAGCCTGGGGTAGGACCCATCACCGTCAGTGTACCTTGGAAGAGACAGCCTCTGTGTAGCTGCTGAGAGTATCCTCTGAGAACTTGGCCAGCTGCACAAAGAGGGAGAGCCCTGGGTGAGGAAAGCCTTCCTCCGCAGGGCTTCCACTCTGGCAGGGTGGAGACGCATACTGAGAAGCCCCCAGCCCCTTAGGGAAAAGGCATCTGGCAGTCCTGACTCCCCACTGGTGGGAGCCCAGAAGATGCCACCCTCGTCCTGGCCTGGCCTAGAGGTCTGTAATGGAAAGGGCCAGAGCCTTGGATTGGGACCAGGCCCTCAAACACATGGGTCCCAGCTTCTGCCCCCTCCACCTCCAGCTCAGCTAGTTCCCTCTTTTTGTTCCTGCCACTGTCCCCCATACGCCTTGGAACCACCTACCAGGGAGCTGGGCGAGGCCTTGCTCATCTGCGCCAGGACACGGGCTTCTCCACAGGCAGTGGCCAGGACCCAGAGGACAGGGAAGAGCAGGGGGAGGATGGGCAGCATGCCATTCACCTGGGAAGAAGAGGACCACAGGAGGCTCCCAAGGAGCAGGAAGGGCAGAGCTGCCCTGCTGTGTGGCTCCCCAGCATGGGAAGGACAGCTGTCCAGGGGCAGGACAGAAAGGAGGGAGACGGAGGCATTCTGAAGCTGAAGCCTGGGGAGACTCTGGGCTGTGCAGAGGAGCAGTGAGAGGCCCATGGTCAGACAGAAGCACCACAGAGAAGAAAGAGCTGGACTTGCCTGGAGCTGGAGGAGGGTGTACTGCCAGGAAGTGACCCCGGGGGCACGGAGCATGAAGCGCAGGGCGTTGGTGATGAGGAAGCCAGCCTGCAGGGACAGCAGGGTACAGCCTTAGCCCCCTCCCTGGGGAGGGACTGGCCTCTAGGCTTCCCGCCTTTCAAACCTGGCAGGCTCACGCTGGGCCCTCTGCTTGCTCTCAGCTCACCTGGCTCGGGCCCCGAGGCTCCCCCACGCCTGGCCCTCTCCCCTGCCCCGCGGCCCGCTCACGCACCAGGACCACAGGCACAGCATAGTGCAGCATCACAGACTGCACTGTGAATCTCTCGTTGTCCAGCGCAGTGACGGGGCGGGACAGGGACATGTCCAGGCACCATCTGTGGAAAGAGGCGACCCCCAGCCCCGACGGAGGAAATGGTCACAATCCCCATGCTTTGGAAAGTCTCTGGGCCTCAGCCAGCCAGGGCTTCACCGAGTACTGTGAAGTCCTGAAACTCCCTGGCCTGCCCTGGCCCTTGCTCAAGGGGCCCCTGGGGAGGGGCCTGCAGCCATCTCCACAGCCAGCGTCACAGAGCAAACTGGGTGGGGGCTGCGACTCAGCCTAACTCCTGCACCAGACTGAGAAGTGGGGCCTGCTCTCAGACAGCCTTGGGATGGGTGAGGCGGGAGGCACCCTACCTGATGTTGTCTATCACGGGGGTCTCCAGGACTCGGAAGAGCCGGTGCTGCTGAGGGTTCTGTGGCCCTTTCTTCACCTCTCCACGGGGTGAGGGTGGTGGAGAGAAAGGGGGAAACAGGTCTCCTGGCTCTAGCACGATGTGCTCATCGTCCTGTCGGCAGTGCAGAGAGGCGAGGGGGAAGGAAAGGGCTGTTGAGGCCACTCATCTTGGACAGTGCCAGCTGAGTGGACACAGCTCCAGGGGTCAGGGACCACCACTACCACAGAGCCCAACAGGGCAGGCCCTGTGGAGCTGGGGTTCAAGAGCAAAAGGAACAGCATGAGGAAAAGGGAATGGCAAAGCCCATGAGCTCGCCAGAAAGCTTCAAGATGGAGCCCTGGGAGCCCCCACCCGCCTAAAGATGTTCCCCCAGCAGTTTCCAGGAAGGAGAGCAGGCTCCAGTTACCTTGATCCCTCTCAGGGAGGCAAAGGATTCCTGGCCAGGTCTCAGGGCTATGATGTCCCCTTCTACCAACAGGCTAACTGGCAGGTTGACCAGGTGGCCATCTCTGTAGGCCCAGTGCAGGGACCAGGATGGAGCAAAGGGCATGTGGAGGTCTGGATACATGGCATTCGGCCATCTGATCTCCTTGCCATTCCTGAGGGCATCTGATGAGAAAGAAAATAGAAACAACCTTCTCACCCTCCAGCCAACCCAGGACACACCAAGGGACACAGCCTGATCTTTCTTTTTCCCACCCCAATCATTCGAATGCTTCCCATTTCAGTGATGCCTCTCCCACAAAGCCGTCCCTAACCACTCCAGCCCAAGCACTCCCACCTGCTCTCGTCCTCTGAACATTTTACTCTTTGTACCCCCTTTCCATTCAGATTTACTTGATAAATTTTGCTGAGGGGCTGTAAGAGGTACAAGGTAAACAGGAGCTTGAGGAGCTACAGCATAGCTGGGGAGAGGAGATGCACGGCCGGACAACTGCCAAGTAGGCAAACATGAGCTAAGCGTGTGAACAAAGATCTCAGCACCATGCGGGCATGGAAAGGGGAGCAAACCTTTCTGCCATGGCTTCTGGGAAAAGGGAGCATCTGGGAATGCCCAGGATGACTAGCAAAGATTTTGTCAACTAGAGGTGAATGAGGGAGAAGCTCACCAGGGAGAGAAGCGTAGGACAGAGGCACAGAGTAGACTGGTACACAGAGGGTCTGGGGGGACAGCAGGTAGAGTGGGAGGATGAATAATAAGGTGAGAGCCTGTGGCAGAGGTACTGTAACCCACCAATGACATCTGGGATGGCGTGGAGAAGCAAGAGGGAGCCACTGGCGGTTCCTGAGCAAGGGACTAAGCTCCTGGAGAGCAAGGCACATCTTTCTCCACTATCATTGTACTCCCAGACCTTAGCTTATGATTGCAATTAATCATTTTGGGATAAATGAATGACTCTCACTTAGCCCTTAAAGATCCACTGCCTAGCACTGTCAAAGAAAGGCCTCCGTGTGCTCTCAGAAAGTAGGAACAACAGTCTCTCCAAAGACCCAACCTAATGATCTGTAGCTGAAGTTTAATAAATGCCAGCTAGACAGAGGGTAGAGCAAAGGCTCTCTCCTTTAGGAACTGGGACATTAATCTTCAGCTGCCAACTCCCTGCTCCAACTCTGATTCCTGCAGGCATCTCAGCTTCCCTGGTCTACCTTCCCACCTCTTCCCTAGCCCAGTAACACCAGACAGGACAGACACGGAAGAGGACATCTCAACTGCCCTTCTGTCAAGAGACAGGATCTTTTCTGTCCGCCTCTCAACATTTGCAAGCTCCTATGCACAAGGGCCACCATCAGCTTCCTGTCTGCCCAGGCCACAGCCTGGGTGCCTACAGCTGTCCCACAGGCCTCAGTGCCCTGCTCAAGAGAGGGCCAAGTATCCTTCTAACTCTGTCAAGAAGACAGCCCCTAGAATGCTGCCGTAAGGCACCCCCAGGTGCTGGGCACCAGTGGGAGTCTCAGGATTCTGACACATCACGGGTACCTTTCCCACTGACACACCTGGCTCTTGCCTCACCTTGGATTTGGTCAATGATCCCCCGGAGCCTGCGCTCCACCTCGTGGCGCTTCAGCCGATCTTGCCGCCCAATGAGGATGAGGTTGAGCAGCAGCAGCAGGAAGAGCGCGGAAGCATTGACCAGCTCCACCCCATGGCTGGTGTTGGGATGCAGGGTGTAGGGTGTAATTCCAGGGGGTAAAGACCCTTCCCCCAGCCGGTCCCCAGGTCCAACACACCCCCCTTTCCACCCAGTCCCTTCTGAGAAGAGTGTCTTATCTGGTTCCTGACTCAGGGGACTGAAGAGACGGAGAGTCTCACACACCCAGTAGCCCACTGCAGCAACAGCTCAGGTGCAGCAGCCTCTTCAGAGCCTTGGAGTGTCCAAGGGGGACAGAGCGGGGCACTTGCAGAAGTCTGTGGGGCCCTGTTTACCTCCCGGCTGGCTGGCCCCCGCAGCAGCCCAGCAGCAGCAGCACAACCAGCAGCATCAGCGAGGCCCCGGGCCAGTGGAAACAGGAGCAGCGGTTACTGTGGTGCAGGAAGCTGCTTCTCCACACCTCCTGGGGTGGCAGAAAGGCAGCCGGTGGCCTGTTCAGCTCTAATCTGGGTTCCCCTGCCTCTCGGCACCCCTCAGTCAGTCCCCATGGCTATCTTGCTCCATCCAATCCCTCTGACCTTGGCTGCGGTCCAGTATGCTGGGCTCCTGCAGCAGCTAGGGTCAGGACATCACTCTGAGAAGGAAACTTGGCTCCCTTTCCCTTTTTGCAGTATAGGGAAATAAACCCAGGGCATTCACTGAGCCACGTCACCAGCCCTTTTTTCAATTTTTTTGAGATAGCATCTCACTAAGTCACTTAGTTGACCAGACTGGTCTTGAACTTGTGATCCTTCCACTTTAGCCTCCCAGAGCTGTGCAAGTCCAGGTATGCACCACCTCCCCCAGCTCCTTCTGATTTTTCATGTGCCTTGGCTGGGTCTCCCACTGCCCAGGAGGACAGGGCCCATAGCAGCCCCAAGGAGGGGCCTCCCCAGCTTCTTCACAGTCCCACCCAGGCTCTGGATGCCTGTGAAGAAGCTTCACCTTCCACGTAAGTCGTTTCTTCCGCTCTTTGAGGTGTCCTTCTAATGCGGCCTCCAACTGCTCCTTCAGGACACTCAGAGCCTTCCAAGTGGACAGGCCCAGGGCCAAAGGGGGCTCGCCCTACAGGGAAACAGGTGATCAGCCAGTCGCCAGCCCTGGGTCCTTGCCCAGGTGGGGCATTCATTGAGGGCTGGATCCCTCCCATCTCTCCACCCAAGGCCCTTCCTGCCCTCACCTCCCTCCTTCCCTAAGCTCTTTACCCTCAGGGTATAAGTATAGTGAAATCGCCACCAAATTTAAACACATGCAAGGGTACAGTCCTGCACTCTTTTGCGTTGTTGCCGTTGTTTTGAGGTTTTTTGAGACAGGGCCTCACTATGTAGTTCAGACTGACCTTGAACTCACTATGTAACCTAACCTGGTCTTGAACTCTCAGCGATCCTCCTGCCTCAGCCTCCCAAGTGCTGGGATTGCAGACATCCACCAGCACACCTGGCTAGTCCCGTACTCTTTAAAGCCAACTTGAAAAAACAAAGAACACTTTCTCTACTCAGTGTTTTCTTACTCGCCTTTCACTCACCTCTCACCCTGCTGCCACTCAGCCTGTTCTCATCACCTCTCTTTCTGTTGACCTGAAAGGTGCCAATCCTTTGGAACTCATATGTGTTCTTTTCTTTTTATTTCTTTTCTTTCCTGTTTGCAGTACTGGGCATAGAACCCAGGACCTCACACATGCTGAACTACCACTGAACTATATTCTCAGTCCCATCCAACATCCATCCATCCATCTATCTATCTATCTATCTATCTATCTATCTATCTATCCTTCCATCCATTCATCCACCCACCCACTCACCCATCCATCCATCCATCCATCCGTCTGTCTAGCAGTACAGGGGATTGAACCCATAGCTTTGGCCAGGAGTCCTCAGCAGACAGGCTTGAGTCCCCTTCTTGTGCTACAGGTCTAAAGACTTACTGCTCTTGTTCAGCTCAACTTTTCCTGATGGAAATGTACACTGAGGTGGAAAGACTGACTGCCCCTTCAAGCGCTGCCTCTTGGGGGACCGCTGTTTGTCTTTGCACCCCATGGACAGGGATTGAACTACCTTCCTAGTCCTTTTCTTATTTTGTTTTATTTTCTGTTTGGTTTTGTTTTTTCTTTGAGACAGGGTCTCTTTGTGTAGCCCAGGCTGACCTTGAACTCACTATGTAGCACAAGCTGGCCGTAAACTCAGGGTGATCCTCTTGCCTCAACCTCTTGACTACTAGGATCACAGGTGTTCACTATCATGCCTGGCATTTATTTTGTGTTTTGAGACAGAGTCACCCTAAGTCCCTAAGTTACCCAGGATTGGACTCAAATGTGTGATCCTTCTGCCTCAGCTTCCAAAATAGCTGAGATTATAGGCACGCATCACCACACTTGGGTTATATATTTAACAGAGAGACAACTAACTTAGAGATACTAGCCTTTCATTGCTCCTAAGACATTAAGAATAAACCTACCACCATTTTATAAGAGGTCTCATAACCCTCAAACATTAGGAAGGACTTAATCTCAGCAAAAAGGTAGTTGTCACCAGGAAAGGACAGTGCCTCAGTGCCTCCTTATTCCTGTTATCACAGCCAGCTAGCATGGACAGGGCTGGTCCCAGGTGACATGGGAACCAGACATGTTGCCTTGGGGGACCTCAGAGCCAGGCTGCTCCTTGTTGAGACTCTCCCACTCCTAGCTTCCCCTTCTTGGACTCTGGCCCTTCATTTCCCTCTGTACCCACAGCCCCTCCTGAGGCAATCTGCCAACTGTTGTGCATTTCCGGAGTGATCTCAGCCATAGTCGTGGGCGCACCTACCACCAAGACACTTACAACTCTTACATTTCACCCCCACTCTGACCTCGGCTCATGTGTAGACCTGGCTCCTGACCTGGCTCTCAGCTGTTTCTGCAGGAAATGGAAGTCAGGATGTCAAAACCCCAATTTGCCCCAACACTCTGCCAGAGTCACTGCTCCTCCCACACTACCACTAGCCAGTGGCCTCTGCAATGCCCCAGCCTCTGGCTTTCTCCCATTCTATGCTGCCCTTACCACTCCCAGCTTCGACCTCCCCCAGGGTAACACCCATGCAAATGCCCCAGCCAGGGTAAGTGTGCCACATCAGCTGACACCCTTTACTTTAAAGTCCAGTCCAGATCCACTTGCCAGTTCTGTGAGGCCCTTGGAAACGTGTGACCCCCCCAGGCCCCTGCTATTCCTTCCCCAGGCCTTGCTACTCCAACTCACATACTAACACCTGACCAGGAAACACTCGCCATCCCAGACAACTCTTGCTCCTTCAAGACAACTCAAATGTCATCTCTTCTGGGACATTTTCCGAAAACCCAGGGCTGCACTTCAGGGAGAGGCTTGTATTCCGATGACTGCTCAGCACCCTGGCTCTTAGCCTGCATCTTAGGGCTTTGCAATTACAGAGTTACATGTCTGGCTCTCCCACTAGACTGCAAATTCCTTGAAAATAGGTACTGAGTTCTTCCATCTTCACATGCCCTCTCTACCAAACCACGGAAGACGGCACCCGGCACATGTGGGCTTAGTGAATGCCTGCTGAATGAATGAGGGAATAAATGAACCTGCAGGTAGCTTCACCAACCCCAAGAACAAGTTGGTCAGGGGCTGTCAGCCCCAAATTGGCAATAAAATGACCTGGAGTTTTTAAAACCCTACATGTCCAGGCTCCACCCTAGGCCTACTGAGTCAAAACATCCTTGGATTTGGCCGAAGCCAGGCTGAAAATGATGCACAAATGCCCGGCCATGAAGTGCAAAGACAAACTCCCTCCTCTTCCCCCGCAAGAGGTAGTGTCTGAAGAAGCGGTCTTTCTGCCTCGACGTGCACTTCCAACAGGAAAAGTTCCTGAGTAAGAGCAGCCAATTCCCAGACCTGAGGCACCAGAAAGGAACTGGGGCTATCTACTGAGGTCTCCAGGCCCCAGCCTTGGAGCTGGGCCGCCAAATGCCACCTGGTTCCCTGTCCTCCCCTCCACTCCTCACTCAGATGATCCACAGATCTGCTCTCTGCAGGGGCCTGTGCTGGCTTTGCCTGCTGACGTTCTGCACCTCCTCGTCCCTGCCTATTTCCATAAGCGCTTCTTCCCTGGCTGTCTGGGATGGGCACCTCCACAACTGGCCCCCCTCCCCTCCATCCCAGCCTGCCTGGCTTCCTTTCCATAGAGGGACTTAAGAGTTCCTGGGATGGATAGATGGCTGTTCCTGGGCCACGCCTCCAGAAATGACCAGGGAGAAAACATGCTGGAGGCAGAAAGGGCTGGCCAGCTGAGCTGGAGAGCCGCACACCCAACAACAGGAGTCTGAACAGGAGAAAGAAT
Source organism: Chinchilla lanigera (assembly GCF_000276665.1). NCBI lineage: Eukaryota > Metazoa > Chordata > Mammalia > Rodentia > Chinchillidae > Chinchilla > Chinchilla lanigera. The sequence goes on along the minus strand of NW_004955553.1, from coordinate 2,336,113 downwards.
GGAAGGGTTGGGCAAGTTGCACAGGGCTGCAGGACTACCTGGGAAGCTGCTCAGCATGGTGTGAGTTCCCCACATCTAGGAAAGAACAGCTTCCAGCAAGGCAAAGGCTAAAAGGGACAAGGAGATACTCCTTGTCTAGCCAGGCCTGCAGACCTGGGACACTCAGGGACTCCCTTGCGCTGCACAGAGGCTGTCCTGCTGACATCTGCTGCCTCCTTTTGGACAACACCACACCCAGGACCTCGTTGGCTGTCCAGTCATCACCGCTGTCTTGCTCTCCCCACACCAGGTACCCTGCTCCTCTCCAGATGAGTGAGGCACAGGCCAGGGGGTGGCAGATGCTCTCAGGGCAGAGGACCTGCAGAGCTGTCTGTATGCATCTGCCCCCGCATGTTATGTCTGGCCAGGGGCACCAAATCCAGACAGGGGATTAAAGACAGCACAACAGAAAGAAAATAAGCCATTCTGTAATTACATGCTGCCCAAAGGAAGTGCCTGTCCGCACAGGCTGGCCTGTGGTGAGGACTCGGCCTTCAACAGAGCTGACCCAACTGCCAAGCCTATTAAGCTCACCCCTCTGCACCAGAAAGACCCCCAGTCAGGAGTCAAAATGCAGTTTTCGTTGCCCTACCTCAGTTTTCCCCGTGTGACAGAGGAGCCAGAGCTAAGCAGCTTGGTGGAAGACAGTCTACTTTCTGAAGAAGACTCAGAGTAGGTGGGTGAGAAGCAGCCTCTGCCAGTACTTCTCAGCAAAGAGCTAGGCGGGGCACCCTGTGTGCTTGGGCATCCTCAGTGAGACTATAGCAAGTTCCTGTTATCTGAGAGATAAGAACCTGAGGAGACACAGTCTGAGGTCTGCTCTTCATGTCTACTAGAGGTTGGGGAAAGGGTGAGGAAAGATTGGAGCTGGCCTTAAATACCTAAAGGTAACAAGAGGTGCTGATGCTACTCACATTCTAAAACCTCCCACCCTACTCCACTGCCAGGCACTTCCAGAGACATTCCTAGGGCCAGAAATGAGGTCTGCATCCCAGAGAGGCCAGGGAGGGAGGATACTGAAGCTTTCCAGGTAGAACCAGCTCCAACCTAATGTTGTAAGCACTTGGGCTCAAGCAGACGAGAGAGAGAAGGCTGGGCGGAAGTCTTGATTAGGGCGAGACTGACACCGCACAAGCTGGGCTTGTTCTCTCTGTTGTGTCATCTGGAGGGAGGGGGTACTGGTAGGGTTGGGAATCTGGGGATACAACAGGGGAGTGAAAGAACTCTGTCCTTCAAGTCACATTCACAGAAATCTGCAGGAGCCACTGTCAAGGTACAGAGCTGAGCACCGGAATATCTAACGAGCCCTTGGAGAGCTGATACCTGAGCTCTCCTACACCCACCTCAGCCAGGCTTCGCAGGCGACACAGAGCAAAAGCCCCCAGCCGCAGACCCCATCCTTACAGATCCCCTCTGAGGTTCTCTCACGTAGCAACTGTTTTCTTTGTATCAGGGACAACAGAATCAAGGCTCCTAGGCTGTTATAAATTTAGACCTTGACCTAAGGCCTGACAACAACAGACAGCTACCAGTTAGAACTGGCTCCTCCTCTAGTTCCCCCATCAGAACCCTCTTAGGTGTGCAAGCAGAGTGGGGGCTCAAAGCTGAACTCAATACCCAAGTCACTAAGGCAGATTCAGCCACTGTCTATGCTTCGGAGTCTGACCACGCACATGGCACACCTCCACAGCCAGGTGAATCAAAGGCAAAGCAGACCTGCTGCTGCTTCTACCTCACTTCCAGGCTCAAGGCGATCTTAGTACCCTCACTCACCTTCTTCCTCACCTCCTGCAGCCACCAACACCTAGGATGGAATCATTCCAGCCCTGATGGCTCCGGGCACAAGATCTAGGTGGTCTAGAGAGGAAAAACCCCTTCGCTGGCCCTGAGAAGGGTTGGCTTCCAGGCCCCAAGCTCCTGTTACCTGTGTCTGGGGACCTGGGTCCTAGCATCCCTTGGTAGAATGCTTCTCTGGGAGGCTTGGTGCCTCTCCTAGGCAACTCGGGCACCCAGCTGGCAGCTCCAAGACATGCTTTCTGGCTCTCATTCCCAATCTCCTTCCAAGATCCTGGTAACATCACGCTCATTCTAGCTGCCACCCATTCTGCTCATCGCTAGGACTCCTTTGGCAACCATGAACCCAAAGACGCCCTCACGAAGCAGGGAAGGAGGCATGAAGAGAAATGGAAAACCAACTGGCATACTCACTGTGCTGGGCTTGCCCTGGTGAGGCATCCATAGCTCTGCCTGCTTAAAGAGCATGGGGCAGAGCCTGAGCCACGAGCGATCAGCTACTGTAACTTCCAATGTCACCCTCAATAAGAGGGGGAGAGGCAGAACAGAGAGAGAGGGCGCGAGAAGAGGGGAAAGCGGGCTGGAACGCGTGTGAGCGAGGAGGAGCTGCAGAGAAGGCGCAGCAGAGCAGAGCTTCAATCTGCTGATTAACTCAGCCTATTTCCAGTCACGCTGCAGATTCAGGGAGGGAGGAGGCAGCGGCAGCAGCGGCAGTAGAGGCAGGCTGCAACAGCAGCCCTGGGAGGGAGAGAGGGAGGGAGGGAGGGGAAGGAGGAGGAGAGAGGAGAAAGGAAGATTGAGAGGAGAAAGTTTGCCCAATGCTCTGCCAGGAGCTTGGCTCACTGTTCAGAAGAGGCCACTGTAGGGTGAGGAGACGGACGATGTGCAGCTCGAGCACAGACAGATGGAAAGATGGCAGAAGCTGCAAAAACCCTGGGGCCCTGAGCACAACTACTGGTATCCAGGCATCCTCTGGGGTACACAAATACCAGTTCTCTTCCGAGACTACCTGTCTATTTCCCCCAGGTCAAGGTTAGCAGCCGCACTGTGGGTGAACCCGCCATCTGTGAGAGCTCCCCAAATCCCTCAGAGGCTCCCAGCATGGAGCCAAGCCAAAAGCAGCTCTTTCCACACTTAAAGCTGCAGGAAGGAGGGATGGAGACTACAGTAGTGTGTTATTAATAGTAACTCATCCTGCATGAAGGGGGTGGACTGGCCATTGAGAAGACTCCAGCAATGACTTCTAGGAGGCCAAGCAGAGGGCCAGGAAGCTGGAGGAAGGAAGAATTCAGTGACAGTGGGCAGAGCCAAAAGGAGGGGTCTTTGAAGATTCTAGTGGCTCCCAGCCAGGGATCCCACCAGCCACTATGCTGAGGGACAAAGAGAGCAGCTACACCTAGACATACCTGCCCAAGAGCTGCTGGGACCAGGAGCTGCCTAGGTACACCTGGGCCCTCGTTTCCTAGGCAGAAAGGGGCAGCCAGTACATGGGGCTCCTACCTCACACTTCCCAGGGCACCAAACGGGGTGGCTCTGGGGCCAGTCTGACCTAATGAAAGCTTTCCAAACAGGTTTCCCGGGGCAAGGAAGGGCCAAGGCACTGGGAGGGGACAGGACTTCTCTGGTGACGACCAGGTCATCTGAAGAATGGGGCTACAACACCCCAAGGACAGGAGATGGCCTAATGATCCCCTCACTGAAAAGCAGGCCAGAAGCTGAGCGCATTTCTCCAGGGCCCGCAGTCTCCTCGACAACATCTCTAGCTGCAGCGGAAGAGTGAGTCTCCACAGAGCAAGCCTGCCTCTCCCCTCCCCCTCAGCTGCTCTGGCAGCTCCCTGTGGGGCCTCTGCCAAACAGAGCTGAATGGGGACAGAAAGGAGGGGTGGGGCGGTCCAGAGGTTAAGGGCAGGAAGCTTCTGTGGGGAGCAGGAAAGGGAGATGGGCGGGGTCTGTTTCTGTGCCAGCCACTGTGAGGATCACAGGCTATGGCCCAGGAGGACTCCTGTTCCGCGCCCCTTCCCTGTGGCAGGCCTTGGAGCGGACAGCATGGAAGGCTATTCCTTTCCCTCTCCTGCCCCTTCCCATAGGGCTCACTGCAGTGATGGGAAAGAAGAACATCCTAGAGCGGGAGCCCAAGGCCCCATCACTACAGTACATCCGCCCTGTGCTGGAAGGGAGCCTGAGGGCCAGCAGGTGTGAAAGAGAGGGAAGCTGGGTGCTGAAAATCATTAAGCAATAGCAAAATCAATCCTGGGCCAAGCCAGGGAGCCAGAGACCACCTGACCATCAATTGTCACCATGGCAGGCCTGTGACTGGGCCTCTGCCCTGGACCACAGGATAATCTGTACAAGCCCCAGATACAACTAGAAAGGGACACACACAGGTAGAAATTCCATCAGAGCCTATTCCTGAATTGCTTGTGCTATCCATTCCTCAACTAAATCATAAACCTCTCTGAGCCAGGGGCCACCTCCCCGGCTCTACCAGCTCAAAGTCAATATTGCATGAATGTGGCTGCGGCTGATGCTGATGAGGCTTTCTGGTTCAGGACTCATCTATCCAAAAAGGTGAGGGCACAGATAAATCCTCCAAGAAAAGTGGCCCTGAGAAGTACCTAGCAGGATGCCACAGCTTCTCCCTCAGGCTCTGGAGCAAAGCCGTCCCCCGCAATCACAGAACTTTGTTTCCCTAATATACGGTACTAGGCACTGGTGCTTTTGCAACAGGCTGGAATCAGGATAACATTGTTCTCTGTTTAGGGCAGTCATCCCCACCTGGGCAGACCACTGCATTGCACATCAGAGCTTCTGGAGGTGTTCCCTGAATTGTGCAGTGCGTAGCATTTATCACTGTATAGAACAGCCTCACACCCAGGCTAGGAGAGAGACAATTATAGCTTTCCCTTGGTGTCAATCACGGCTAGGACAGATACCTGCAGAGAAGCCAGAGGTGGTTATGAACAGGAGGATGAACACACCTATTTCAAGTTCAAGTCCACAAGCCTGTTGCATAGCTGGTTCAGAGGCATAGGCAGTAGTCAGTCAGGTACCATCAGAAGCCCACAGTTCCCTTTGGCAGGTAAATCACTGCCCAGAAGTTCAAGCTGATAAGTATTTACTAAGCCCTTGGTATACACCAGGCATTGTGCTGGGCACCAGAGGTACTGAGATATAATGAAAGAGGCACACTGCTTCATCAGAGTGTAGCAGCCATGAAGGTTGGAGGTATCATAATACTGAAAGCAGGGACCTCTAGAGGTCGGAGGACTTATCTGACAAAGATAATGCCTAAACTGGGTCTTAAAGAAATGGCAGAAGGACTTTTTGTAGATAACAATATGCAAAACAACAACCACTGATAATTTCCTACCACTTTGTCTGTAATTCGGTAAGCCCCCCTATTGCTATTTTATCCTTCTTTTACTCTTTAAAGTAATAAAAAAAAAAAAAGAAAAGAATAGGGCATTTTTAGAGGGAACAACCTCAATATGGTGCATGTGACCCAACCCAGAAGCATGCAGAATCGTCAGAGGTAAAAGGCAAGGCAGGCAGTGATGCTGGGCCCTTGGGCAGGAGCACAGTATAAGGCCTCATATACACTCCAGGTTTTAGCAGGTATCCCAGAGCCACTGACCCATTGTCCGCAGCCTTGTGGGTGGAGGCTGGTGAGCAGGCCTGTCTCGGGGAGTTGCAGAAACCAGACTAGAGACACAGGGACTTTCTCTGGGGCAGTCTTTGTCAAGGCAAAGGAATATTCTGATTGACAAATCTACCTCCACCCAAAGATGGCACACCTGGAGGCCAGGCCAATCTCACAGATAGCCTGGACCTCCAGACAGCTCCCTCCAGCTGAGGAGGCAGCTGTCTTTGGAGCCTGACAGCAAGCTCGTCCCTAACCAGAGGCAGGGTGCCCAGGAGCCCTCCACACGGCTCAGCAAGTTGGGTCACAGCCTTAACACAGAGTAAACAAACTAAATTGCACACCTCTGGGCAAGAAGTGGAAAACTGGCTTGGGGCCCACGCTAATCTGAAATCCTACTGCCATGTAGTTGTGTTAACAGATCTGCCCTTCATCCTTTGTCCTTCCCAAACAAGCACTGGGACCTTCACAGGACTCACAGTCAGATCCCCAAGCCTCAGAGCCACATCCACTCTCATCTTGGACATAAAACCCCGATGAGGACTTCCCAGCAGACCCAAGAGGACAGCCCAACAGAGACACCCCAGTGACAGCCATGTGGCACCAAAGCAGGGCCCACAAGATGCTTCCTTACCTTCAGGTCCATGGGCCCGAGCTAGTGCAGGCATGCCCAGATGAACGTGGTCACCCCCAAAAGGAAGGTTCCTCCCCAACATGGACAAACCCCAGCAAGTCTATCACAGTCACGGCACCTAGGAAAAGAAGAGAAAGTCATGTTAGTCACACTGCAGGACTGGGCAACTACTGTGTAACGCCATAGTTTCACGTAAGCCACAGCGTGGGACAGGGACTTAGTGCCCTGCCACCCTGTTCTACCACTGGACTCACCAAGCAGCCAGCTTTGCTGACTTACGCTCTCTGAGACCTGGAGGGACAGGGCCCTGAGGGGATTCTGGAGTTGCACACTTTGTCTTTCACCCTTAACTTTTAGAGGCACATTGTGTTTGGTTCTACATGCTGTGCTCATTTTGGGTTTCTGGCAGCCAGGAAAAGCCTTAGTTTATTGGCATTTTTTAAAACTGAGGGTAAGGGCCAGGCATGGTGGTGTATGTCTATAATCCCAGCACTCGGGAGGCTGAGGCAGAAGAATCACCTTGAGTTCAAGGCCAACCTGGGCTACATAGTGAGTTAAAGTTCAGCCTGCACTACACAGTGAGACCCTGTCTCGAAAAATAAACAAATGAACAATAAAATAAAATAAATATAATTAGGGGTAAGGTTTGCAAGAACATCATCTAGAATCCAGGTGCAACTGGAAGAACCACAGAGCAGCAGGTACGACAATAGAGATTTCAGGAGACATGCACTCAGCATGGCTGCCATCGGGAATGGATGCACGCGCTCTCTCTCCATTTGCTGGGCACTGTGTGCCACACTTGCCAGCACACACATGCCCACGGCCCCCACGCCTTTCGTGCATGCGATGGCAGTAGTCTTGAGGGACCTGGGCAGAGGTCCCCAAGGATGGGCAAAACAATGTGACAGTGAACAGTCTAACAGAAGTTGGCTAGTTACCTGGAAAATGAAAATTAGCCCAGGGGCTCAGGGATACAGCTTGTGCTTAGCAAGCACAAGGCCCAGGGTTCAATTCCCAGCACCGGAAAAAAAAAAAAGATTTGCCAACCTTCCCATCCACCCCACCCCACACAAGCCCCAACCTTCACCCTTCCATCCTGACACCCAGCACAACTTTCCTGGTCTCAGATCAGGGCATGTTTGGGTAAAGAGTGCCACTGAGTAATCTGACCTGGTGCCAGGTGACTCCTTTGGGCAAAAGCACTAACCTGCTGACAAGGGCAGTTCTTTCTGGGCCCCAGAGGACAGCCTGAAACCCTGGAAAAGTGACTCATAAAAGAGCTATCGAGAAATAATCGAAGCAGCTGTGTCCAGAGGACCATACAGGAGGCTGAGATCTGCAGCCACCAATTCCTCTCCAAAATCCCATCCAACTCCCCCAGACAGCACCAGTCCTGATGTCACTGGCTGTGCTGCCAAGTTTCTTCCTGCCCCTGCCTTTCAGCCAGGGCTTGCAAAGCTGAGCCAGCCCCACAGGGTCAGAGACAGACAGTGACGCTAGAAGTGACCTCGCAAGACAGTGACAGTCAGTCTTTGGCAGCAAACTGAAACAAGATTCTGAGAAGCCAAATCAAATCCCCCCAAGGCCACACTGACTCAGGCTGCCCAGGCCATTTACAGCTGAGGTCCCATGATACCCCTTCCCAGCAGGGCCTCGATGAGGTAGTCACCACTCAGGGAAAGGCACCAGGAGCCAGATGGGTATTGTGCCTGTTAACTTCTTCCGCCAACACGACAGCAGTGAAATAACTCCACAGCCAGCTGGAACCGCAGCAGTGCAGAGGGCAGCCAGGAACATGACATTTTTCTAACAGTCTCTGTTTTCCCATCTTTCCATACAAGGGATTCTGGGAGAGAGCTATTCTCATCAGTCTGACCTGATACCAGCAGAGTCTCCTTAAAGAGCCAGTTCTGCCTGTCGTCCACTGTAGATAAAAGCATAGGATTCAAAGCCAAATAACCCTGGCTGCAAATCCCAGGTCCAACATACACCAAACACTAAACAATCTTCACAAATCATGTGTCCCTTCTGGGTCCCTTATATCGGCAACTGCTATTTTATATAGATATTATAAAAATTATACAAAATAGTGGGGCATGGTGGTACACAACTGTAATCCTAGCACTCAAGAGGCTAAGGCAGGAGGATCAATGTGAGTTCAAGGCCAGCCTGTGCTACATAATGAGTTTAAGGCCATCCTGGACTACACAATGAGGCTCTGTCTCAAAACAAACAAACAAAAAAACAAATATATGCCAGGTGTGGTGGCACACTCCTGTAATCCCAGCACATGGGAGGCTGAGGCAGGAGGATTGTTACAAGTTCGAGACCAGTCTGAGCTACAAAGTGAGCTTAAGGCCAGCCTGAACTGCATAGCAAGACCCTGCCTCAAAAACACACACACAAAAAAAAACCAAATACAGGAAATTAAAATGGCCCCCTAAAGCGCATGTGTATGGAAGGTGGGTGGATTATGGGGGTTTTATAGCTGACTTGCTATTAGGAGGTGGGGTCTGGTCAAAAGAGGCAAGTCACTATGGGGATGTCCTGGAAAGGTATATCTCCTTCCCAGCTCCTCCCTTCACTCTCTGCTCCATGATTACCATTAGGTGAGCAGCTTCCTTCCCCAGGCCCTTCCCCATGTCCTTTCTGGATTGGAGCTGGCTATGGAAAAAATCCTCTACAAATTGTGAGCCAAGATAAACCTCTCCTCTTTAACTTACGTGTGTCAGGTAAGTTAAAGTGTGTCAGCACCAACAAAGGGACTAAGACAGCCTCTTTCACAAATGTTGCTGGGAAAACTGGATATCCATATGTAGCAGATTGAAACCAGATCCCTATCTCTCACCCTGTATAAAAATCAATTCAATATGGATCAAAGACCTAGGTATAAGACTCAACCCTCTGAAACTGCTAGAAGAAAAAATAGAGAAAACACTTGAAGTCACAGGCTCAGACAAAGATAACCTGAAATAGGACTCCAATAGTACAGAGAAAAAATAACAAGAATAAACATATGAGACTACTCAAATTTAAAAGTTTCTGCACAGCCAGGGAAACAACTAAAATAATGTAAAGACAGCCAATACAATGGGAGAAAATCTTTCCCAGTTGCTCTTCCACCATACAATTAATATCTAGAATACAAAAAACTCAAAACACCTAACACTAAAACCTCAAATAGCCCAATAAATAGATGGGTAAATGAAGTGAACAGACCCTTCTCAAAGAAGAAGTACATGTGGCCAAAAAAAAAAAACAGGAAAACATTTTCAAAAATTGTAGCCATTAGGGAAATGCAAATAAAAATTACACTGAGATTCCATCCCACCCCAGGCAGAATGGCTATCACCAAGAATACAGAAAACAAGTTGGGTATGGAGGTGTACACTCTAGTCTCAGCACTCTACAAGTCTAAGGCAGGAGGATTACAAATTCAAGCCCACCTTGGCCAAATAAGCAACTTAATCAGAACTTGTCTCAACATTTAAAAATAAAGGGCTCATGACGTAGCTCATTATGAAAGCCCTGATCCCCAGTACAAAAGAAAAAAAGCAGAAAACAATAAATGCTAGAAAGGATGCAAAAGGGAAAAGGAACCCTTCTCTACTGCTGGTGGGAACATGAATTAGTACAGCCATTATGGAAATCAGTATGGAACTTCTCAAAAAAAGTTAGAAATAGAGTTGCATTTAATCCAGCTATCCCACCCCTACGTATAAAACCACAGGAATTAAGGACAGTATACTATAGGGATATCTTCATACCCATGTTTACTGCAGCATGATTCACAACAGTCAACATACAAAACCAGAAAAGGTGTCCATCAACAGATGAGTGGATAAAGAAAATATGGTATATATAAACAATAGAATATTGTTCAGGCATAAAAAAGAATGACCCTCCCAATGAACGTAATCATTGTGTACTCCAAATATGTACAAATGAAAAATTTTAAAATATTTTTTTAAAAAAGAAGAAAATTTTATCATTTGCAGGGGAATGGGTGGAATGGGAAATCATCATGTTAAGCAATACACAGGAAGACAAATACCAAGCTAGATACAGTGGCATAGTTCTCTAATTCCAGCATTCTGGGAGGCTAAGGCAGAAGACTGCAAGTTCTAGCCCAGCCTGGGCAACTTAGCAACTTACTTAGACCCTGAATCAAAATAAATTTTTAAAAAGGGCTAGGGTATAGCTCAGTTCAAAGTACTTGAGTTCAATCCCCAGTACCATAAAAACAGAAAGAAAGGAAGAAATTCTACTCTTCAAAAGATGTCATAAAGAGGAAGATGGTAGAGTGGTGAACAGCAGAAAAACGGCCTCTCCAAGATTTGGTATCCAGACACTGGAATACAGCAATGTGCGGAAGAGAACAAGGAGGGAAGTAGATCCCCAGGACATAGGAAGGATCTGAAGTAAGAACTGAAGCCCACACAGGGAGTGAAGAGAGACCTCAGCAAAGAAGGAGGTGGCAATCACATTTTCTCCCTGAGCCCTGATTCACTGCATGGGAGAGGCAAATCAAACCTGCATGCATGGTGACTACTGGCAACCCCAGAGACATCCACAAAGAAACATACCAATGGACCAGAACAGTGGACACACTGGACTGCAGTGGTCAGTGAGTTATTTGGGTTCAGACATCCCGTATGGATGATGAAGGGAGCTTGGCCAATACCCATCTTGCAGGGGGGTCAACTGACCTTGTAAGGTGGAGCAGCTGCAGGCTGGCTACATCTAGTGGCTCCCAGTCTCAGGGTGAGGCTGCCAAATTCAAGTCCGCTGGAGGTCAAGGAGTCAAGTGCAAACAGCAGGGAACCAAATTCAAACCTGCAGGAGGCACTCAGAGTGCTGCAGACTGAACAAATCAGGTTCCAGCCTCACAGCCAGAAACCAACGTGAACTTCAGTGTAACTAAAGGTACACGCTTGCTAGGATTATCCACTACCCCACCATAAATCTAGGGCTGGCTTTTTGGGTTTGTTTTTTTTTTTTGGGCTTTTCTCCGGTACGGGGAACCGAACTCACGACCTTGCGCTTGCCAGGCAGGCGCTTTTGCCACTGAGCTAAATCCCCAGCCCCTAGGGCTGGCTTTTTGGGATTAATCAACATGGACCTGGTCTCTGTCTGCCCACACTGTCTACCAGGAACAGAAGAGACATCCCGTGAAGTGGACATTTTTTTCTCCTTTCTTTTTTCTTGTTTGTTCTTACTATTATGATTTTTTTTTTTTTTTTTTTTTTTTTTTTTTTGTACCAGGAATCAATCTCAGGACCTTGCACTTGCCAGGCAGGCACTTGTGCCACTGAGCTATATCCCTGGTCCTGTTCTTGCTATTATGAGTGTCAACATTGTTTCTAGTTTTGTTGTTGTTCTGTTCTGCTCTATTCTGTTCTTGTTTTTATTTCTTCCTTCTCTTTTTCCCTCTTGTCTTCTTCACTAGCTTCCCAAAGTTTGCTTAATCTTCCCTTGACTTTCAGGCTAGCTTCTACTCTCTTTCCCTTCTATTTCTCTATTTTTCCCCCAGCCCCTTTTAAACTTTACCCCCTGGGGCTGAGGATTTAATTCAGCAGCACAGCGCCTGCCTGGCAAGCGCAAGGTCATGAATTCGATTCCCAGTACCAAAAATAAATAAATAAATAAATTTTATCCCCTGAGGGTAAATCTCCACTCTGAGGGCAAATTTACTGTATACAATTTTCTGGCATGTTTTACTCTTTGTTATGTAACTACAAATCTAGTTAATATGGTTAAAGATGACAAATTAATAACTACCACAGTTTGTCATTTTCTAGGCTGTGTTTGATGCTACTGTTATTATGGACTGTACTACTTTACCCAAGGGGACAAAATTCTTCCAGTCAGTTATTCTTCCTGCTATGCCAAGACTGAGATTGCCTAAGGGACATAAAAAATACTATAGGCCAGTGCAAAGGAACCAGGGACTAGGCCAAATAGGCAACAACTTCTCATCCCCAATAAACTGGAGTGGTAGGATCTTGAAATAGACTCAAAACCCAAATACCAGTTACAACTGGAAGACATCTCTGAGAAGTAGTCATTTCTCTGAGAAGTAGTATTTATACTAGTAATAAAGCTTCCTGCCATAAGCAATTTACAACCATCAACCTAGGAATTAAACTAAAAAAACAGACAATGAGAAGACATTTAAGCAAGATGAAACCCCAGACTTCTAGCTCACCAAAGGCAAACCTAGGGTAATGAGGTGGAACAATTTGAAAGCCACCCAACCAGGACTCTCTGAAGTGGTAATAGCAGAAGGAACAAAGCAGATGAATGAGGATCTAGTGAAATATCAAATTAGAAACAATTTCTCAGATAACTACAGAGATGATGAACACAATGAAAGGCATGGCTAGTGACACTAGAGCAGATACAGATATAAAAGTAGAGGAGCTTATGAAAATGATGAAAACCATGAACACCTAGCATAGGAAAGAAATGGAATCCATGAAACAGGTTCAGGCAAATATCCAGGAGATTAAAAACTTCATTGAAAATACAAAATAGAATGCACGAATCTGAGGACAGAATATCAGATCTAGAAGACAGGATTGTGTTTAGCAATCATGAAAAGAAAGATTTCTTAAAAATAGCCAGGGATCACAAAAAAAAAAAAAAATCAATCTGACAGCTGCTAGGTGATACAAAGAAGAATAACATAAGACTGACAGGAGTCAGTGAAAAAGCAGGAGATAGCACAAAAGACATAAAAAACCAGTTCACAGAAGTAATGGCAGAAAACTTCCCAAGCAGGCAAAAAGAATTTGACATACAAGAAGTGAGGCATATAGAACTCCAACTAGTCGTAATAAAAAAAAATCTACACTGAGGCATATAATAGTCAAGAGTCCAGAAATTCAACAAATCACATATAAAGGACAGCCCATCAGAATCAAAGCAGACTTCTCAAAACAAACCCTCAAGTCAAGGAGAGCATGAAGTATTTTGAGCCCTAAAGGAAAACAACATCCAACCCATATTGATGTACCCTACAGAACTATGTTTCAAAATTGATGGGGAAATAAGATACTTCCATGACAAAGAACACCTGAAGAAATTCATGACCACCAGCCAGCACTCCAAAATGTTCTCAAGGGCATTCTAAAAAGAGATAACAAGAAATATAACTCTGTAAACCCCAAAGGAAGGACCCAACAGGTAAGGCAAGCAATTAAACAGGAGTGGGAGGAGGATAAACAACAGGAAAATAATATGACAAAGATACGTCAATACATATTAGGTATAACCATTAATGTTAATGGTCCCAATTCACCAACTAAAAGAAACACGCTGGCAGAATGGATCAAGAAGCAAGATCCAACAATATGCTGCATTCAAGAAACACATTTAGCTGGGGATTTAGGTCAGCAGCATAAGTGCCTCCCTGGCAAGCACAATGTCCTGAGTTCAATTCCCAGTACAAAAAAAAAAAAAAAAGAAGAAGAAGAAAAAACACTTTTAATTCAAAAGAGATTTATGCATTTGCCTATAATCCCAGCTGTTTAGGAGGCTGAGGCAAAAGGAGGCCATGCAAATTTGAGGCCAGCCTGGGCAATTTAGCAAGACCTGTGTCAAAAGAATAAAAAGCAATGGGGTTATAGCTCAGCACTTCCTGGGTTCAATCCCCAGTACCAAAAAAAACAATAAGATAGCAACATACATCCATTAGAATGACTAAAATAAAAAAGATACAGTATCTAGAGTTAGTGCGAACTAGACAGCTTCTTACAAAGCTAAGTGCTGTACACACTTCAGGCAACCCAGCAATGAACTTTGTTGGTATTACTTTCATGTAATATTTATATTATATGCAAATATTGCTAGGTATTTCATTAAAAATAGCCACAAACAGTCCAAATGTCCACTCACAGGATTCTGTGCTTTGGCCACAGCCACCAGCCAACACCAAGCCCACTCTGTATTTTGTTTTCCCTTGGCAAGGGGCAGCAGAGGCACCAACCAATCGACTAACAAGGCATGATTTTAGGCCTAGGGAGAGAATGTAAGCCCAGGGTGTCAGCAGCTCCAGGGCGAAACAATGGACCAGGGCAGCAGTGCCAAGAAAAGCCCCTGGCTATAGTAAATTGCAAAAACAGTATGGGGTTTTACTCTGAAAGTGACTCATTTCATACAGAAGGCTAGCACTGGAGAAGAAATCCAGCGCTGTACCTGTCATATTTGAGAGAGTTTAATTAGGAGCCCTTTTGGGAAGAGGTTAATTGTTTAACACTGAGATACAGAACAATTTCACTTCAGGGTTTCCGGTATTAACCCTATTACAGTCACTGGGTGAGAGACAACCCTAAAAGACAACCATAGAGACAGGGAGGGCAGACCCCCGGAGCAATTTAAGCTCAGGCAGGGAAGGACATGGGGGCCGGCCCTCTGTGATGAGAAGCTAAGTCCAGCATGTTTGGCTTTCAGAAGCGGATGGATCTGAATGAGCTGGCATTAAGTCCACGCTGCTGCCTTCATCCAAGACAGAGACCAGCAGTCTGATTGCTTTCTTTGTCTATCAACATGAGCAAGGACTCGCCTTGACTTGGATGGCTGTCACTGCCTGGAGAAGCTGAGGCCAGCGGCAAGGGGGCGGGGGGCGGGGGGCGGGCTGCACCTCACAACCCACAGGCCATAAACCTAGGTGGAGAGAACCATGACTTGCTGGATTCCAAGACTGCAGATCCTGGAAAGAAATCATTGATTCAAAATATAGAGGAATTTTTGTTTTGTTTTGTTTTGTTTTGTTTTGCTTTGCTTTGTTTGGAAAAGGGTCTTGGTATGTAGCCCACACTGGCTTCAAACTCACTATGTAGTACAGGTTGGCCTCAAACTCACTATGTAGCACAGGCTGGCCTCAAACTCACAGTGATTCTCCTGCCTCATCCTTCCAAGTGTTGGGATTACAGGCATGTAGTATCATGCCTGGCTGGAGGAATTTTTTTAACTCATTTTTTTCCCATTGTTTTTAATGTTTTGTTTTGTTTTGTTTTGTTTTGTTTTTCCCCGGTACCAGGAATCAAACTCACGACCTTGCGCTTGCTAGGAAAGCACTGTGCCGCAGAGCTAAATCCCCAGCCCCCTCCCATTGGTTTTTGAAAATTTGGGACTTTCTTTTCCTTTTAAATATTTAGTTTTCTTATTGTTTCTTTTTTATTTTTTTTTTCTTTTTCTTCTTTGTTCTTTGCTGTAACTTTCATATAATTCTATTAATTTTCTTTTACTCCTTAATAGGATCATTTCTCTTTTTTTCCTCCTTCTCATCTTCCATTGCTTAACTTTTCAAATTTTACTTTTTAAATTCTCCTGTTCATCCACCGCATCTATCTTTAGTAGTATAACCAATTAAGCTTCTTAGTGTTCAGATAGTTAACTCCATGCCATTACCATTGAATTCTTTCCTATTGTTGGTGGAGGTATAGTTGCTACATTTAGTAGATATTTACCGTACAGTTTATATTACAGATCTGTTTTCTATGATTAAAGGTGGTACATTATTGGTTCTTATAGTATTTCAAAACCTAGTTTGTTTTTTACTCTATTATTGTTCCTGACTTTGTTGCTGTTGCCTGAATGGCATAGTTGCTGCTATGAATTGGTTTTTCTCTGTACGCCAATACCTGCACTGACTTTGTGTCATTAACAATACTGTGTGGTCCATTCCCAGAAAACTGGGTGCTGGGCCAATTACACTGCATTCTCCCCTCCCAAATTAATTGAGGTGGCTGGATCATGAGACAAAGCAAAGGCCTATAGCTAGCCATGTCCAGAATGCATCACCGAAAAGTAGACACTAACTAAAGAAGTCTCCATACTAGCAGCAAACCTTTGTAGTATAATCAGCCCATAAATCTCAGTGCATTCACATGTACACACACACACACACACACACAGAGTAGAAATGAGACAATAAGGCAATAAAATATCTCCAAAAATTTTCAAGTCTCCCAGTGTTGATCCATGGGGCACTGTGATAAAGTCAAAAGCCACACAGTGGAATAATTCAAAATGATAAAAGAGATTTTAAAAGCAGATCAGGGGGCTGGGGATTTAGCTCAGCAGCAAAAGCGCCTGCCTGGCAAGCGCAAGGTCGTGAGTTCGGTTCCTGGTACCGGAGAAAACCCCAAAAAAAAAAAAAAAAAAAAAAGCAGCTCAGGAGGGATGTGGTGGCACGTGCCTGTAATCCCAACACTTGGGAGGCTGAAGCAGGAGTATCACTGCCAGCCTGGGCTACTGCCAGCCTGGGCTACTGCCAGCCTGGGCTACAAAGTGAGTTCAAGGCCAACCTGAACTGCACAGTGAAATCCTGTTTAAAAAAAAAAAAGAAAAAAAAGATCAATAAGGTGCTGGCAAACAGATGTAACTAAACAGATAGTGGACTTAATAAACAAAATAATCAGCAAGTTTACAGAAGACACTAATAAAAAGCTAGCTAAGCTACACAAAGTGATAAAAAAAAAAAAAAAAAGAATGACCAGTTTAGCAAAGTACAAGTCCATGAAAAGGTATCAAACAGGAATACAGGAAATTAAAAATTCTATTGAAAGTATGGGCAGGGGCTAGGGATTTAGCTCAGCAGCACAGCGCCTGCCTGGCAAGCACAAGGTCATGAGTTCCATTCCTGGTACTGGAAAAAAAACAAAAAAAAGAAAGTATGGGCAGCAGAAGGGACCAGGGTGAAGACAAAGTGTCAGAACTAGAAGACGGGACTGATGTCAGAAACCAATTTCTCTGAGACACCTTAGAAACAATAAGAGAATATGAAAAATAGTTCCAACAGCTGCTAGATGGTGCAAAGACTAATCTAAGTTACAGTGGCACCTCAGTTCAAGAATGCTTTTGTTTGCAAACAAGCATTTCATAAAATTTTGTTTTTGTTTGTGAACTCTGCATTAGGTAATGACCATGGCCATCTTTCCCACATGAACACAAACATGGTTATCTTTCCCAGAACTAGGGAACAGATTAAGTTTGTGAACAGAGGTACCACTGTAATTGAAATTAGTGAAAAATCAGAAAACAGCACAAATGACATAAAAAAACCTGTTGACAGTCAATTGTGGTGACTCACACCTGTAACCGCAGCACTCAAGAGGCTGAAGCAAGAGGATCGTTGCAAGTTCAAACCCAGCCTAGTTACACAGTGAGTCCAAAAAACTGCCTGAACTGCATAGTAAGACCCTGTCTCAAAAAACAAAAAACAAACAAAAACAGAAATAATAGCAGAAAATTTTCCAGTTATGAGGAAAAAATTTAATAGACAGCATATAGAACCTCAAAGAGCCACAATCAGAAAAGAACTGTTCCACAACACACCATAGGCAAAATCCCAGAAGTCCAATGCAAAGACAGAATCTTAAAAGCTATTAGAGAGGGGCTGGGGCTTAGCTCAGCGGCAAAAGCGCCTGCCTGGCAAGCGCAAGGTTGTGAGTTTAGTTCCCAGTACCAGAAAAAAAAAAAAAAAAAAAAAAAAAAAAAGCTATTAGAGAAAAGCAATAAATTACTGATAAAGGTAAGCTCATTAGAATAACAGCACTTTTCAACACAAAATTTAAAGGGCCAGAAGAGCTTGAAGTATTTCAACCTCTAAAAGAAAACAACTTCCAACACAGACTGATATATCCTGCAAAACTACCTTTAAAAACTGACAGAGAAATAGTCATTCCATGACAAAAACACCATTTTAAGAAATTTATGACCACCAAATCAGCAATTCAAAAATTACTGAAGTAATATGCAATATAACAACCATTGTTAATTTCTTATCATCTTGTTTTGAAATTCTGTATCACTTTTGTTGTTTTTTCTCTTTAAAATAAAAAGAAATGCAAAAAAAAAAAAAAATTACTTAAGTATATCCTAGAGACAACAAAGCCAATAATACCAAAAGGTCAAACAGAATAAATGCACCATGCAGTATGAGCAGATAGGCATAAGGGGAAAAAAAGGAAATAACAGAAAAATAATGCAATCACAAGAATAAGTCAATACCTTTCATAATCACTCTCAGTGTGAATGGTCTCAATTTTCCAATCAATTTCCTGTATCACAGATACAGGTTGGCAGAATGGATCAAGAAACAAAATTGAATGGGCTGCTATATACAGAAACACATTTAATCCAAAAAGAAATTCATAGACTAAAAAAAATCAAGGGATGGAAAACAATATTCCAAGCACTAGGAACCCCAAAACAAGCAGAAGTACCTATCTTATTTTCAGACAGAGTGGGCTTCAAGCCAAAACTGACCCAAAGAGGCAAAGGTCATTAC
This sequence comes from Chinchilla lanigera, assembly GCF_000276665.1. NCBI lineage: Eukaryota > Metazoa > Chordata > Mammalia > Rodentia > Chinchillidae > Chinchilla > Chinchilla lanigera. The sequence continues at coordinate 2,317,705 of NW_004955553.1, read as the reverse complement.
ATATTATCAATGGAACAATGCAATAGGAAAAAGTAACAACTATAAACATACATGCACCAACCCCCAATGCACCCAACTCCATAAAACAAACATTACTGGACATAAAATATCAGATTAACATCAACACAATTATAGTAGGAAATCTTATTATTACACTATCACAATTAGACAGAGCAATTAGACAAAAACTCAACATGTAAGAATTGAACTAAACCCTCAAAATGGACTTAATAGATACCTACAGTGTTCCACCCAAGAACAAAAGAATATAAATTCTCCTCAGCAGTACGTGGAACTTTCTCCAAAACAGATCACATACTAGCCCATAAAGTATTCTTAAGTAAGTGCAAAAGAATCAGAATTATTCCATGCATATTATCAAATCACAATGCAATGAAACTAGAAATCAATGGCAAAAGAAATCTTTCTTTTTCTTTTGGTCTTTTTCTTTGGTCTTTTTTTTTTTTTTGTCTTTTTGAGACAGGGCCTCACTATGCAGTTCAGGCTGGCCTTGAACTCACTTTGTAACCCAGGCCGGCCTCAACCTCACAGTGATCCTCTTGCCTCAGCCTCCTGACTGTTGGGATTACAGGGATGTGCCACCATGCCTGGCCCTACAGTCTTGAATAACCAATGAGTCCCAGAAGAAATAGTTCCTCAAATCAAATGACAATGCCAGTACAACATACCAGAACCTATGAGACACAATGAAAGCAGTCCTATAGCTGTGAATCCCTACCTCAGGAAAAGTGAGTCCAAATAAGTAACCTAATGATGCATCTCAAAGTCCTAAAAAAAAAAGAATAATCTAAATCCAAAGCTAGTACAGTGAAAAAAAGTATAAAGATCATAGAAGAAATTAATAAAATTGAGACTAAAAAAAAATACAAAGAATCAAAGAGTTGAAGAGCTAGTCTATTGAAAGAATAAACAAAATAGACAAGTGGCCAATAAACACATGAATAAATATTTAACATCTCTGGCCATTAGAGAAATGCAAATTAAAGCAACATAGATTCCACCTTATTCCAGAAAGAATGGCCTTCATGAAGAAATCAAATAATAACAAATGCCGGTAAGACTTCAGGGAGAAGGGAACATTGTTGGTAGGAATGCCAACTAGTACAACTACTATGGAAATCAGTACAGAGATTCCTCAACAAAACTAAAGCTAGAAATTCCATTTGATCCAGCTATTCCCCTTCTAGGTATCTTCTGAAAAGAGATAAAGACATCATATCACAGTGATACACACATACCCGCATTTATAACACCACAGTTCACAATAGCTAAATCTTGTAAGTGGTTTCTATGTCCATCAACAGATGAATGGATAAAGAAAATGTGGCATTTATACACAATGGAGTACTATCCTCCCATAACGATAAAATTGAGTCATTTAGGTACAAATTCCCTATGAGGAATGTAATCAATATGTATATCTAAACTGTACCAATAAACTTAATAATAAAAAATAAAATAAATTTGGAATCAGAGAACAAAAAGAAAAAATATATAAACTTGAGTCATTTGTAGGAAAATGGATCCACTTCAAGAGCATAACCTTACGGGAAATAATCAGACACACAAGCTCAAATATTCCATAGTTTCTCTTATATGAGAAACTCAAAGTATAAAGAGCACCCTTAAAATATATATAATAGGAGCCAGGCATGGTGGCACAGGCCTGTAATCCCAGCACTTGGGAGGCTGAGGCAGGAGGATCATTGCAAGTTCGAGACCAGCCTGAGCTACAAAGTGAGCTCTAGGCCAGCCTGAACTGCAGAGTGAGACCTTGTCTCAAAAAGACAATCAATCAATCAATCAATCAATCAATAAAAGGAAATAGGAAGATAGATTTTTTTGCAACTGTGTAGGGGACAAAGTGACGGGGGAAAGGGGAGGGAAAGGAATGAAAGGGTATGAAAAAAGAACTAGAATGTATTATATAATATATACATTTCAACTTCCCACAAGGAATATAATCATTATATACTATAAACATGTACTAATAAAAAACAAATATTAAAAAAAAAGAAAGATCAAAAACTAACAAAAGCCGGAGAGGCTGCTAGAAAAAAGAAACCCTTCTACTTTGTGGGTGGCAATAAAAACTAGTACAACTATTATGGAAATCAGTATTGGAGATTTCTCAAAAAACTAAATCTTAGCTGGGCCTGGTGGCACATGCCCACACTCAGGAGGCTGAGGCAGGAGGATCACTGTGAGTTTGAGGCCAGCCTGGGCTACTGTTATGGTTTGTGTCTGGGTGTCCCCCCAAAGCCTCATGTGGCCATGGGGCAGGCTTTTAGAGTTTGATTGATTATGGGCGTGAGAGCTCCACCCGCCCTGGGGTGGATAGTTTGCATATGTAAGGGAGAGAAAGAGGGTGCTTCTGGCCATTTCCTCCCTTGTGTGGGTGCTTGTTGCTTTGCTGTGTTCTGTCGCCATGAGCTGTAGCTCTCTGCCATATGCCAGTCTGCCTTGTAATCTGCCAAGTATGGACTGAGACCTCCACAAACTGTAAGCGAAATAAAACTTTCCTTCCTTAATTTTGGGCATCAGGTATTCTGTCTCAGCAACAAGAGAAAGGTAACCAAGACAGCTACATAGTGAATTCAAAGCCAGCCTGAACCATGCAGCAAGATCCTGTCTCAAAAACAAAAACTAAAACTGGAAATTCCATTTGACCCAGCTATTCACCTTGTAGGTATCTGCCAAAAAGAATTAAAGACTTCATATTACAATATACATGCGTACCCATATTTATAGCAGTACAACTAACTCATAATAGCTAAATCTTGAAAGCAGCCTATATATCCACCAACAGATTAATGGATTTTAAAATGTGGTATTTATACACAATGGAGTGCATAATGGAACTGTGTATACATAGCAGAGTACTATTCTACCGTGAAGAAAGATAAACTTGAGTCATCTGTAGGAAAATTGAGGTACCTTGATACCACAATGTTTAGTGAAAAAAAACAGACACACAAGCTTAAAGATCACATAATTTCTCTTATATGAGAAATTCAAAGTATAAGTAATTTTAAGAAAACAAAATAAAAGGCAGGCCGGGAATGGTGGTGCATGCCTGTAATCCCAGCACTTGGGAGGCTGAGGCAAGAGGATCGTTGTGAGTTTGAGACCAGCCTGGGCTACAAAGTGAGCTCAAGGCCAGCCTGAACTGCATAGTGAGACACTGTCTCAAAAAGACCAAAAATAAAAAAATAAAAAATAAAAGGAAGATAATAAGAAGCAGAAGCAGGGAGGTAGATCTTTTACAAATGGGAAGGAAATGTAGAGATGGGTAGATAAAAACAATTCAGAGATGGGGAGGTGGATAAAAAGAAAAGGGATGATGAAGAAAACATTTATCAAGTACCTACTATTGGTAACACTGCTAGGTATAGTTTGGGCTTGACATGTCTCCCAAACACCCATCTGTTCAAGGCTTGGCCACCAGCCTGTGGTACTACTGGGAGGTGCTGGAACCTTGAAGAGGTGAGGCCTAAAGGGCAGAAGTTAGGTCACTGAGACTGTGGCCTTGATGGGGAAATTGGGACCCTAGTCCCGGCCTGTCTTTCTGCTTCTCAACTACTATGAGGGGAGTGACCCATCATGTTCTTCTGCAATTGATGTACTATGCCACCACAAGCCTAAAGCTTGTAGCTAAGCAACCATGCACTGAAACTTCTAAAACTGTGAGCCAAAATAAACCTTTCCACCTTTTAAATTGATTACCTCAGGAATTTGTTATAGCTACAGAAAGCTATCTAACACACTAGACAATTGTGTAAACTTAATAAAGGAGTATAAGGAATGGTTCTGTTTTCAAAGTATAAGATAGAGTCTCTTCCCCAGAGGGATTTCTAATATAGCCAGTTTAGAACTGTTATGAAAAAAAGATAACTACAGTTCAAACTGGCATTGTAACAGTAAGCAGGAATGACAAACAACAGGTGCTTCAGGAGCGCTCACTGGGAGCTGTCGGGCCAGGGAAGGCCTGGAAGAAGTGAGGCACAACTGAGCTTCTGCGGGAGATGAGGGAGCGCAATCCAAGTAAGAACTGCAAGTCTCAATAAAGGCACCAAGGAAGAAAGGTATGTAACCTTTCTGAAAAATCATGATCTGTTTGGTGCAAGCAGATCTCTAAGCAAGGTCAAAGGTGAAAGCGACACAAAAATGCCCTCAAGTTTTCTGACTAGGTCCCAGGATTTTCAGAGAGCAGAGACTGGATCAAAGAGAAAAGGGAAAGAAATGATAGAAGAAAATTACAATAATCCTGGTTTCCAGCTGGAAAAGGCAGCAATAGGGGCTGGGGATTTAGCTCAGTGGCACAGCACCTGCCTGGCAAGTGCAAGGTCGTGAGTTCGATTCCTGGTACCAGAAAGAAAAAAAAAGAAAAGGCAGCAACAATAGTTATGAAATCAAAGGATGAATGCTTCCTACTCCCAAGCCCAGAAATGAAGTAAGAAAGAGCTAGGTGGGGGTCCAAGACTCCACCTAAGGGTGAGGTGGGGAGTTGGCTGTCCTTCTGTGCCCTGCTAACAGAATCTGCATTAGGACTTGCACACTAACCTGGCCCAAACCCTGGAAACACAATTTGGTGGATTTGTATTCAGTTGAATGGCTATGCCCAAAGCAAATTAATAGATATATCATTGCTAAACTGAAGGGAGGTTTTCCATAGCAAGCCACAGGGTGCTATCCTTTGGGGTATTCTAGTCAGTATTTTTATCAATGACTTGGGTGAGAAAACAGATGGTAATGCTAAGCACAGTCCTGGCTAGCATAAACTAGGAAAGGAGATCAAAGCCAAGATTCAAGCTGATCTCAGCAGACTAAAATGCTGAAATGAGGAGCCAAATCTAATAGGTTTGATTTAACAGGGAAAAATATTGGGCCCTGAGCCCACACTCAAGAACTACTGCACAAAATTACCATAAATGGCTCAGTTAAACGCAATTTCAATATAAGCGAGCACAGCCATCCAAAGTACATTCGCACTTAGGCTGAACTAACAGACAAGAGGGGTAAGTCTGATTTCTACACCTAGCAGAATATACCTGGAATGCTCTGGCCATTTGTGCATCACACATTTAAAGGTCACAAGCAAAGCTGAAAGGCTTCCAGAGAGCAGCAACCATGCTACAGAAACTACAACATGGAGGCGGGGGATACAGCTCAGCAGCACAAGTGCCTGCTTGGCATGCGCAAGGTCCTGAGTTCAATTCCCAGTATAAAAAAAAACCAAAAAGCTATGACATGGGAAATGGTTGAAAAAACTTAACATGCTTAGCCATTACCACAACAGCACACGAGGGGGCTATAGAGGCATAATGGCTACTAAAGGTAAGAAGGGACAGGCTTGTGGTAGCTGAGGCAGGAGGATGGCAAATTCAAGCCCAGTCTAGGCAACTTAGCATCTAAAAAAATAAAATAAACAAAAATAAGACAGGCATGGTGGCGCATGTCTGTAATCCCAACACTCCGGAGATTGAGCCAGAAGGATCACAAGTTCGAGGCCTGCGTGGGCTACATACTAAATTCAAGGCCCATCAGAACTACATAACTAAGGACTGGGGGATATAGCTCAGTGGCCTAAGTGCCTGCCTGGCAAGCACAAGGTCTTGAGTTCGATTCTCGGTACCCAAATAAATAAAAAAATAAATTTTTGGGACTGGGGATACAGCTCAGTGTCACAAGTGCCCGCCTGGCAAGCACAAGGTCCTCAGTTCGATTCCCAGTACCTAAAAAAAAAAAAAAACTACATAGTGAGACTGTCTTATAAAAAGAAAATTAAATTAAATTAAAAAATAAAAGGTCTAGAGATGTTGCTCATTGTGAAGGCCCTGGGTTCAATATTCAGTGCTACAAAAAAGAAACAGAAGAAGAGGGAGAACAGGAGGGGAAAAGAAGGAGAGGGAGAAAAAGAGGAAAAAAAGAAAAAGGGCCAGTCTCCCCAAAACAGGGACTAAAGGGACTAGAATCAGGGGGTGGAGGCTTATAAGAGTAGGACTAAATATGAGTGATATTTTTCTACATAATTAGAACTGTATGAAAAAAGTAGAACATGCTGGCCTGTGAGGCAGTAAGTTCCCTACCGCTGCAGGCAACCAAGCAGAGGCTGAGAAATAAGGAAGAAAATTAAAACATTAGGTAGACGACAGGGAAGACATGACTTTATATGGTGTCTTCTAACCCTATGAGACTACAAAAACAAGCAATACAGTAGCTTCTGTATATAAAAAAAAATGCCTGAGGTGGGTGTGGCAGCACACACCTGTAACCTCAGTGCTTAGGAAGTTGAGGCAGGATAATTATTGTGAGTTTGAGGCCAGACTGGGTTACATAGGGAGTTCAAGGCCAGCCTGAACTACATAGCAAAACTCTGTGTCAAAAAAACAAAAAACTCAAGTTCACTTATAAAAGACACTTAAATTATATTACCCTAAGAGGACAAAACTGGAAGATGTTTACCACCGGATTTCTAGGCCTATAAAGCTACAATAATCAAATCAGTGTGGTATTGACTTGATATCTGAGAGTCCAGAAATAGATCCAGACATTTGGACAATTGATTTTTGAGAAAAGTGCAAAGATAACTCAGCAGAGAAAGGAAAATCTTTTCAACAAATGGTGCCAGAACAATTAAATATTTAGATGCAAAAAAAAAAAAAAAAAAAGCTGGGGGTGGTGGTGCTTGCCTATAATCTCAGCACTCAGGAGGCTGAAGCAGAAGGATCAATGCAAGACTCCACTTCAAAAAAAAGGAGAGGAAGAAAAACAACTTGGAAATAAATCTCAAACCTCTCTCTCTATATATATATCTCATATATATATATATCTCCTATATATATATATATATAGGAATATATATTCCAATATATCTTGGAGATATAGATATATATAGAGAGATATACATAGATATATACACATACACACACACAGTCCACCAAAAGTATACACATTTCAGCAGTCAGCCACACTAATAAATGTCTAGAAGTTAACAGCCACCACTTTGAGCACCCCTTGTAATTGTAAAGGCCAAAGATAACTTGCATTAATCTCATGATGTCTCAATAAATTTAGGATTAAAATATTTATACCAGTTTTTCTTTTCCTGATGTATATATTTTTGGCAGATGTGTGTGTGTGTGTGTGTGTGTGTGTGTGTGTGTGTACTCAAAATGGATCATAGGCCTATAAAACTTTTAGAAGACACAGGATAAAAATCTTTGTGACCTTGGGTTACATTTCTTAGACTCACTTGGCCATGGGGACCCAGGCCTGTAATCTCCATACTTTGGGAGACTGAGGCAATGAAGATCACAAATTCAAGCCTAGGCTGAGCAACTTGATAAATTAACAAGACTCTGTCTCAAAATAAAAAATTTTAAAAGGGTTGGGGATGTAGCTCAGTGGGAAGGCCCTGCATTAAATCCCCAGTATCAAAAAAAAAAAAAAAAAAAGGCAACTTCTTACTTCCTGATATATATACGCAAAAGAATGAAACAGGGACTCAAAATCGTATTTATTCAGCCATGTTCACAGAGGCATTATTCACTCATTCACAATAGCTGAAAAGCTGAAGTGCTAATAGATACAAAGGATAAACGAAATACATCTCTACAATGGAATATAATTTTGTTTTAGAAAGGAAATTTTCACACGTGCTGTAACATGGATTAATCTTGAAGACATTATGCTAAGCAAAATAAGCCAGTCATAAAGGGACACATACTATACGGTGCCTCCTGTGAGGTTTCCAGGGGATTCAAAGTCATAGCCATGAAGCCGAGTGTGATGCCACACGCCTGTAGTCCCAGCACTCGGGAGGCTGAGGAAGGAGGATCATTGTGAGTTCGAGGCCAGCCTGGGTGACAAAGTGAGCTCGAGGCCAGCCTGAACTGTACAGCGAGACCCTGTCTCAAAAAGACAAAAAATAAAACAAACAAACAAAAAAACAAAATCAAAGACATGGAAAGTTGAGTGGTCGTGGGCCAAGGGAGGGGAAGCAAGGAAATGGGAACATACTGCTTAACAGGTACAGAGTTTCAGTTTGAGAAAAAGAGAAAGTTCTGGAGACCGATGGCAGCAAGATTGCATAATGATGAAGAGTTCTTAATGCTACCAAACTGGTTAAAATGGTAAATTTTATGGTATGCATACTTTATCGCACAGACCACTGGTCTCATTTTTGCAACAGCTCTGCCTAAGTTACCCAGCAATGGTCTCCCCTTGGGTACTCTGTCAGCCTAAGGGTGGGTTATGCACTCAGAGCCCACTTTGCAGTCTCTCCAGTACCCATCTTTCCAGCGTTCCCCGGGGGGTTTTCGTTCCCCTAGCATCACAAATATCTTTTTCAAGAGGATCCTGAAATTATGAAAACCTGGATCGCACAATTACACTAACATTTCTGGTTTCTCAAATGCCATTCTGAGCCCTGGAAGCTTCTCTTCCCTTGGGCTCGCTCCATCATCCCACTACTTCTGGCCTCTGAGCTAACAAATTCCAAAGCAATCAGTGTGGGATTTGCCAGCCTTAGGCAGCCATCTGGGTTGGGTTGAAATCTGGCCCTTCCCCTACTTGCTGGCCATGTGACCAAACTGTTTACTACTGTCTCAGCAGCCACAGGCCAAGCTGATTATTATACAGACTCTGATCACCAAACCACACATTCTGTCTGGCGGCTCCTTTGGGAAGAAAAACATTCCTGTTTCAGCCGCCAGACTAACCTTTAGTTCACCTGTGCTGCTGCAAACAAACCCAGGTCTGCTTGGAAACTACAGTTCATTTATTTATTTATTGGGGGGGGCGGTTCCAGTACCGGGAATCGAACTCACGACCTTGTGCTTGCCAGGCAGGCGCTGTGCCGCTGAGCTAAATCCCTAGCCCTAGAAACTACAGTTTAAACAATAGATTTTTAACTTTTTATTTTATTAAAATGAGTTTGCAGGACATCATGTTTACATTCACCTTAAACAGTATTTTTAAAGGAACCTATCTTTTCAATAACATTGAAAGCAACACTGACACAATAACAAGATGAAAAACAGACACTTGGACACCAGGAATGGCCTCCGAGGCCGTGTGTCTTGCCAGCCCGCACCACTATGGTAAGAGCTCATACCAGGTTGGGTTAAATAAAGCCTTGGGTAGAGGCAGCGTTTTATTACTGCTCCTTCCTCTCCATATAGAATCTGTTTCTGGAGCCCAGTTTAGGGAAAAAGTTACAGGAAGGAACCAAAGGACTGTGACCTTCATTGCTCATTAATTCTACAGGAGTTAAGATTTCCAAAAGGCTGATTCTCCACACTGGGAGCTGGCACTCCCTAGCAACTTCTCAAAATAGAAATGTGAAGTGCTTTCTGTTTTCTTCCATCTCACTGCCCAGCCCAGTCTCTCCTGCTCTAATCTCCTGAAGTTCAAACCAAGGGGCATGGTAGGGGTGAGTGGGAGAGAGGGTTCAGGGCCGTTAACTCTCAAATATTTGGAGGCTGGTTCTCAAGCAGATGCTTTGTGTTTAACTTCCCTGGTCCATACGCTACTCCAGGGTACCCATCAGTTCCTCTGACATAGAACCAGTGAGCAAGGAAGCTAGAGCTCACAGGGCAGCTGAAACAACACTACAGAGTGTTTGTGACCCTTATCTAAACACGCTGTCTCCTGCTCTGGAGTAACAAGAGTCTATGCTCCAATCTTTACAATCATTTCAAACTTCTTTTTATTTTATTTTATTTTTTTGGTACCGGGAATCAAACTCAGGACCTTGAGCTTGTCAGGCAGGTGCTTGTTGTGCTGCTATATCCCCAGCCCTCAAACTTCTTTTTAAACTACTTTGTGTGTGTGTGTGTGTGTGTGTGTGTGTGTGTGTGTGCAAGTAGGGATTGAAGATGCTACGCAAGTACTCTACCATTCAGCTACATCCCCACCTCTTTTTACCTTCCCCCCTGACTAGTGGAGTTTGAATCCAGTACCTTCACATTAAGCTACATCCTCAGCCCTTTATCTTTTCGTTTGAGATAGGGTCTCATTAAGTTGCAAAGCTGTCCAAACTAAGCTCAAACTTTTGATCCTCCTGCTACGACAATGCCATCCACAGGAGACAGAGAAGGCAATTAGTAGCTGGTATTATAGGTGTGCACCACCATGCCCAGTTTAAATTACCTCCGTAGGATACTAAGATCAGCTCGTCTTTCACCAAGAGTATCAACAAAAATACCACAGTGGTATTTCTTCTTCCTTCAGTGGGTCTGAATTTTTTTCTGCCTCAGTGCTGTTCTTGTACCCAACACATTCCCATTAGTGACATAGCTAATGACACTATCGTTGCCAAAAACCAAGGACAAGGCTCACCTTGCTCCTGAGTGCAAAACCACTGAAATAATTTATACCCCAAAATATAGAGAGACCACAATAAATATTAATGTAAGAAATCAACTGGGTGTGGGGCTGGATGCCAATCCCAGCTACTCAGGTGGCTGAGGCAGGAGGATCACAAGTCCTGGGGCCAGTCTGGACAACTCAGTGACACCCTGTCTAAAAAGAAATTTTGTTTGTTTGTTAGTTTTTGTTTTTGTTTTTCCCGGTACCGGGAATCGAACTCTCGACCTCACATTTGCCAGGCAGGCGCTGTGCCACTGAGCTAAATCCCCAGCCCCCTAAAAAGAAAATTTTAAAAGATCTGGAAAAGTGACTCAATGGCAGAGCTTGCCTAGCATGTGTGAGGTGAAGGAAGGAAGGAAGGAAGGATAGAAGGAAGGAAGAAATCAGCTGGTAGTTATTTAAAATTAATAAATTTTTAAAAATGCATTAAGAACCTAGTGAGTGCTCAACATTGTGCTAGGGATCCTACCCATAACCATACTATCCCCACACCATCCCATACCATCTCATTTAAGGCTCACAACAACCCTGGAGGTTCTATTTAATTTCCTCAGATCACACAAGGAAACAATTGGCTTTGGTGGGTGAGGAACTCAAGAATCTGGAGTTTACAATGCTAGTCTGGCTCCAGGTGGCCCTGCCCCTTTGCCTCTCCAGCTAGTTTTTACCTTTGTAAAATGAAAACGTTAAGGCTCTCCCCTCCCCACTTTTACTCTACCCGTCCATTCCACGGTAACACTTTCATCTCTCAAGAATACTCCTAGGAACTAATTTAACTACGTCACTAAAACTGAGCATGTTGGATAAAGCACAGGAAAACAGCACCCCATCCAATGCACAAAACCACACACCAGAAGGAAACCAACTCAGTATTCAATTCCCTTCTCTTTTTCCTCAAGAACCATAGAAAACTCAGAGGAAAGGGTGGGAGGGAGCAGCACGTGACCAAATCAATGAGCACGCCAAAGTGCAGCCCACGGTAACACACCAATGAATGGAGAGCTGGGCTTTGCTCGTGGCTGGCACTGGGCACCGGGCACGGGCTCACTCACACCGTGGCAAGCACGCTATTGTGAGAGCTGGGCTTTAGGGCGTGCGGTGCAGGAACGCAGGCTTACTTTATACAGAAATCGCTTTGTAGGGTGGCAAATACGGTGATCCTATGGCTGCCTCTGAGGAATTTTAAAACGGGCCTGGAAAGGGAAAGAGAAGAAGAAAAAGGGAAAGAAGAAAAAACACGCTTCCAACTGCAACATCACAGCTCAGAGCTGTGACCAGCCTCTCGCAACTCCATCGACAGGGGACAGGGGACGCGGTCAGCACGAGGGCCCCAGGCAGCAGAGGAAGGCACGAGGGGAAAACGAGGGTCTTTATCTGGGTTGAGGATGGGGACTCCCAGGCGACTATAAATGCCCCTGGCATCAGCGTCGAGGGCCTCTGGCCCTGGGCCCATCCACGGCAAAGCTAGGGTAGGAATTCTTTGTTGGAAAGACGCTTTATTTCTGATGAGGGACCCCGAAAGGAGACAAGCCAGGTCTGTGGGCGAGAACCTGCGGATGTAAGGGAAGGAAACGGCCAAGAGCTAAAGGTTACAACCAGACCTTTGACTCCCCTAAAGAAGGGGTCCGGTGAGGCCATTCTCTGGGTGCAGACGCCAGACTCCCCTCGCCTTAGCCAAGAATCCAGAGGACGCGGAAGGAGGAGCCCCACGCCCCCGTGCTCCCCACTTTCGAGCCACGGGCCTTCTCGTACTTACCCAGGCCCCGGGGCGCGTCTTCCTCGCCCGCATCCTCTCCCCTCCCAGCCCCCTCCTCACTTCACGTCCCCTCCTCCACGGGTTGCAGCCATGTCCATTACTGGCAAAATTGTAAGGGGGTTTGCCTCCCTTCCCGGACAACAAGGCTCCGCCCAATAATCTAAAGTTCCGAGCGCCTATTGGTGGAAGTCCGAGACAAGTGGAGATCTCTGGCTTCTTATTGGTTGTGTGGCACGCGAGGTTGTAGCTTTAACCGCCTGTCTGGGAGCCTGGCGGAATTTTGTGCCAAGTGATACCCGCAGGATCCTAGCCGCTGTTCCTTAGGCGTAATGGCCAGGCGCTTTCATCTCCCAAGGCCCTGACCCGAGGCAAGGGCAAGGCTGTCGCTCTGATTTGTTTTCCTTTGGCATTATCTTGAAGAGCTATCCTTTTTTCTTTCTTTTTTTTTTTTTTTACAATAACCCCTTTGCAGAGCACCAGGTCTCTCCTACTTTTTCTAAGCTATTTCCTTGTTGCTGGGAACAAATGCCTAGAGACAAATTGCTCAGAGACTTTAGAAAGAGTCTCTAGGGACTAATATTGCGTCCAAACCAAAGCTGCAGAGTCTAAGGCAATACTGCAGTTTCCTCCTCAGCTGAAAACTAAAAGGAAAAACAAGTTTTAAAAAATGGTTTCTAGATAATTAGAGAAATCGCCTGGGAAACCTCTCTTGGGAAAACAAAGCAAGCCTGTGTCTCTATTTACTTCTGTTTTCCCAGAGATCTAAGTCTGGAAGACTTGTTTTTAATAAATAAATCTGTTTATAAAATCAGAAAAGGGCCATGGCTGGCCCTGGGAAGGAAAAGCCCCTTCCCCCTATTAATGAATTTAATCATGTAATTAAAATTCCTCTTTTCTGACCAGAAAAAAGCAATTTTACTACCTAATCATGTGTTTAAATTAGTTCAACTGTTACCTAAAATCCCCATAGAATCATGTCATTTTCCTGCGTGTAAGTCTTCAGTTTATCTTTGCAAACAGATCTAAATCTCTCCACTTGATCTTCAAAACTCTTTATAAATTGACTCACATACATTTCTAGGCATAACTGCCCACAAGCCACACTACTGCCACTACATAAATTAACGACCATCCTTTAAATATGTCTGATACCTTCTCACCTCTGCTTCTTTGCCCAACATTTCTCTGTGCTTTCAAAGTTCTTATCAAACAATACAGGCAGCATTCAAATACATGCCTATCAAAAGGTGCTCCCTAAATGCTACCTCTATAAACACTTTCCCTGACTTACTCATTGACTTTCCGCATATAGTATTGTGCCTCCTCCTTTATGTCTCCATTACCTCCTTTATGAAAGTATGCTTTTAGGGGCTGGGGGTTTAGCTCAGCGGCAAAGCTCCTGCCTGGCAAGCGCAAAGTCGTGAGTTTGGTTCCCGGTACCGGAGAAAAACCAAAAAAAAAAAAGTATGCTTTTAACAGTATCATGGTTCGTGGAAGACCCTAAGCTCCCTGAAGGCAGCTGACTTTTTCTGAAAGATTCCACAGAGCCTTTCTTAGTCCTGTACCCATTAAATGTTAGTTGGACTGAACTAGTCAATTGCCTACCTAGTCTTAGGTCCTTCCATTTCATGCCACAAGAGCTGCATGATACCTTTGGGAAATTAACAACTATTGAATAGTCATTCTGCTCCTCTCCTGCTCCACATTGTACGTAGGCTCCTCTAGCCACGCTTACTTTTCTTCTCCTTTGTACTTTATATCATTCAATACACTTGAGCTGAGTGCCGACCTTCGGGAACTGTGCAATGTTCTTATCACCCCTGACCTGTCTGTCCTCTCAACCCAAACTCTGCTGAAAGACTAAATCAGAATTTTTAGGCCAGAAGGTATCCATGTACCCACTCTAAATGCACCATAAGTTGCCGTTCTGAGGTTCTGAAGGCCTCTTAACCACGTCTTGTTGGTTGTCTAGCAACTCCAACAGCTGTAAAATCTTTTTTCCTCCTGGCTCTCCATTCCAAGATGACCCTAATGAGATTAAGGCCTTCTAGTAGTGATTTCTCATCTCTTTCATAGATGTCTCTTTCCCTCTCAACATTTCTGCAGAAAGAGCTCTCTACTTCTTTCCCCCATCTGTTCTCAACCCCTTTCCCTCTAGTCTGACATGTGATTTCCCATCTTGAAATCTTAGCTGGGAGTGTTCCATGGCCTCAAGTGCCCTCTTACCTTCCTTGTTTCCGGGTCTGCTCCTTATTAACTTTTAAGATCAGATGGACTTTTCCCTGTTCTGTTTTTTTGTTGGTTTGTTTTTTGTTTTTTTTTTTTTTTTTTTCATAATTCCCTACAGACAATGGTATCGCTTTGGCTTTCACTTTATTTGCACCTCTGACAGGAAAATAATACATAATGCACAAGCATGCACCATCTCTTTCCCTCTTCCCACCTGCCAAGGAGAATTCTCTAGGTCCCTGAGAGGCTCCCAGACTACTGCTCAGGATCAGAACAGGAAGCGCAAGTCTAGACAGAGAACAACCAAGCCTTGAGTCATTTGACTTACCTTGGAGAGGATTTGCTTACCAGTAGATAAGAAAAAGGAAGTGTGAAGAGAAGAGCCAGGGTTGTGGGGAGCAGAAAATAGTTAGGGGAAGCTTGGAGGGAGGGAAAAGACAGTTTTAGGGTGGAGAGTGAGCATTGCTTTGGCTGATTAGGTGAAATACCTTTCATCTGTTACTCTGCTGCTATAAAACAATTTGAGAAGCTAACAGGTAAGGACAGGGTAGTCTTAGCAGACAGGAGGAGGGAAAGAGAAATGCTGTATAGATTTTTTTTTTTTTTGTCTTTTTGAGACAGGGTCTCACTATGCAGTTCAGGCTGGCCTTGAGCTCACTTTGTAGCCCAGGCTGATCTCGAACTTGCAATGATCCTCCTGCCTCAGCCTCCCAAGTATTGGGATTACAGGCGCGCACCACCACGCCCAGTGAATTATAAGAAAGTTTCTTGTAGCCAGATGTAGTGGCACACACCTGTAATCTCAGCACTCTAGGAAGCTGAGGCAGGAGGATCACAAGTTTGAACCCAGCCTGGGCAATATAGCAACTTAGTGAGTGCAACCCTGTGCTAAAGTGGTAGCAACATGGGTGTCAAGAAGTTGATGTGCTGGGAGGTTGAGGCAGGAGGATCGCCATGAGTTTGAGGCCAGCCTGGGCTACATAGTGAGTTTAAGGCCAGCCTGAACTACACAGGGAGACCTGTCTCAAAAAAAAAAAAAAAAAAAAAGTTGATGTGTCCAAGAGCTATGGGTAGGTAAAACAGGCAAAATCTAGCAGATGACTAGACCTAAGTTTAGGGAGAAAAAAGGAAAAATATCATATCATATATCATATCATATCATCTCAGTTATAATAACAGAAACTACCTCTATCCTGCTCCAAGGTACTTAAAAAAAAGCTAACTTACAGCAAAGTACTGGACAAGTTGGATCCAAGGGCACACACCATAATCCCAGCTATTCAGGAGGCTGAGGCAGAAAGATCATCTGAGCCCATGAGTTTCAGGTGAGTCTCGGTAACATAAACCCCAATCTCAAAAAACCTGGAAAACATATGATCTAGGGAATATTCTTGTTTATAAGAGTTCATCTAGATGAAGATCTGAGTGATTCAGACCTGATTCTGGCTTTTGAATAAGCAGTGCCTCTTGGAACCACCTGCAGGCTAGACTAAGCTCCTCCTACTGCCCCCTGGAGCATTCTTCCATCTTGCTCCATCTTTTCTACCTGATCATTTGCTTGTAGGTGACAAGAGAAAATGCTGTCAATTTAAGATCTCTGGGCTAAAATTCTTTTAACTCTATTAAGCTAAATACCACAAACACAATGAATGTCCCTTGCCAGAAATAACAGGATCAGAATCCACACACTGCCAATGGCTGACATATTATCTATTGTTGCAGTCAAAGTTCAGACACTTCCAGGCTCTTTGAAAGGATCAAGGGATGTGAGCAGTTGATACAAGAAGAAAGCAAACATAAGGAGTTTAGTGGGTTTTTTGGGGGGGGAGGAGATTTGATTTTAATAATAAACGAAGAATGTTAAAATGAAAAGAACACAGGGATACCATTTCCTCCTATTCAGTAAGATAAAATAATAAAACTTAGCTGGGCATAGAGGAACATGCCTGTAATCCCAGCACTCTAGGAGGCTGAAACAGGAAGTTTCTCAGGTTTGAGCTTTGCCTTACCAACTTAGTGAGATTTAGTGAGACTTAGTGAGTTTAAAGGGTTGGGGATGTGACTCAGTGCAAAGGCCCTGGGTTCAATCCCCAGTACAAACTCCCCCCCCCCTTACACACACACACACACACACACACAGTGGAGGCCTTGATGAAGCAGGCACATTTATATATTACTTATTGCATACTATTAGAATATCTTTGCTAGACCATCTGACAGCAGGTAGTAAAAACCCTGAAATGATCAGCTTTCATCTTGGTTATTTCTTTGTGGTGACATGACTTTTTTTTTTTCTTTTTTTGAGATAAGGTCTTGTTATGTAGTCCAGGCTGGCCTTGAACTCTCAGCGATCCTCCTGCCTCAGTCTCCCAAGTGCTGGGATTACAGGTGTTTGCCACCACGCCTGGCGGTGACACAACTTTAGGAAAGAATTCCAAAGCTCTGTGTGTGTTGGGAGAAGAGTTCAATACAGAAAAGGATAAGTAAATAGAAATAGAAACAGAAGCAGAAATCCTTCCCTTCCTGGAGTTCACATTTGAGTTGGCGTGGGAAGACTTGCTAACACACAACAAAAAGTAACCAAAACAAAGGTGAGTGGTATGCAGGAAGTAAAGCAGGGGAGTGGGACAGGGGGTGCCAAGGGTTGAGTGTGAGCTAGGAATATGTATTTGAGAGAACATCTGATTAAGTGCATGCTGCCCCAACTGCTGTGTATGAGTATTAAAGGAGTGAATGTGTGTGTATGTATGTATGTATTAGGCTCTGAATGATTTTGCTCTGGGTTTTGTGAATATAATACCTGTGAATTCTCTGGGCTGTTCTTACAACCCTTCTGAACGTTATTAGAAGTCATTTTGAGCCAAGTGTCTTTTCAACAGAGCTTCTCCTCTTGCAGGATCCATGTGGATACCTTGAATCTGCAACAGAGTATATACATTTGAGCAGGAGCTTGGTATGTCCCAATTCATAAATATATTATTCACTGTATGTATTTATTCAAGTGAGGACAAAGTCCAGGGTGAGGCCATGGAAGTGTAAGACTAAAATAATATGATCACCTGGGACCTTTTGCATTAAAAAGGTAAAGAATTTTGTCAGTGGTACATGTGTGTAGTCACAGCACTCAGGAAGCTGAGGCAGGCAGATTGCTTGAACACAGGGATTAGAGACTAGCCTCAACAACACTGCAAGACCCTATCTGAAACAACAATAAAACAAACCCCAGCAAAGACTCTTAGCCAGGCATGATATAATCCCAGCACTCTGAGAAGCTGAGGCAGGGGGGTTCCAAGTCCAGCCTTAGCAAGACCCTGCCTCAAATCATAGTATGTGAGCCGTTTGGATATCTTCTCCACAGAGGGTCCTGGCAGGACTTGCATAGGGTAGAAGATGTGCAATCCCAGAAGGAATGGTCCTCAAAAGAAGAACCAGTTTGGGGCTGGGAGTCGTAGCTCAGTGGTTGAGCGCTTGCCCAGCGTATGAGAGACCATGGGTTTGATCCTCAGTGCTGAAAAAAAAGTGGAAGTTTTACAAAGAGAAAAAAGCAGAATAGTCTAGAAGTAGCCACAAAAACAAGGAAAAGGTTACCGTTAGGCCTAGGCCCAAGGTACTAAGTTTAGAACAAGATACTGGCCTTGGAACAAGTGCCCAAGTTATTTGGATTTATTTGGATTTGGAATACGTGCTCCTTCCACTAGACAGGAAATGGCTTCTTTTCAGGAAAGACATCTCTCAGGAAACAGGAGGAGGAAGCCAGAGGTTCCTCTGAATTCAGATCTGGAGATAGTTAAAGATTTTCTCCACAGAGAAGCCAGGCACTTCAGATAAGGCTGGGCGAAGTTCTGAGGGAGATGACAGTGGATGAAGATGTTGCTAGGAAATAGCTCAGGGGCTGTGAAAGAGGAGCTGATGACAGGCGCTGGCGTTTGGGATGGTGACCGGGGAGAATCGGAATGTGAGGCCTGCTGAAGTTATCTGAGCTGCCGGTTCCTGAGTGGGCAGTTCCTGTGTTCGGCTCATTCTTTTTAGGAGGGCAGTACTGGGAACTGAACCCGGGGCTTGCTCAAGTTAGGGAAGTGCTGTACCACTGAGCTATACCCTGGCTTTCAAGAGCTTTTGCCTCTAAGTTTCAGGTGATGTCAGCAGAGAAGCTGCTCCTCTAGCATCTGCAACACATACATAGCAGTGAAGTCTCTATGATGAGGGCCTCCTTTGGGCCCTGTGATTCAGCCTAGCAGTTCTACTGGGTCCCACTGTAAACTCTGCCCACGAAGCAATTCTGATACTTGGTTTGGAAGCAGGATCCACAACTCCACCACACAATACAAGCATCAGGCCATACCACAGTCTGCAATTCCAAACTGCATTCACAGTCTGCCTAGTCTAAATCTCTGGGTACAATGAACAGCCATCCAAAGACTTTGTTCACAATAGCCCTGTATAGGAAACAACTCAAACATCCATCAAAAGGAGGAAGAGAAAGAAAAAAAAAAGAGAAAGAATAAACAAATGGTAGTATATCCATACAAAGGGATACTACTCAGCAGTAAAAATAAATAGCTGGGCATGGTGGTATACACCTGTAATCTGTACTACTCAGGAGGCTGATGCAGGAGAGTTCTGAGTGCAAGGCCAGCCTGGGCAACTTAGCCAAGGCCATCTCAAAATAAAAATAAAATAAAATAAAATAAAATAAAGAGGGCTGAGGTTGTAGTGCTTCCTGAGTTTAATCCACAGTACTGCCCCCCCTACAAAAAACCCCACCAGTTCACATCACAGAATGAGTGAACTACATAGACATTACTCCAAAGCTAAGCCAAACATGAAAGATAATGTACCACATGATTTCATTTATATCAGCTTCTAAAAGGAATTGGGGCTGGGAAAGGATTAAGTGCAAAAGGGCTTGGGGGAACTTTGACAGGGAAGGGTAAGGGAAAGGTTCCATATTTTAACTAGGTGAGAGCTGTATAGGTTTATATATTGATCAAGATTCATCCCATGTCAGGCATGGTGGTTCACTCCTGTAATCCCAGCATTCAGGAGGCTGAGGCAGGAGGATTGCTGTGAGTTTGAGGTCAGCCTTGGCTACAAAGTGAGTTCAAGTCCAGCCTAAAATGCATAGTGAAGCCCTGTTTCAAAAAGAAAAAAAAAAAAAAGACTCATCCCACTATCTATTTAAGATCTGGAAATTTTTTAGTATATTTAAACTAATACCTCAGTATATGCACAATTTCTCTCAACTCAAGGTAATGTTGCCTCCTAAGGACATTTGGCAGGTCTGAACATTACTGGTTGTCTCAACTGAGGGGAGTTTTGTGGGGGCCACTCTTAGATATCTTCTTGAATATGTATAGAGGCTACAAACATTGCTAAACATCCTACAGCTTGCAGAACTGCCCCTACAACAAAGAGTTATCTGATCCAAAATGTCACTGGAGCAGAGGTTGAGAAACCCTGCCTACCATACCATAAACACCACCAGTTATCATCATACTGATCTTTGGATTCCAAGCAGCAGGATCCTCTCTTCTGTTTCCTCCTCAGAGATAAAGAAAACAGTAACTGTGGTGTACCATTAGCAGACACCAAGATCTCCAGTATGACCCAAAGCTGCCATTTGACATTTCCAGAATGGAAGCCATATTTCCCTGCTTGTCTGGATGGCTTGTGTATGGATGGAAGGAGCGCAGCAGAAGGCAATGCCAAAGGACCTGGCAACCATTCCTAAGGAGTCAGGAAAACTCTGAATATTCCAAAGGTAAGTGTTGGAGGAGATGGCGCACATCTGTAATCCCAGCCCTTGGGAGGCTGAGGCAGGAGGATCATTTGCGAGTTTGAGGCCAACCTGGGCTACAAAGTAAGTTCAAGACCAGCCTGAACTGCACAGTGAGACCCTGTCTCAAAAAGATTTAAAAAAAAGTGTTGGAGGAGAATGGCCCTCCCTCAGAATGATAAAGCAGAGAAATGAGACAATCAGGCCTGGGAGGAAGAAAGATAGTTTCATAGAAGAACTGGAAAGAGGATCCAGTAAAAACAGGATCTAGGGCTAGGGATTTAGCTCATCGGCACAGCGCCTGCCTGGCAAGCGCAAGGTCGTGAGTTCGATTCCCGGTACCGGAAAAAAAAAACAAAACAAAAGCATGATCTAGCTATGGTGCTTCAGAGGCAAGCTGATGGGGCAGCCACCATCCCTACTCCTCGCCCCAACCCCAAGAACCTTCTCCAGCACTTCGGAGAATATCAGACCCAATCCCAGGCTTCTCTGCCTAGCATTCTGGACTCATTTTTTTTGCACCATTTCTTGTATTTGAGATTTAAATATCACTATATTAGCTAAATCTTTTTTTTTTATATTAGCTAAATCTTAAGTGAGCTCAGAACATGGATAATACCTTACTACTACTACTTTTTGGTTGGTTGGTTGTTTGGTCCTGGGGATTGAACCCAGGACCTTCACCCTGAGCTACATCCCCAGGCCTTTATTTTTTAATTTTAAGACAGGGTCTCACTAAGTTGCTAAGTTGCCCAGACTGGGACTGAACTTGCAATATTCCTGCCTCAGCCTCCCAGGGTGTACACCATGAGGTCTGGCTTTCTTTTAAATGCCTCACCAGAGCAATTACTTACCTGTACAATTGTGACCTAACAGTGGCACCAACAATCTCCCTGGGGAAGAAACTCTCTTTGTTTAAGAACTAACGGAAATGCTTTCAGGGAAGGTGAGACTCAGGACCTAGGTCTGCATGAATCAAAGAAGTAAGAGAATGAACTCAAATACTCTCCACTAAAAAAATAAATCTAAAAGTTGGAAGAGAAAGAGAGAAAAGAACAGAGATGAAGCCTAAGCAATGTGTGGGAAAATTGGACCTTCAACCATAGAAATGGTGGCAGACTTTTAGGGGAAAAACCCTGGCACTAAGTTTAAAGCTACTCATATTTCTGCTATGTAAATGCCTATATCTCCCAGGCCTTCTACAGAAATATCTACATAGACAGATACCTTGTGCGAGACATTGGTTTACTGAAAAGTAGGGGATAGAGCCTTGCTTTACACTTGGTTAGTGCTGTTGGATCAGGAATGGCACCAGTGGTATTATGGGACAGTTCCAGAGGTAACCAGTTCAGGTGGGAACCAATAACTACCAAGAGACATAAGAGCCTGAAACCCTTTGAATTGGATTGAAGTCACCTGTATCTGCACCTGAAAAAGCCAAAGAAGAGCCAGGGTATGGTGGTACCCACTTATATTCCCAGCTCTCAGAAGACTGAGACAGGGCTGGGGATATAGCTCAGCAGCATAGTGCCTGCCTGGCAAGTGCAAGGTCCTGAGTTCGAATCCAATTTCAAAAAAAAAAAAAGGCTGAGACAGTTGCCTCAAGTTTAAGGCCAGCCTGGGCTACGTAGTGAGTTCAAGGTCAGCCTGGACTACTCTATCTATAAAAACAAACCAAAAAAGCAAAGGAGGCCCGCTACCCTATCTAAACTATATTTTCATGGCTATCATAAGGTGTCCTGTAAAAGCAAGTTGGTCTAACTTGGGCAGTATGCTCACTGGAGGAGGCAGCTAGTATCTTCCTAGTCCAATAGAACATTGGTTCATCCACAGGGGGAGACGTGTCAGTCAGAACTGGATGGCCATCATTAAAGGGACAGCAGAACATCATGCACTGGAGGACTCCATATCTGTGACTGGCCGGGACTGTGTAGGGCGACAGCCAGGCTCCCTCGAACATAAACCATTGTTCTTAGCCTCTTAGAAAGACTTTCTCCTGCTGGCTCTTGCTGGCACCCACCTCTGATTATTCCTTCTCAACCCCCATGGTTAATTTTTACTCCCGTCAGTCCTAGACAGGGCAGTAGGCAGGCTCTCTTCCTCCTCTGGTGTTATCTCTCTAGTTGGCCTAATCCAGTCCTGGGTTCTTCGCATTTGTCAGCGTTAGCATCATGGAAACAAAATACCTTAAAGGAAGAGAAGTTTATTCTGGCTAGCGGCTTTCAGAGGATTCCATCAGAAGTTGTTTGGCTCTAGGGCAAAACGGCATGTTTCAAGAGTATGGTGAAGGAACACTGCGCCCCCCCCCGGGCACACAGGAAGCAGACAGACAGGCAAGGAGCCCGGGAGGAGAACACACCCTTTCAGGCCACGCCCCCAGTGACCCACCTGCAGCCAGGCCCCGCCTCCTCACAGCCCCGCCGCCAGAAACTCCTGAATGGAATAATCCACTGAGGAGTATAGCGCCCCACGATCCAAGCACCTTCCAAACACACGAGCCCTTTGAGGGACATTTTGGTTCTAAACCATAACAGTTCTAAATGCCATAGACATCCTGAAGAGTGCAGTATCCACATGAATCTTGACCTCGCCTCAACCTCAGGTTTTCACTTAGCCAATTGCTTACTTGCCGCTTTCTCTTAAGTGTCTAATTAAGCAGCTCGCACCTTACGCCCAGACCACACTCACAGTCTCTTCCCTGTAAGAGCTTCCTTCTTCCAGTTTTCCCCTTTGCGGTAAATGGCACTGCCCAAGACCCAGCTGCTCCAGCAAAGCCTGTCATCTTCGATTCCTTTGCTTTCCTCACCTTCCATATCCAAATAGCAGCATGCATTAACTCCAAATTACAACCCAATTCTGCCTCCTTCTGTTATTTCTCCGTCTACCCCCCAACCCCCCATCCGGGTCACTATCAACACCTACTATGCTATTGCAGAAGTTTCTACCTAGACCGCTGCTTCTTCTCTGACTCTGTCCTTACAATCTATCTGTCTCTGGTAGCCAGCAGGATCATTTCACAACAGAAGTCAGATCATGTCCCTTCCCTGCCTGAAATCCTTAAATGACTTCCCGTCACACTTAGACTAAAAGCTCAAGTCCTGGGCGTAACGGCACAGCCTGTAATCCCAGCACTCCATGGGGCTAAGGCCCGAGGATGGCAAGTGTGACCTAATGAAATCCTGTATCAAAATTAAAAAGCACTAAGCAGGTCCATCAGTGTGAGGGCCTTGTGTTCAATCCCCCGGACAGACAAAGAAAGACAGAAAGAAATAAAGAAAGGAAGGAAAGGAAAGAGAAGAGCAGAGCAGAGCCAAGAAAAGAAAACAAAAGAAAAGAAAAGGCAGTGCTCAAGGCTGGGCACGGTGGCCCATGCCTGTAATCCCAGAACTCAGGAGGCTGAGGCAGGAGGATCACCACAAGTTTGAGGCCAGCGTGGGCTACACAGTAAGTATAGGCTGGCCTAAACTACGTAATGAAACCCTGCCTTAAAAAATTAAGGAAAAGAAGAAATTCAGGTCCTCATTGCGGTACATCAGTAACCTATTGCTGCATTTTAAAATTGACTCAAAATTTAGCAAATTAAAAACAACAAACAGTCAAGCTGGGCCTGGTGGCACATGCCTGTGATCCCAGCACTGGAGAGGCTGAGGCAGGAGGATTGTTGTGAATTCGAGGCCAGCCTGGGCTACAAAGAGAGCTCTCAAGATCAAGCTGAACTGCATAGCAAGACCCTCTCTCAAAAAGACAAAAAAAAAAAAAAGAAAGAAACCCTAAGACAGTGTCTGTGGGAACTCCAGAGGCAACTTAGGTAGATGACTGTAGCTCTGGGGTCTCCTGAGGTTGCAGGCTCGATGTCAGGCAAGCTGCTGTCATCAGAAGACTGGGTGGGGCAGGAGGGGAAGAGCTAATGCTGGTGCTGACAGCGGCTCCACTCCTCATCACGCAGATGTTCTGCAGAGCCATTTGAGTTACCCGAGGACATAGCTGCCAGCGCCCCCAGAATAAATAATAGAAGGCAGAACAAAGCAGAATCTTCTATGTCTTCTATGACCTATCTTTGGATCATACTTTGTCATTTCCATGATAGTATGTTGGACACAGCACAGCCCTATTCAGTGTGACAGGGATCACACTGGGAATCAGCGCCCAGAAGCAGGGGTTGTTCAGGACCATCTTGGAAGCCAGGTCTCACACAGAGCCCCTGAGGGCCTTCTATTACATCCACGTTTACTTCGTGCGTAAGTCAGAGGAAACCAAAATTCTTAAGTAAAATTCAGGTGCACATTCTCTGTGTGGGACCAAGTTGGCCAAGTTATTCTTCTTTTGTCTTTTTTTGTTTTTGTTTTTGTTTTTCTTCCAGTACCAGGAATCGAACTCATGACCTTGCGCTTGCCAGGCAGGCGCTGTACCACTGAGCTAAATCCCCAGCCCCTCTTCTTTTGTCTCTTTGAAACAGAGTCTCCCTATGTAGTTCAGGCTAACCTCAAACTTGCAGCAATCCTCCTGCCTCAGCCTCCCAAGTGCTGGGATTACAGGCGTGCACCACCACACCTGGCTTGGCCAATTTATTTTTTATTTTTTTAATTTTAAAGAGTAAAAGAAGGATAACATAGTCATGGGGGGGCGCTTACCAAATTACAGACAAAGTAGAAGGATATTATCAATGGTTATTGTTTTACATATTGTTATCTACAAGATAGTTTCTCAGGAAAACAAATAGACAAATAATAGTGAGTTACAGACAAAAGAGGTAGGAGATTATCAAGAGTTGTTGTACTATTCTTTGGTATCTTCAAAGTGGCTTCTAAAGAAAATAAATAGAGCTATACATGAGTGACCAGTTGAATAATCATTAACTATTCTCAATGGTTGTTGTAGGAAACACATAGTAATAAACATACATCCATTTACAGAATAGCATAGGAACAATGCAAACATTACAGAGTTATGGATAGATTAGTAGGAAAATATCAGTGGCTGCTGTAATACATAGTGGTATCTTCAAAGTGGTTTCTCAGGAAGACAGAGATATGCAAGAAGGATCTAATAAGTAGTTACAGCCTAAGGGTTGTCAAAAATAGCATATTACCTCGTCTCCAGTGACTCCTTTCACTGAGGTGTGACGGCTGGAAGGAAGGCCAGGATTGAAAAGAAGGACTGAGAGACTTGCACCTGTGTCTAGCAACAGGCTGTTTTCTTGTTCCTCCATAGTCATGATTACCTGGGGCTCCTCCATGGAGATGACAGTCTAAGTGACTTTTTTTGTTTGTTTGTTTGTTTGTTTATTTGTTTTGTTTTTTTCCAGTACTGGGAATCGAACTCACGACCTTGTGCTTGCCAGGCAGGCACTGTGCTGCTGAGCTAAATCCCCAACCCCTTGGCCAACTTATTCTTAACAGACGCTTTTTGTTGTCTTCATTACCACCAAATTTCTAAACCTTCAAGGGTAAGGACTCCCCCGGATGCTCTTCAAGCTCCCACCACATTGGCCTTCTCTATTTCCTGCAGCATATCTAAGCACGTTTCTACCTCAGGACCTTTGCAGCACCTATCTCCACAGCCAGGGTTCCCTCACCTGACAGGTTCCATAAATCACAGTATCCCCTCCTTGGAGAGGACTCCCTGGACCTCCAACCTAACCTACTCCCTAGCTTGTATCTAACTAACTTTCTATTTTTCAGAATACTGTCACATTTTCTTGCGTCTTCATTCAGTGCTAATCTTCCTCCACTAGGATATAAGCTTTGCATGTGTAGGAAATTGGGTCCTTTTTGGTCATTGCTGTTTTCCCAGCACTTACACGAGTGTTGGGGACAAAGTAATATAACCTTTATGAACTCATGGATGATGGGCTTTTCAGGGTCTGATGTGGCATCCACAAGAATGATAGCAGCTTGCTTCTGACTTCATGCCTGCTAACCTTCCTCACTCAGCATCTTATATGTCTTAAAACCAGATAGGAGGGCTAGGGGTGCAGCTCAGTGGCAGAACACTTGTCTAGCATGAGCAAGACCCTGGGGTGGGGAGACAACCAGTAGCCTCCCAGAAAACTAATAATAATATCAGTGGTATTTCACCCTTATGCAGAGCTTACCAAGTACTACACACTGGTCTGAGTCTTTACATAAAAACTATCATCTTCATTTCAGAGATGAGAAAGCTGAGACCCACAGGGTCTAACTGTCTTGCCATCAAGACCCCCAGTTAAACCAGGCATGGTAGTGCATGCCTCTGACTCAAGAGGCAGAGGCAGGAGGATTGCCACACTTTCAAGGCCAGCCTAGACTGCATAGCAAGAGCCTGTCTCAAAAAAAAAAAAAAAAAAAAGACTCCGCCCCCTCCAGTTACACAGTACAGCAGGATTCAAGCCAAGCAGTATGATCCAGAGGTCAGGGGTTTTATAGAATACTTTTATTTTAATTTATATGCTACAAAACCCATCCATTTAGAGTATACTATCCACTGGGCATGGTGGTGCACACCTGTAATCTCAGCACTCAGGAGAAAGAGGCAGGAGGATAGCTGTGAATTTAAGGCCAGCCTAGACTATATAGAGTTCAAGATCAGCCTGAACTACATAGTAAGACCCTGTCTCAAACAAACAAACAAACAAAAATAGAGTATACTATCCAATGGTTAACAGTATATTCTCAGAGTTATGTAACCACCAACACTGCCAAATTTGGAACATTATTCTCACCCCCAAAAGAAACTCCTAATGATTTAGCAGTGATTTCCATTTCCCCACAACCTCCTCCCCCAGCTCCGGGCAACCAATAACCTACTTTATGTCTTTATGAATTTGTCTATTCTGGACATTTCTTGTAAATGGAATCATGTAACATGTGACCTATGGTGACTGGCTTCTTTCACTTAGCACGGTACTTTCAAGACTCATTCATGCTGCAGCATGTGTCTGTACTTCGCTCTCTTGTTTGGATGGATGTATCAGATTTTATTTACCCACTCATCCATTGATGAACATTTGGGTTGTTTCCGCTTTGGGGCTATTACAAATCATGCTGCTATGAGCATTCATGTAGGAGAGTTTGCATGAACATGTATTTTCATTTCTCTTGGGTAGATACCTGGGAGTGGAGTTGCTGGATCCTGTGCCTACAAAGCCATTTCTAACTGCTTTGCTGTACTGCCTCCTGGAGGGAATGAATTCATCACCAGTTTGGTTGATCTATCAGTCTTGAGATTCTTGTTTAGAGCAGTTACCACCTTACCTGAGGGCCTGATCACTTGTAGGTACAGCAAAACCTGAGAGGTGAGAGCGCTCCTGGGGGAGCTTGACAGAAGAGGCCCCGGAGGGAAAACTATTGCCAATCACAGGTTCTTCACTGAAAGTCATTTCCCACATGGCTGCCCCTCCTCTAGGGACTGGGTTTGTGTCAATTCAACTGCACATTTCTTCCCAGTGTCCTTTGTGATAAAGGACAGGAATTTGCAAGGTGAGGGGTTGGAGTCCAGAGGTACTGTCAATATCTAGGACCATAGTAACATCTGTGGTCAATATATGATCTGTTTAGAGATCAAGTGCATTTGAGGGCTCCTTAGTACATTTCCTAACCCTTTGGCTTATGCTCTTGCCACTTCATCAGCCCTTTAGGACTCAGTCTGTGTCCACTCACAGTGATTTTTAGGGGATACTAATTATATGGAGTAATGGGATTCATTGTTACTGCGGTTTGGGGGATGGTACTGGGGTTACTTGAGGGCCTTTGCACTGAACTGAGCTATATCCCCATGTCTTTTTTATATTTTATTTTGAAACAGGGTCTCGCTAGGTCACTAAGTTACCCAAGATGGGCTCAAACTTGCAATCCTCCTGTCTCAGCCTCTCACACATGCCTTACTATGCTGGGCCATTATGGCATTTTCATACACGTATATAACATACCTTGATGACACCCAGCCCCTATAATCCTGCTTTATTCCCTTCTCCTACACTTCTCTGCTTAGCTTTTGGCAGTCCCTTGTCCGGATGGTGGTGTCAGATGTCTAAACCGTCCCTATCCCTTCATCTTTGCCCCCTTCTGCAGCTGAGGGTTAGGCTTAGAGGCCAGGTGGCACAGTGATGGCTGTGTGATCAATGTCAGCTGATAAACACAGATGTTTAGGAGGAGATGACCCTGCTCTGAGAGTCTGTCCTGGGTGACAAGGCCAGTGAACGCAGGTTGTTGCCTTGGTTTTGTTTTGATTTTATCATGGGGCGTGGTTAGCCTGTTGTTCAGGACCAGATGAACTTTAGAACCCTCTGCATGTTTTTTATTGGACTAAAGTTCAGATCTATTTGCAGTTCTGGTAGTAAACCTTTGAATCCATACACATCCTCTGGGCTTTTTGCTTTTTTTCCAGTGACCCCTGATCCTCTTAGGACATCCACACGAAGTGAGTTGCGGATTTAGTGACATCATGTCCATATCCGAGAAGGCAGACATGTGGGACAACCACGCTAAGTGGTTTTACTCGGGATCACCCAGTGCATGGGCTGTGGGCTGAAAAT
This sequence comes from Chinchilla lanigera, assembly GCF_000276665.1. Classification (NCBI taxonomy): domain Eukaryota; kingdom Metazoa; phylum Chordata; class Mammalia; order Rodentia; family Chinchillidae; genus Chinchilla; species Chinchilla lanigera. Next base: position 2,289,037 of record NW_004955553.1, on the reverse strand, counting down.
AAACTCTAAGCTTGTCCTTCGTCACACTCTTCCCACAGCAGAAGAGATTAAGCGGCCTCTCCATTGCAGTCTGGGTCCGCACGAGGAGAGGGCATGCTATTTAGGGAGCAAATGCCTGCTGCACCCACGCCTGGAAAGCCCAGGTGACTCAAACGTGCCACTCCAGCTTCTGGACTAGAGGGGACAATCTGGGCTTAACTTGAAGGGACAGTGTACTGCTGACTTTGCCTGGATAAACAACCAGGCTACTCTCAGGCTGCTGAACAACAGGCAGACAAAGATGTCAATCTTGGGCCGCAAATTTTAAAACAGAAACAAAGTGATTAAGACCAATTTTTTTTTTTTTTTTTTGTCTTTTTGAGACAGGGTCTTGCTATACAGTTCAGGCTGGCCTTGAGCTCACTTTGTAGCCCAGGCTGGTCTCAAACTCACAACGATCCTCCCGCTTCAGCCTCCTGAGTGCTGGGATTACAGGTGTGCGCCACCACGCCTGGCAAGACCAGTTTTAGTTCATTGGAAAAAGACAACATCATTAAATTTTTAAAAATACACAACATTAACTGAGTAACCAATTTGAAGACAATATGTAATACAACAATCATTGTTAATTACCTATCACCTTGTCTGAAATTTTGTATTGTTTTTATTGTTTTTGTGTTGTTTTGTTTATGTCTGCATGTTTGTTAATGTTTTCATTCGTTTATCTTTAAAATTAAAAAAAATAAAAATACACAACAGACTCTTTTTTTCCTATTTTGCATTGTAATGCCAATTGCTTGATACAGCTCATAATGTTTGAGTTAAGAATGATACATAGCAAGCTGGGCATGGTGGCACACACCTATAATCCCAGCACTCAGGAGGCTGAGGCCAAGAGTTTGAGGCTAGCATGGGCTACAAGTGCGTTCTAGGGCAGCTTGAACTACATAGCATGACCTCGTCTCAAAAAAATAAAAATAAAGATAAAAAAGGAGGGATGCATACTGGGTTGGGTATAGCTCAGTGCTACAGCACTAACCTAGCAGGCACAAGATCCGGGGTTCCATGCCTGTCACTGAGAAAAGGAGAAGGAGTTGGAAGAAGCAGACATAAGTGGCACCTAAGAAGAAAAATTATGTTCCTGCTTGAATTTCTTCAATGGCATACATTCTCCATGGGGAAAATATTGCCTCTAAAAGGGAAAAAAATTGATTCTTACAGTGGGCATGGTGGCGCATGACTGTAATCCCAGCACTCGGGAGACTGAGGCAGGAGGATCGTTGCGAGTTCAAGACCAACCTGGGCTATAAAGTGAGCTCAAAGCCAGCCTGAACTGCATAGCGAAACCCTGTCTCAAAAAGGCAAAAAAAAAAAACAAAAAAAAAAACGGTTCTTGGTTCTTAGATATTGCATAGTTGGTGGCTTTCTGAAGTGCAACTTTACCCAACAAAATCTTATTTCTTAGTATTTTATTTCTCTCCTTAAGGAGAATTTAAATTCAGTTTGCTTTTTCCCCTTGGGGAGAAATAATAAAAAAATTTAGAGGGTTAAAGAAACTGTTGTATAAGAAATTTGCTTCCTCAGAGAGAGCATCTATCAGCTATTAAACAGCCTTAGCATCCTTTGCTCAGATCTTTTCTAAAATTCTTTTTCTGGCTGGGCATGGTGCTGCATGCCTATCATCCCTTAAAAGCCCAGCCTGGACTACACAGCAAAACCCTACCTCAAAAAATCAAAAACAAACAAATAAATAATAAACCCGGGCATGGTGGCACCTAATAATCCCAGCACTTGGGAGGCTGAGGCAGGAGGATTGCTGTGAGTTTGAGGCTAGCCTGGGCTACAAAATGAGTTCAAGACCAGCCTGAACTGCATAGCGAAACCCTGTCTCAAAAAGACAAAAATAATAATAACAAATAAATAAATAAAATTCTTTTTCTTATTCTTTTTTTTGTTTGTTTGTTTTGTTTTGTTTTGTCTTGTTTTTTTGAGACAGGATTTCACTATGTAGCCCAGACTGGCCTTGAACTAGTAGTGACCCTCCACACCCCACACATGTTTGTTTGTTTGTCAGTTCTGGGGACTGAAGGGCTTCACAATTGCTAGACAAGCGCTCTACCACTAAGTGATATCCCCGGCCCTCTAAAATTCCTGTATGTGAACCGGGAGCCAGGTGTCCAGGATGATGCCACTGGAATGAGGCAGCTCTGCACATCTAGAGGTTGGAATTTACTGGGTAGAGACAGATGGACACTGCAAGGCAACAAGGTTGCCTGACTTGGGCTGTGCCCATCACCTGTGCTTCTCAGCCACCTGGCTCATTCCAGGGACTGCTTGTGCTTACCTGTTGTTAATTTCAAGACTATTATGAATTCATTGAGTTAATTTCAAGAATATTATAAAATTTGGAAGAGGAAGGTGGAAGAAATCTCTCTCACATTTTGTTCTTGCACCAGTATAGAATCACTATGACCTTCTTTGTCTAAAATCAAGTATATGTGATGGCACATGCCTGTATTCACACCACTCAGGAGGCTGAGGCAGGAAGACCACCATAAGTTTGAGGCTAATCTGGGCTACACAGGGAGTTGAAGGCCAGCCTGAATTATATAGCAAGACCTTATCCCAATAAAATAAAACAAAACAAAACAAAAATATCAAGTACATGTCCCTAAACATTCTATCCTGGACAGAGCCTGCAGATCTAGAACCCTCCTCATGACTGCTTCCCAGGGTCTGCTCTTCAAAGACAGCCTGTCTCCCCCAGCTGCTTGTGGGGAGAGAAGGGAGAGAGAGTTTACTGAGCCCTAGGATTAGAAGAGGCCGGGAACCTTGCCTGCTCAAATGAGATGATGCACATAAAGAGGCCTTGGAAGCCTGATGTAGTGGCACAGACCTATAATTCCAGCACTCCAAGAGGCTGAAGCAGAAAGATCTCAAGTTGAAGCCCAACCTGGACAACTTGGCAACTTAGCAAGAGCCTGCTTCCTAATAAAAAGGTTTTTTTAAAAGAGTTTATATTTCAGTACAAATGTTCTAGGTTCAATCACTAGTATTGGTTGATTAATTAGTTAATTAATTTTTATTTAAATTGCAAAGTACAAAGTATATCCTTACAAAGCTTCCCCCAACAGTATGAATAAGCTTCATGAAGGAAGGTTTATTTAAGGATGACTGCCAGATTCCTGCCTCAATTTCCACCACAAAAAGTTGGCATAATTGATGACTGTTTCTAAAACCCTTTTCTATCTTGGGGTGGTCAGGGCTTTGTGAGCGTGTGTGATAGACCGGCAGCTGTTATTCTACCTTCTGCAGCCTCATCTCAGATTGCAGGCTGCGTGGTTGTTTTTCATTGCAATCCTGTTCTTTCTTCTTGTGTCCATAGCAACTACCCATTATTCAGGGGCTTGTCTTTTAAGGGGCCCTCTAAGATTCCTACAGCTTTGCTCTGAGCCCAAGAGTTACTTTCCTTCTTAAACCAAAATAGATCTCTCTCTTTCTCTCTCTCTCTCTCCACTATTAAGGATTAAATCCAGGGTCTTCATACTGAGCTAAACCCCCAAATCCTCAGCCCTTTAAAAAAAATTTTTTAACCAAACCAAACAGGGTCTTACTAAGTTGCTAAGTAGCCTGGGTTGAGTTCAAATTTGCCATCCTCCTGCCTCAGCCTTCTAGAGTGCTGGGATCACAGGTGTGTACCACTACACTTGGCTGTTGTGTTTCTTGGTGGTGTCTTCTAGCTCAAGCTAAAAGGATCCTCCTGCCATTGTTTTTTGTTTTGTTTTGTTTTGTCTTGTCTTTCTGAAACAGGGTCTCGCTATGCAGTTCAGGCTAGCCTCAAACTCACAACAATCCTCCCGCCTTAGCCTCCCAAGTGCTGGGATTACAGGTGTGCACCACCATACCCAGGTCTTCCTGCCATTTGAAAGCTACTTATGATGTGTCCCACAGAAAGGATATTTGTTTAGGAATTGGTTGTAGAGGACCAGAGGCCTCGTACCTTGATAGACTGGCTAGCCAATCATTCTGCAGGAATAATCTGTGCTCCCAATATGAAAGTCACATATACTCAATTTACTATCATTCAAAGGGCATCCATTAGGCGTGCTTTGGATTGATGAAGGAATGTGTGAGAAAGTTGCTAACATGTTTGAAGCAGTTTAATGGTTCAGCGTTCCCATGGCTCCTGAAGTAGTAGGTAGTGGGGGTTGCAGGCTGCAGCTGGGCAGGCAGACCCAAGTTCGAATTTTAGCTCTGATACTTACTGGCCAGGGCCTCTCTCTAAGCTTTGCTTTTCTCATCTGAGAACTTGAATAACACTAAAACCTTCGTGGTGTCTTGTGAAGTGAGGTCATGAAACGAGCGCACAGACCAGAGTGCCTCCTACACAGTCAGGGATCAGTAAAGGATGGATGTGGTTGTTGTGATTATTAGGGAAATACAGAGTTGAAAGGGAAAGGGAGGAAAACTGAGAGTGGTGGTACACATGTGCAATCCAGGCACCGAGGAGAATGAGGCAGGAGGATCATAAGTTCCAGGCCAGCCTGAGGAACTTGGTGAGACTCAGTCTCAAAATAAAATACAAAGGACTAAGGATATAAATGCTCACATAGCACACACAAGGGCCTAAGTTCAAAGCCGAGCACTGAAAACAATAACAACAACAACAAAAAACAGTGGAAAATACGTATCTCACCCCTATATCCTACCTACCTTCTAGTTTTCCTCTCCTGGGACAACGAATATTGTGAGTTCGAGTATCTTCCAGGAATTCCCATAAACTTAGAAAACAACTATAGAGGAAAATCTATTTTGTTTTGTTTTTTGCAGTGCTAGAGATTGAACCCAAGACCTCACACATGCTAGATGAGCAATCTACCACTGAACTACATCCCCAGCCCTTTCGTGGGGAGGAAGAGACAGCGTCTTTCTATGTAGTTCAGGTTGGCTTTAAACTCACTATGTAGCCCAGGCTGGCCTTGAACTCATGGCGATCCTCCAGTTTCAGCCTCCCAAGTACTGGGATTACAGGTGTTTGCCACCATGCCCAGTTCCAGCCCTTTTTATTTTGAGACAGTGCTTAAATTGCCCAGAGTGGCCTTGAATTTGTGATCCTCCTGCCTCCACCTCTCTGGAAGCTGGGATTGCAGGCTGTGCCACCATGCCTGACAAGAAATTAGATCTGAAGAGCACTGTCTTGGGAGTATTGTGACAACTCTTGGCTAAGCATTAGGCAGAGCGGTTTGATGATAAAGACAGCTGCCTGTGGGATCTTGTTGGACCCCACATTTAGGGAGTGTTATGATTTAGTTCTCTGTAGCCTGTGCCAGACTGGATGATGTCTTTCTAGCTAAAACAAGACACTTGGGCTCAGAAAAGCAATATGATTCAGAAGCAGGATTCACAGTTCCAAAACCAGGGAGCCCATCTCAGGGTGTCGCCTCTCTTCATCTTTCCTGATGGATATCAGGGCGGGGCCAAGCCAACCTTCAAGGGAACTCTGGACTGCGGCTCATTCCCAGCATTCTCCATGCGCCAAGCCCACATTGTCAACATTCCCTTGAGGGTTAGGTTCTCTTCTTTCCTCCTGGACAGAGATACTTGAGGTCACATAGCTTGGCCTTCAGCTGCTGGAGGGCCCAAAGGACAGGGTAGAGGAGACTGTGATGGAAGGCTATGTGGAAAAAAAACCACAAATTCCTTCCCTCCCATATTCTCCCTTGGCTTGTGGCATCCTGCTTCTGTTCTGTAAAATGCACAGACCTTACATTTATCTTGGATCAACCTGGTAAGTTTAAACTGCTCAAGTCTTGAGGTGCACCTGTTTGTTGGCTAAACAGGGCTATTTGTCTCCATACTGTTAATAGGGCAACTGTATAAAGAGAAAGCTAGAGAACTCACTGCCTAGCCTCCAATCGCTGCCAAACAGATATATAACGCTCCCAACTGAAAAAGCCATCAACCTTGGAATGCATTTCAGTATTTGATTCATGTCAGAATAGAATTAGGCCAGGCATGGTAGTTTACACTTACAATCCTTGCTTTTGGGAGGCTGATGCAGGAGATCAGTGCAAGTTCAAGGCCAGCCTGAACTACATAGTGAGACCCTGTCCTTAAATAAATAAACAAACAAACAAACCTCACTTGGATCTAGTCTGAATTCACTACACTAGAGTTTGTCTGTTTTCGAATACAGAAGGAACAGAGTAGTGGGCATCTTCCAACACCTTTTGTACTTGAAGATGTTCGTGAAGCCTTTGTCCCTTCGGTATGAAATGAAAACCCACCCAAGCTCTTTCTCTTCCACTTGCATTCAATTTCTAACTCCTCAGTTACTCCTCTGGTCCAGGCCTCTCTTTTCATGGCCTTTAAACCAGCCCAAGGGGTTGGTGAAGAACTCACTCTGTGTATAATATCAAGGACTCTAATAAGCCAAGTGTGATGGCATATTCCTGTAATCCCAGGACTCAGGAGGGTGAGGCAGGAGGATCTCTTCAAGTTCAAGTCCAGCCTGAACAGCAGATCAAGACTGTATCTCAAAAGAAAGAAGGAAGGAAAGAAAGAAAGAAAGAAAGAAAGAAAGAAAGAAAGAAAGAAAGAAAGAAAGAAAGAAAGAAAAAAGAAAGAAAGAAAAAGAGAAAGAAAAAAAGAAAAAGGACTTTAGCAGAGCTGTGGGTGTTTTTTGTTTGTTTTGTTTTAGATTTTGGGACTAGAACCAAAGGCCTTGTAAATGCGAGGCAAATGCTTTATCACTGAGCTACACATCCAGGCTCTTATAGCATCTGTGTGAGCTGGATGTAGTGGTATACATCTGTAATCCCAGCGCTCAGGAGGCTGAGGCAGGAGGATCACTGTGAGTTTGAGGCTAGCCTGGGCTACCTAATGAGTTCAAGGCCAGCCTGAGCTACACAGTGAGACCCTGTCTCAAAATTAATTAATTAATTAAAGCATCTGTGTGTGTGAGTGTATGCACACTCACATGATACTGGAGACTGAACCCAGGGCCTTTGCACTGTACTACATCCTCAGCCATTTTCAAATTTTTTTTTATTTTGAGACAAGGGCTCACTAAGTTGTCCAGGCTGGGCTCAAAGTTGCAATCCTCCTGCTTCATCCTCCTAGAGTGCAGGGATTACAGGCATGTGGCACGACACTTGGTATCCCTCGAGCATCTTTTATTGTATTTTTACATCCTTTGCTTCCTACCTGCCTTGGGAGCTGATTGCTTGATTCATCTGTAGCCCTTTCATATATAAGCACAGCTATCTAAATTGAAACTTTCCCCCCATCTGACATACAGTACTTAAATATCAGAGTGAGTAATAATGTTCTTTTTGGTTGCTAGGCAGTTCTGGTATTTATATTGATATTACCTCATGATGCTTATGGAGATTTAATTTTCCTAAAGATCAAATGCTCATGTTAATTTGGGAAAGGATAGAGAGTTGATTTCTTAAGCAGAGCCAAAAAATTTGAGAACTGCTTGATTCTTAGTCCTAGAATGGCTGCCAGTAAAACTTGGGACCAAATTGCTTTATTTCTTTGCAACTCTGAGCAGAGCAGAAGAAGCACTAGTGAACCTACAAGGGCTTTGTGAGTGAGTGAAGTCTCAAAGACATTCAGCTAGATAAAAACAGAGAAAGGACTGGAAAAGAAGAAAGACTTGGACTTGATTTACAAGCAATTGATCTACCTATTTTCTAATTAAACAAGGCTACAGAAGGCAAGAAATTGTATATTACTGACTATTTCTCCTAACACACTCCTATCGTTCCGGGTAAAGATTCGGAACCTTAGTGAAGTTAGAGGAGATACATTGTGCCATGTGTCTAACACAGGGCCCCGAACATGGCCATCGTTCAGTGCCGGTTAGTCCTCTTCCTAATTGTATGGCTGATGATAAAAAGGGCCAAAGGCAGACATAATGGAGTTGACATTCTAATTACCAGTTAAAAACCTCTAGCTATATTGTCATATAAAATACAGCCAGTAAACGGTGTCTCTTACCGCCAGAATAATTGGTTTTCATTATGCCAAGCTTTCTATCCTCCTGTGGTCACATTGCTCAGGCAGAGCTTGGTCCCAGGGACAACTTGGGTACCTAGCCTCCATGGGAGAGGCCTTGAGGTGGCATTGTATCTTTGCAGTTAGTCTTGTTCCTCTAGATCCTGACTGACAATTATCATAGTGTCCTGGTCCAGACATTAATAATGATGATGTCAGGCCAAGAGGTTCAGGCCTGTAATCTCAGCACTCTGAGAAGCTAAGGCAGGAGCATCACAGAGTTCAAACCCAGCCCAGGCAATTTAGTGACTTAGCATGACTCTGTCTCAACGTAAAAAACAAAGAAGGGCCAGGGATGTAACTCAGTGGGAAGGTCCTGGGCTCAATCCATAGTACTGAGAAAATAATGGTGATGATGAAGACAGGTCGCATTTTTTTCTTCTTAGTACATGTTTGCGGTATATGACGAATATATTCATTGTGGGTACTTGTTCCGTGTATATGAAACATCTTAATTCTTTTTTCTTTTTTTTTTTTTTTTTGGTCTTTTTGAGACAGGGTCTCACTATGTAGTTCAGGCTGGCCTTGAGCTCACTTGTAGCCCAGGCTGGTCTCGAACTCACAACGATCCTCCCACCTCAGCTTCCCCAGTGCTGGGATTAGAGGCAAGCACCACCACACCCAGCCATTTTAATTCTTTTTACTCCCTCTCCCCTCAACATCTCTTAGTCTCTTTCTCATTTGCCAAAGATTTATCACCTAGCACTTCTTCTCTATTTATTTATTTATTTATTTATTTTTATTTATTTAACTTTTTTATTTTTTCGAGACAAGGTCTCTCTGCGTAATTCAGGCTAACTTTGAACTCACTATATAGCCCAGGTTGACCTCAAACCCTTGGAAATCCTCCTGCTTCAGCCACCTGAATGCTGGGAGTTGAGGAGTGTACCACCCCATCAGTTTCAGCTAGCACTTAAGAGCATACAGTGGGCCAGATCCTGAGTAAAACATAGTATGTGCATTTGTTCACTGGTCTCCTAAGATAAAACATGTAGACCCTGAGGACTTGCCAGACAGAAGGACACTAGACCTTACCTCTGAATTATCTAAACCTGAAAAAGTTTGAGAAACAAAGAGAGAATAAATTCTCTGCTGGGCATGGTGGCACACGCCTGTAATCCCGCACTTGGGAGGCTGAGGCAGGAAGATTGTTGCAAGTTCGAGACCAGCCTGGGCTACAAAATGAGCTCAAGGCCAGCCTGTACTGCATAGTGAGACCCTGTCTCAAAAAGACAGAAAAAAATAAAATTCTCCAACTACCTGTCCTTGGGCCACAAAACAAAACAAAAACAAACAAGAAGAGTAGGGCAGCAGAAAAGGAAGCTGTGTTTCATGCACACAAGAAGGCAGAGAAAAATGCAGCTCTGGAGTTTATAAAATGAATGAGAAAATATTAGTTCTGCTCTCTTGTAACCACAAAGAACTGAAACTTGTGGCTCGCGAAGATCGCAGGGAGAGGGCCGGGGAGAAGGGAGCGCCGTTCATTCCTCGTTCTGTTTTGGTTCCAGGGAAAAAGGGTTTCCATTGCATACGGTGCAATTGGATATTTCCTCCACGCTCCATCGCCGGGACCTGGCACACAGTTTCCTGGCACTCCTGGCGCTGCAAGTCCCAGCAGAGAGGTCAAGTCCATTTTTGGAGCCAAACGGCAGCATTCCTTTCCGGTTAGTTAGCGCCGCAGCTCCAAGGTAGCGCCTGCCTGTCTAGAGTGACATCTAATGGCAACCGAAGGGACCTGCCCAATTTTCCAGCCAATGGAAGAATCGCCCTAGAAATGTTGGCCACCTTGTTCCAACAGAAGGGGCTTGATTCTTTCCCTCACTAATTACCCTGCGGTTGACGACGACAAGTAGGGTTGACAACATGGATAACTTGAAGTTATTCCATTTGCTAATTAAAACCGTGAAGTATGCATTAACGTAAAACACAAATACCACTGAATATGCCCAAACCACCGATACCTGTTGATACATTTTGTAGAAAACATGAAACCAGAGTCAGGCATGGCGGTACATGCCTGTAATCCCAGCGCTCAGGAGGCTGAGGTAGGAGGATCATGAGTTTGAGGCCAGCCTGGGTTACATATTCAGCAGGTCTCAGGCCACCAGAGTGAGACTCCATCTAAAACAAACAAACAAACAACACGAAACCACTGAATATGTTTTGATGGTCCTTAATAGTGATTGTCCTGCGTTCTGCATGGGTCACTTGTAGGGGTTTTTTTTGTTTTGTTTTGTTTTGTTTTGTTTTCCGGCAGGGAATCAAACTCACGATCTTGCGCTTGCAGGGCAGGCGCTGTTCCGCTGAGCTAAATCCCCAGCCCCCTGTGTGGGTCACTTGTCTCCCAGGGATATAACCTGATTGGCTTCTGATTAGCAGTGCCATGTTCCCTCTCTAGAGGGGCCTTAAGATTTCAGAGAACGAGTAATAGGTAGAACGTATGTTTCGTATACACAAGGCCCTGGGCTTAGGTGAAATCCTTGGCACACACACATACATTTATACACTCATACACACGTGTGGGCGCGCACACACACACATAGACACACACACGAAGAAATAATGGGGATAATCTACAAAATGTTTTCTCTGAGATCTTTGGATGCTTGGGAATTGCAGTGATGCTTAAGAGACAACAATTAGCTGGATGTTGTGGTAAATGCCTGTAATCCCACACTTGGGAGGCTGAGGCAGGAGGATCACTGTGAGTTCAAAACCAGCCTGGGCTACAAAGTGAGCTCAAAGCCAGCCTGAATTGCATAGCGAGACCCTGTCTCAAAGATACCAAAAAAAAAGAGAGAGAGAGAGACAACAGCTAAAAGATGTAGCCTGATACAATTTTTATAATTATGGGACTGGATCTACATGGACTGTTAGGTCCAAGAAAGGGAAAATTGAGATGTCAGTGTCTGAAAGGTTAAGTTAAGAAATGGTTTGCAAAGCTGGGCGTAGTGGTGCATACCTGTCATCCTAGCACTGGGGAAGTTGAGGTAGAAGGATCGCCACAAATTCGGGGCCAGCCTGGGTTACATAACGAGACCCCGTCTCAAAAAAAAAAAAAAAAAAGTTTTGCAGCACTTTTACTATGCATTATCTTCATTTGCTTTGCTTTTCATGATACCTCTGTTTAGGGATGTATTTCTATCCAGGCAGGGAAATTAAGTCACAAACAAGTAATTAGACATGCTCGGCCACTTAGCAGGAAGAAAAGCTAAGTCTGGAACCATCTGTCATCCATTAAATCCTGTTCTTATTTTACTTTGTCTTCTGGGTTGGCCCTCTCCATGCCAGAACCTGGGAGTCTTCCTTTATTTCTGGATCTCACTTGCCTCGCGTTTGCAGTCCATTAGCAACTAGACTTTCCCATTCTGTCCTCCGTAGCTGTGGCCCACATTTCTGTCCCGCAGTAAATCCCAAGTTCGTACATTTCCCAAGAAAACGCCATCCATGTCTACCCCACCTTTTTGGGCCGGGTTTACTTAGGTGGCTGAAATAGGCTTCTGAAGCTGTGTTTGCTTCCTGGCTACTTGCCCACCTCTCCTTACAGGATTGTGAGCTCCAAGAATGTTGAACTCTTGTCAGCACAATGCACATGCACTATGTGTTTGTTGAATGACTGAGTAAAATAAACTGCACTCATTCAACCATTCTACACTATTAAAATACAAAAGTCTAGACCCCAGTGCAGGGATTTATCTGAGATGAAGCTAGATTTAATTTTTTTTTTTTGTGGCATCCAGAATAGAACCCAGGGCCTTTCTACAGAACTACACACTCCCAACCTTTTTTTTCATTTTCCTTTTTTTTCCCTTTCTTTCGCTTTTTCTCTCTTTCTTTCTTCACTCCTTCCTTCCTTCTTTCCTTTCTTTTTTTTTTTTTTTTTGGTACCAAGAATCAAAGTCAGGACCTTTGTGCTTGCTAGGCAAGCACTGTACTACTGAGCTACATCTCTGGCTTTTTCTTTTCTTTTCTTTTGAGACAGGGTCTCCCTATATGGTTCAGGCTGACAGTGAACTTACTATGTAGCCCAGGCTGACCTCAGACTCCTGGTCCTCCTGCCTGAACTCCCTCCCAAATGCTGGGATTACATGCATGTGCCACCATGCTTGGCCTTTATTTTACATTTTGGGATACGGTTTTGTTTTTTGTTTTGTTTTGTTTTGTTTTGTTTTGTTTTTTTGGTTTTTCTCCGGTACCAGCAGGGATATGGTTTTGTTAAGTCACTAAATTATCCAGACTGGGCTCAAACGTGAGCCTCCTGCCTCAGCCTCCTAGAACACTGGGATTATAGGCAGCATGGGTCTCCACACCCAGTTTCAGTCTATATTTTTAAATTCAATATTTAAACTGGGAGTATAGCTCAGTGGTAAAGCTCTTATCTAGAATATGAGAGGCACTGGGTTCTTTCCAGGATCAAAAAAGTGTTAATATTTAAAAATTTTAAATTATGGTTAAATATACATAAAATTTACCTTTTTATTTTAATTTGTTTTGAGACAGGGTCTTGCTCTGTGCTTGAACTCACTATGTAGTCCAAGCTGGCCTCAAACTCATGGTGATCCTCCTGCCTCAGCCTCCCAAGTGCTGGGATTACAGGCATGTGCCACCAAGCCTAGCAAACTTACCATTTTAACCTTATAATTAAATGACATTATGTACAGTCACATTACTTTTTGTTTTTATTTATTTAAAAAAAGTTTGTGAAGGGGAACAAGAGATCGGGGAGTGGGAAAGGACAGAAGGAAAAAGTTTTTAAAAATGAGAAAAGAAGAAAACATGGAAACAAAGCTTCGTAAATCGGGAGTTGAAGGGAAGACGGGAATGGAGGAAAAACAAGTTATATCATGTACAATGTTATGGTTTATGTCTGAATGTCCCTCCAAGCCTCACGCAGTCATAGGGGGTGCTTTTTGGAGCACCTCCTGGAGTGAACCTGGAGTTTGTGATTGATTCATTGTCTAGTGCTGGGATTATGGGTATGAGTGCTACACCCACCCTAGGGGGGGGGCAGTCTACATACGCTCTTTTTTTTTTTTTTTTTGGTACCAGGACTCGAACTGATGACCTCAGGCTTGCCAGGCAAGCACTTATGACGCTGAGATATATCCCCAGCCCGAGTCTACATACAATATAAGGGACAGAGTCTTGTCTCGCTCTTCTTCCTTTTTGCTCTTGCTTTTGCTGTCTTCCACTGCCATGAACTGTTGCCCTCTGCTATGCCACTCTGCCTTGGAGCCAGCTGATTGTGGACTGAAACCTCCACAAACTGTGAGCTAAATAAACCTTTCCCTCTTAAATTTTGGCCATTGGGTATTTTGTCTCAGCAATGAGAAAAAAGTAACCAACACATACAGGTACAAATTCTTTATAATAAATGCGATAATTTTGTACATCTAAAATGTACCAATAAAATCTAATGAACAATAAATTAGTAAATAAAAAAAAATTTTGAAACAGGGTCTTGTTACATAGTTTAGGCTGGCTTTGAACTCACTATGTAACCCAGGCTGGCTTCAAACTCATGGCTATTCTCCTGCTTCAGCCTCTTTAGTGCTGGGGTTACAGGTGTGCACCACCACGACCGGCTTCTTTTTTTTTTTTTTTTTTTTTTTTTTTTTTTGTCTTTTTGAGACAGGGTCTCCCTATGGAGTTCAGGCTGGCCTTGAGCTCACTTTGTAGCCCAGGCTGGTCTTGAACTCAAAACTATCCTCCTGCCTCAGCCTCCCAAGTGCTGGGATTACAGGCATGCGCCACCATGCCTGGCCCATCCAAACCTTTTAAATAACTTTAAAAAAATTTTTATATAGGACCTCATTAAATTACCCAGGCTGAGCTCAAACTTGCAATCTTCCTGCCTCAGCTTTCCAGAATGCTGGGATTACAGGCATGCACCTACACACCTGGCTTCAAGAATATTTTTTGTATCAAGGTAAAACTCCATAGTCATTAAACACTAACTCCCCATTCCTCCCTGTTCTTTCTTTCTTTTTATTTCTTTCCTTTTGTGACCTGGCTTGCACTGCACACCCAGCACTGTGTCTACAGACATCCTCAGCACCCTGGGCCAGCTCTCTGTGGGCAGCACTGGCCAGGCAAAACTCCAGCCTGGCCAAATCAGACTTGTCCGCTCTGCATCCACCCCTAGGCACCTCAGTTTGACTGGTCATAGACACAGCTAGGTCAGGTACGGTGATGCACACCTGACAACCCAGCACTTGAGAAGCTGAAGCAGAAGGAGATTCGAGGCCAGCCTGGGCTACATAGAGAGCTCAAGGCCAGCCTGTAGGACATAGTGAGGCCCTGTCTCAAAACAAAAATAGAATCAATCAGGGGGCCAGGGTGTGGTTCAGTGGCAGCGCTCTTGCCTAGCATGCACAAGGTCCTGAGTTCGGTCTCCAGCACTACAAAAACAATGAAAGAACAAAACACACAACTAGTTTTTAAAAAACAAAACAAAACACTCAACTAAGGCTAAATGGCATCTTTTGAGTTTACGAGTTGGAGTGGAACTTTGTCACTGCCTGGGATGTTTCCTGAATGTATTAATCCCCCACAGTCTTAAAGGACAGTTTCATGGCTTTGGACCTCCTCAGACCTGCATGGCTCCTCCGCTGCCTGCCCACCCGCCCACCCATGTTGCCCTCTCATTAAATTGAGAGAAGAGAAGCCATCAGAGCACCACTGCCACCTACCGACTTGTACCTGTTCTCATGTATAATTTCTTGTCCATGAAAACTAACAAAGTTCAGGGGCTGGGGATTTAGCTCAGCGGCAAAAGCGCCTGCCTGGCAAGTGCAAGGTCATGAGTTCGGTTCCCGGTACTGGAGAAAAACCAAAAAAAAAAAACTAGCGAAGTTCAAGGATACTGCTCCTCAATTTTCTCTTTTCTTTTCTATTATCAAAATTTCCCTCCTATTCTAGATAATGCCTTTCAGCATATAAAATGTACTGTGATTGAACCCATATTTAAGATCCCTTCCTTAAGCCAGGTGGCTCACACTGGTAATCCCAGCACTCTAGGAGGCTGAGGCAGGAGGACTTCAAGTTCAAGTTCAGCCTAGGCAACTCAGGAAGACCCTGTCTCAAAATTAAAAAACAAAATGATGAAATGCTGAGAGTGTAGTACAATGAGACGGTGCTGGGTTCAATAGCCAGTATCCCCCAAAAAATTCCTTTCTCAGCCTTCCAAATCTGAGAGAGAAAGCCCTCTTTGCTCTGCCTTTTTTCTTTCTTTCTTTTTTTTTTTTTTTTTTTTTTTTTTTTTTTTTTTTTTATCTTTTTGAAACAGGGTCTTACTATGTAGTTCAGGCTGGCCTTGAGCTCACTTTGTAGCCCAGGCTGGCCTCGAATTTGCAATGATCCTCCTGCTTCAGCCTCCAAGTGCTGGGATTACAGGCATGCACCGCCACCACCACGCCTGGCTCCTTCTTTTTTGTTTTTGTTTTTGTTTTTGTTTTTATTTTTGTTTTTGTTTTTGTGAGACAGGGTCTTACCTTGTAGTTCAGGCTGGTCTTGAACTGTGTAGCCCAGGCTGACCTCTAACTTTCCAGAATCTTCCTGCCTCAGCCCCCTGAATGCTGGGATTATAGGTGTGCACCAACCACGACACTTCCTTTGCTTTGCTCTGCTTTTAGCAAAGCCCTTAAAGACTTGCCCATCCTTTCTGCTTGCACTTCCTCACCTCTCACTATGTCTCTCAAGCTTTCTAGGACCCCAACTGTCAGACTTTCACCCCACCAGGCTAGAGTTAGACTGCCCTTGTCAAGGTCACCAACAATCTCCATCTCATCAAGTTCAGCTGTTGATTCTCAGTCCTTTGTAGTAACACTGAATAGAGTCAAGGGTCTCTTCCCTCTGGAAACAATTTTCCATCTATAAAATGGACATAAGTCTTATCTAGCACCTATGGTTGCTGCAGGTACTAAACGAAATAATGTGTCTAAAGTCCTTCGGCTTTTCTTGGCCCCAAATTAGTGTTCAATACACAGTTTTTCAGCACTCGGGAGGCTAGGCAGGAGGATTACTGAGAGATCGAGGACAGCCTGGGAACATAGTGAGTCCAGGCCAGCCTGAACTACATAGTAAGACCATGTCTACAAACAAAAATACACTTTTCCCCCAAGTACTGAACCCAGGGTCTTCACACTAAACTATGATCCCTGCACTCTGGGAGACCGAGGCGGGAGGATGGCAAGTTCTAACACAGCATGAGCAACTTAGTGACTTAGTGAGACCCTGTCTCAAAAAAATTAAAAAATGTGCTGGGTGTAATATCATACATGTATGAGCCCAGCACTCCAGAGGCTGAGGCAGGAGGATCGCCAGGAGTTTGAAGCCAGCCTGGGCTACATAGTGAGTTCAAGGCCAGCCTGAGCTACATAGCAAGACCCTATCTAAAACAAAAAATTAAAAATGAACTGAGTATGTAGCTCAGTGTCTAGGCCCTGGGTTCAATCCCAGTACCAGGTGTGTGTGTGTGGTGGGGGTGGGGCTCCCTCTCAAAGCAAGGCAGAGTGGCACACGCCTGTAATCCTTGTACTTAGGGAGGCTGAGACAGGAGAACTCCAAATCCAACACCAATGTGGACCATGCAGTGAGACCTTGTGACTCTGTATTTAAAAAAAAAAAATAGACAGTAAGGTCTAGGGTCCCAAGTGGATATCCCCAAACATCCGGGCCACGGCAGTGAGGGAAGGGAAGACCAGGTACAGACTGAGGATATGGCCTGAGAGCCAAGATGATCATTCTGCCTGATGGGTATGTGTGCATGTGGGTAGGAGAAAGGGAAGAACAGAGATAGGAATCCAGGGAGGCTCTAACTTGTAACCTGAACCCAAAACAGAAGGGATGTGTCCACGAGGAAACTACATCTGAGAGAGGATTCCAAACACACTGGACCTACTAGAGGGTCACCCACCCATTGTGAGGAAAAGTACAAGGTCAGAGCAGGAGGAGGTCCAGGTGGGAGCCATGTGGGGTTCTGTGGGTGGAAGAGGACAGACTGGGAGGGCAAAGGGCAGCTCCAGGGTCAGGATGGGAGCATCAGCATGGCTTTCTGTAGCGAAGCCAACAGGCCTTAAACAGCCTACCATGACAGCCAGCTCACTGGACATTTACAGATGGGAGGCCCCTGCCATGCATCCATCCA
>NW_004955553.1:2267101-2271181 GCF_000276665.1 Chinchilla lanigera | reverse complement strand
AATAATTCTGAGGATGTACAGCATGAGGTGTGGTGGATGTGTTAATTTGATTGTGATAGAAGCCAGGCATGGTGCACACCTGTAATCCCCTCACTTGAGAGGCTGAAGCAAGAGGATTGCCATGAGTTTGAGGCCAGCCTGGGCTACATAGTGAGTTCAAGAACGGCCTAGAATACACAGCAAGACCCTATCTCAAAAAAACAAAACAAAAAAACTGACTGTGATAACCATTACACAACGTATCCACATATCAAATCATCACATTACACCTTGACTATATACAATCTTTGTCAATAAAATGTTTTAAATGTTTAAAATATGTAATGAAATCATATCTTTGACAAACTTTCTAGTATTAAGCTGATAATGCTTCTTTCTCATAGGCCTAGGAATACAGGAAATTTCCAACCTTAAAATGTGTCACTTGCATTTTAGCTCACATTGAAAATGAAATTGACTACATTCCCTTAATGAAGAGAATGTGTCCTAGGTAAGAGATGGGATGAAGCAGAAGACATGGAGAAGAGTCCGTCTCTTCTGCCCCTGACCCTGGCATCACTCAGAGTGGCAGGACCAAGGTCCACCTTCTTCTCCGGGCTTTTATTTTGTATTTATTTATCCTTGGGCCTGGAGAAGACCCACTCATTCATACCTAGGCAATGGAGATGCTTTCCTGGCATTTCTTAGCTGCATGAAGCTTGAGGTCCCCCTGGGACAAGCCCCCAAGTTCTCTCCCGCCCATCATATTCAGCTTTCTGATTCTTGTGAGCTAGGACATGCCAGAAGGACCCCGGAATCCCATGAGTCAATTGTTCAGGAAGTCTTGCTCTCAGAAACTGCTCCAAAGATGACCAGCCTGACCAACCTGAAGCTGCTTACTAGTTTCATATCCTTCTCAGACCTCATGAATTAAATGTCTCTGGAATCCTGGAACTTGCCTTGTAAACAGATCTCTGGTGACCCTATGGGAGTTTAAAATCTGAGATCTGATGTATTTGAGAATTGTGGGTGTTTTGCTCCATCTTAAAAGCTTGCTCTTTGGTCTAAAGGGCATCAACATGGTCAGCCTCCTGGGATGTTAGCTGTTCTTCAAGAGAACTCAGTCACCACCTGTCAAACTGTCTGAATTCTGGATTCACTTAACTCTGAGTTACAGGGCTCCTACGGCCTTACCGTATTATAACACACTATTTGGGGGTCAGGTTTTACCATCGCTATTGATTTATAAAGTGGTTGAGGACACTGACTTGTTAAAAATAACCTTTGTAAAAAAATAAAAATAAATAAAAAAAAATAAAAATAACCTTTGTTATCCATCAATCATCCACTGAAATTATGAAATATTTCTACCAGAGATTGGCATCTTTTATAGACTGACACAACATAATTTTGGGTATCTATCATTCACAGATACAAAATATTTACCAGCCTACCTAGATACACAACACTGTTCAAGAGTTGGAATTAAAAATTACTCAACTATTTTGAAAGCTTTCTTTCTTTCTTTATTGGTCCTGGGGATTGAACCCATGGCCTTCACACTGAGCTACATCCCCAGCCCTTTTTTTATTTTTTATTTAAAGAGACAGTCTCAAGAAGTCATTAAATGGCCAAGACTGGGCTCAAACATGTGATCGTCCTACCTCAGCCTCCCAGAGTTCTGGGATTACAGGCATGTGCCTCCATGGCAGGCTTATTCAACTAATTTTTACTGAACATCAACACTGTGCACTTTATTCCTAGTTTCAAACCTGCCCAGTAGTGTTGGTACTCAATAAAATTTAGTTGAATAATATTCTGTGTCTTTTTTTTTTTTTTCGGTTTTTTGGTTTTTCTCCGGTACCGGGAACCGAACTCACGATCTTGCACTTGCCAGGCAGGCGCTTTGCCGCTGAGCTAAATCCTCAGCCCCCTTGAATAATATTCTGAATAAATACTTTGCAGATAATAATACAGAGTATTAACTATACTTATGTTATGAAATTTTGTTTTATTTTTTCATAAAATAAAAAAAAAATTAGTTGAATAAATGAACAACAAAATAAATGAATCAGTGATAAAGCTGACTTTGGGAATAGCCAAACAGAAAAGGAGAGAGGAGAGAGGGAATGCCGGGAGACAGACAAGAAAGAAATTACAGAAGTATAGCTAGTTACTTTATTGTAACTGTCACCGTATGAGTCAAATGGAGGGCGGCGCTGAGCTCCACCCGCTTTTCAGCTCTGGCTGCCGCTAGAGGGCCTCAGATGGCTCTGGGACCGCAAGGGCCCGGAGGAAGCCGGGAAAAGGCCCTTAAGGATGCATCTGTGAATCTCATTCTGGAGGAATGGGTTTTGCTTAATCCCTCCCAGAAGTCTTTCTACAGAGGTGTGATGCGGGACAACTTCCAGAACCTGGCCTCTGTAAAAAAAAAAATGGAAAGATCAAAACATTGAAGATTGGTACAAAAACCAGCAGACAACACAATATGGCAAAGACTGTGAGAGTAAAAAGAGTAGTCCAAGTAAGGAAACATGTAGCCAGATTCCAAACCTTAATCTGAACAAGAAAACTGCTAGAAGAAAACCATGTGCATTTAAAAAAAAAAGAAAGCCATGTGCATGTTGTGTGTATGAGTCTTCATGCCCCTTCAGTCTTTATGAAGTACATCAGATCTGAAAGTAGACACGAATCCCATGACGATCAGAAGCCATATAAATGTAAGGATCAAGCCTGGTACAGTGGCACGCTCTTGTAGTCTCAGCGTTGGGAAAGTTGAGGCAGGATGGCTCTGAGCTGGGGGCCAGCCTGAACTACAGAGTAAGACCATGTCTCAGAAAACAGAAAATAATGAATGAATAAATAAATAAATGTAAGGATCATGGGAATAGCTGCTCAGTCTCCCAAAGACATGAAAGCCTGGCAAGAAACACTGTAAATACAAGCAATGAGGAAAAACCTTCATATACTATAAGTTATTTCATAATTACATAAAAGAGTCACACCGGAGAAAAGGGCTACGGCTCTGAAAATTATGTTTAAAACCTTCCATTGGCCCAATTCCTTACGAATACATAAAAGAACTCATTCTGGAGAAAACCCCTACACATGCAAAGAACATGGAAAAGCTTTCATTTCTGTACAATATTTTCAAAGACGCATGATAACACACAGTGGAGATATGCTTTATAAATGTAATGAGTGTGGGAGAGCATTCATTTCTCTAGGTACATTAAGAAGAAATGCACACTAATGAGAAGCCTTTCAAATGTAAACAGCCTGGTAAAGGCTTCATGCATTCTAATACATTTTGAGCTCATAAAAGAACTCACACTGGACCGAAAGCCTGTGAATGTAAGCAATGTGGGAAAGTCAAGTACACCCAAGGACCTACTTTGGAGAGAGGCCCTACAAGTGGAAGGACTATGGGAGAGCCTTTACTCTTCCTAATTCCCTTCAAATGCCTGAAAAGATTCACTGGGGGGGGGAAAAAAGTCCACAAATCTAACAAATTCAAGAAAACCTTCATTTATCTCTAGTCTTCTAAGTCATGACTCACCTTTGTGAGAAATGCCATGAATATAAACAATGTGGAATAATCTTCACATATCAACAGTACTGTACTTTCAAACAAGTGAAAAATCCTCACACTGGAGTAGGACACTAAGAATGTAAGCATGTGCTAACATTCTCATTTGTCTCTGCATTTCAAGTTCGTGGAAGGAGTCACTGAAGAACAGATCCATGAATGTAAAAACAAAAACAAGGTCAAGCCTTCTGTTGGCCCACTTCCCTTGGAAGTCATGAAAGAATGCACGTAGGTAAGAAATCCTTTTAATGTACAGAATTTGAGGAACTCTTCATTTCTGTGCAGTATTTTCAGATACAATTGATAAAACACAATGGAGATACACCTGATAAATGTAAATAAAGTGGGAAAGCACTCATTTCTCACAGTTTATTCCAACTATATGAAAGAACACACTACAGAGAAACTCTGTGAAGGTGAGCACTGTGGGAAAGCCTTCAGAGATCCTTCAATATTTCATGTACACCTGAGAATGTATGCTGGAAAGAAACCCTACAACTGTAAAAAACAGG
>NW_004955553.1:2225404-2266871 GCF_000276665.1 Chinchilla lanigera | reverse complement strand
TAGATATGGATTAAAAGGAGAGAATTGTGTTAAGATGGTAAAATTCAAAGTAAGAGACGGTCCTTCTGGATTTTATTATGTCAGTGCACAATAACTATTATGAAATTGATTTTCTAGAATCTATTTTATTTGTTTTTGTTGTGCTTTGAATGTATTAATGTTGAAACTTAATTCCTGATGCAACAGCTTCCATGCCTGCCTTATTTACCTTTAGTTAGTCTTTCTTCTATCCTCCTGCCCTGCCTTAAACCAGCCAATCGTTTGGTTATTCCTGGGACACGCCTTTGCCAGGCATTCATTTACATATAGAGAACCAAGGACCAAGACAGGGCCCCTGCACTTGAGGGACTCAGTTTAAAACAGAGTACAATGAGCAAATGTTAGTTTTCTAGGGCTGCCCTAACCAAATACCCAATATGAGAGGCTTAAATAATGGAAACTTGTTTTCTTACACTCCTGGAGGCTGAAAGTGTGGGCACATTTGCTTTCTCCCTAGACCTATCTCCCTGGCTTACAGGCGGCTGACTTCTCACGGTCCTTACATGGTCTTTTCTGATGTCTCTTCTTTTAAGAGGACTTCTATCAGATGGAATTAATAATCTTATTTACTGTAATTTTTTTTTTTGGTGCTTGGCATTGAATATAGGGCTGCCACATTGAACTACATCACCAGCCCTTTTATTTTTTGAGACTTTTTTTTCTTTTTTTTGGTCTTTTTGAGACAGAGTCTCTGCTATGCAGTTCAGGCTGGCCTTGAGCTTACTTTGTAGCCTAAGCTGGACTCGAACGCTCAAGGATCCTCCTGCCTAAGCCTCCTGTGTGCTGGGATTACTGACGTGTGCCCAGATTGAGACAAATTTTTGTTAAATTGCTAAATTGCTTAGATTGGACTCGAACTTGCGGTCTTCCTTCCTCAGCCTCACAAAGTTCTGGGATTACAGACATTAATTTAATCACCCTATTTTTTTGTTTTGTTTGTTTGGTTTTGGTTTTTCTCTGGTACCGGGAATCAAACTCACAACCTTGCGTTTGCCAGGCAGGCGCTGTGCCGCTGAGCTAAATCCCCAGCCCTTTAATCACCCTATTAAAGGCCCTATCTCCAAACATAACCATATCCTAAGGTATGGAAGGTGAGGGTGTTCATATACAAGGTTTGAGGGGGAGATGTAATGCTAACATACACTCTTATGAAAAGTGTGATAATGGAGTATGCTGTGGGTACCTTGAGAACACCCTGTGGGGGCCCAGATCACATAGAGAGTCTTCCTGGAGGAGGCGGCACTGGAGCTGAGTGTTGATGGACAGATAAGAGCCCAGCAGAGATGGGAAGGCAGGGAAAAAAAACATTCAAGCCCAACAGAGCAAAGTGTGGAGCCATGTGTATAAAAACTGGGAGGTAAGAGAATTCTACAGTTTTCCAAGAAACTGTAAATAGTTCAAAAGAGTAGGGACAGAGAATTCCAATGGAGATGGATAAGAGTCGAACCTGCAGTTGTCATTAGGGGCCGATCATGGAGAGTCACATGAAACAGGCTGAGGACTCTGGGCGGTATCTGTGACCCCCTGGTTTGGTTTGTGTTTCAGAAAGTCCATCCATTCTGACTGCAATATAATGAATAACTTGTAGCATTAAGGGGGTGTGATCCATGAGCCAGGGAGGTAGTAGTATGCGTGAGGTCAGGAGAGAGGAATGGAACTGGGGTGTTGAGGAGGGGGAGACAACAACACCCCTTGTTGTCTCACCGATTGACTCCGCATCACAGGCAATCCTCAAGGCCTGAGAGTTGTGTGGAGCCCTGGCTCATAACTGGAGCAAAGGATGGTGCAGATGAGCCTGCACCATCACGTGGACAACTGGGAATAGCATTTCAAATGCCAGATTGAGGTTGTCACTGGCTGTCTGGTTCTTTCCCGCTAAAGAGAAGTCAATAAATGTGTGCCTCCTGGAGGATATGGCTGATGTGATCTTGGACCATTTCCTAAGTAAAAGTGTCAACTGTGAGGCCAGGAATCTATGGGCCCCCAAGGTTCAATAAATCCCCAGGCAATGCCAGGTTGCTACCTGCTGGTGGCAGCACTATGACTCACAGAATACAAAGCCAGAAACCCTTTCTTTTTTTTTTTTTTTTTTTTTTTTTTTGGCTTTTTGGGACAGGGTCTTGCTAAGCAGTTCAGGCTGACCTTGAGCTCACTTTGTAGCCCACGCTGGCCTCAAACTCACAATAATCCTCCTGCCTCAGCCTCCCAAGTGCTGGGATTATAGGCGTGCGCCACTATGCCCGGCTGCCAGAAACCCTTTCTGGCAACTAAAAATAATCACAAAGCTCAAGGGAAAAGAGAAATTTTGGTGATTAATTTGCATTGCGAAGTGTCTGATGTGGCCAGTTGGCAATTAGCTACAACAGGTTTTCATTCCAGGGTGTGACTTCTACTTAGTCACCCACAAGTGAACCATTTCAGTGTAATCATTTTTACTTTAAATGTTCCCTTCTAAATCTGGCCCATCTGCAGATATATATATATATATATTTTTTGCATATATTTTTATGTAGGCATACTCAGAGGCTGTTTTATTAAGGCTGTATTTGAAAAGGAAGTACATAATTTTTCTCTCCTCTGTTAGATACCTACTTTTTTCTGAGATCTCACCCGCTTCCTTAGCCTCAAATATCACCACTGCACAGAAGAGCAGCCCCATTTTTATCTCTACTCAGCCTCTGTTATTTCTTCATTCATTCTTTCATTTATTCACTTCACGTACCGTGCTGGGTACTAAGACTTCACATGTGAAAAGGCACAACCGGATCTGTCCTGGAGCCTCTGTAGATCACTGGGGGTCGTGGAGGGGAACAGTGAGCAAATGATGTTATAAGAGAAGGGGTATAATGGTAGTTTTGAAAAGGCCCCAGTACTAACTTGGAGACCTAAATATAGAGAAGGCCAACTGAGTAGAGGAAATTGCATGTGCAGAGATATGGACATTCAAGTGATCATGACACCTTCCGGAAACCATGAGTGGTTTAGTATTGGTGGAGTTTATGTTGGCCAGGGACTCAGAGGGCAGGGCAGCAGGCAGGGGCTGATCTTTAGGGGCCTTGCAACAGACTTGCAACATTAATCTTTTTTTTTTTTTTGGTTTTTTCTCTGGTACCGGGAACTGAACTCACAACCTTGCGCTTGCCAGGCAGGCGCTTTTGCCGCTGAGCTAAATCCCCAGCCCCTAACATTAATCTTGTAGGTTATAACTATCTTAGTTTCAATCGATTTCCCACTTAGCAACCACGGTGATAAAGCATTTTTTTTTCCCAGTACTGGGAATTGAACTCACGACCTTGCGCTTGCCAGGCAAGTGCTGTGCCGCTGAGCTAAATCCCCAGCCCTGATAAAGCATTTTGCAGATGACAATCTGACTGTGGCCCAACCCTGCTTCAGCATCCCATAAACGGAGCCCATGAATCTCTCTGCCTCACTCACATGCCACATGCTTCTGTGTCCTAGAACACTCTCTTTCTCTTACACTAGTAAGAATCTCAGCCTAAACCTCACCCCCTCTGCCTTCCATGATCCTGGAAGAGATAAGGTCTCTGGCTTTGTGCTTCCAAAAGTGTTAGTATGAGCCTTGTCATATTCTCAGAAGTATGAAAGTATTCTCCAGCCTGCAACAGAATAGATGCTCAGTTAATGTTGGTAGAGAGAATGAATGAACACATGAGGTTATTTATTTATTTATCTATTTTTGTCTTTTTGAAACAGGGTCTTGCTATGCAGTTCAGGCCAGCCTTGAGCTCACTTTGTAGCCCAGACTGGTCTCAAAATGATCCTCCTGCCTCAGCTTCCCAAGCACTGGGATTATAGGTGTGTGCCACCACGCCTGGCTGAATGCATAAGGTTTTTAATAGCACATTGGATAGTTCCACCTGCATGTCTCCCATAGTGTTGAGTTCTACATTTTCAAAATTGAAAATGTAGAACTCCTCACCTGCCCTTCCCCCTTCACTGTGTCCTCCACTCAGCTTCTTCTCCCTTCTTTCTCCAAGTGTTGTTTTGTTATTTTGTAGCAGAATGCCCAACATAGAACATCATTACAAATATGTGGCTGTGCAAAACAGGAGCTAGTGGATTAAGTACAAATAGAAGCTAGAGTTCTTTCATTTTAAATAATTTTTTTTAGAGACACAATCTTGCCATGTAGTTCAAGTTGGCCTTGAACTCACTATGTAGCCCAGGCTGCCCTTGAACTTTTGTTTTTTGTTTTTTTGTTTTTGTTTTGGCTTTTTGAGACAGGGTCTCTCTATGCAGTTCAGGCTGGCCTTGAGCTCACTTTGTAGCCCAGGCTGGCCTCGAACTCGCAAGGATCCTTCTGCCTCAGCCTCCCGAGCTGTAATCCCATGCTGGGATTATAAGTGTACACCACCACGCCCGGCTCTGTCTTGTTTTAAACAACACTTAAACACACGTGGATGCTACAAGTGTCTGAAGTCGAGGTTTTCACGGTGCAGCTGCTTTGCCTGTGGACCCGCAGTAACATCATGATCTCCCCCCCAGTAATTAATACATTGAATCTGAATGCTAATCATTGAGCACAGTACCGATCAGTCCCTTTTTTAGGGCTTTCCCCAGCTCTGGGGGCACGATCTAGCCAGGACAGAGATGACTGAAATTTCATGAAGGAGGGGCTGGGGATTTAGCTCAGTGGCAAAAGCGCCTGCCTGGCAAGCGCAAGGTCGTGAGTTCAGTTCCCGGTACCGGAGAAAAACCAAAAACCAAAAAATAAATAAGTAAATAGAAATTTCATGAAGGTCAGTGGTCCCAACAGTTAGAAGTATTCTACATGGTTCTGTTGGTTCCTAAGCTGGTCCTTGAGTGACAAATATTTCCGCTGTTCTCCCTACGCTCTGGGCCCGCTCAGAACAAAGAACTGCAAGTCTTCCTCACGCCCCTGCTCCCACCTCTGCTGATCAGGCAAACCTTTCTCTTTTATTTCTTTTCCCTTTTTTTGGCTACCATTTTAAAATGAAGTGTCTCAGCAGGGGAAAAAACACGAGTTTTAAAACAAGACAAGCCTTTGGTTCAAACCTTGGCCTACCATAGTTTGGTTTCCTTGGGTGTATTACTAACCTCTTGAAGCCTCAGTTATTGAGTCTGTAAAAGGGAGGACATTACCCATCCTGGGGGGCGCGATGACTTTAAACAGCTCAGGTGGTTACATCGATGATCCTCTTGTTATTTCTGCCTTTTATCAAAAACCCTCCAGGTTGCGCATCACTTGAAAATGAAACCTACCCAGCCTCTCTCATTATTCCTCCCCCAAACCCTGGCTCTTCCCAATCTGAAATACTGGCAGATTCCATCACTTTCCTCTGTGCTCTCACTTTGCAGTTCAAACCACCTCTTTCCTGACTATCTCATCACCAAGTAATGGCTCTTTCCTCTGGGGCAGCTTCTCTGTGCAGTTCAGTGGCACTTAGGGCCAATTCTTTTCTTTCAGACTAGGCAACTCTGCATTACAAACTGCTAGCCAGGTGACACATGCCTGTAACCCCACAGGCTAAGACAGGATGATTCCAAGTTTGAGACCAGCTTGGGCAACTTAAGAGAGACTCTGTATCAAAAATACACACAAAAAATAAAAAGGGCTGAGGATGTAGCTCAGTGGTAGAGCAACCCTGGGCAAACAAAACAACAACAAAACTGCTGAAAGCAGAGGCTTTGTCTGGTTCATTTTTACCCTACAGAGCATCTCACATGCAGCTGATGCTCAGCAAACGCTTGGTGAAAGAACAATACATTTTCCTTATTTCAATGGGCTTGCTCTGCTCCCTCTGTAGAATCAGATGTTTGATTATTCACAGCTCAACGTTATTTTGTTGGCCTCTGGAGCGCACATAGACATTTAGAGGTTTTCTGTTCTCTCTTTTACTTGGAAAGAGCTTTTGGAACTGAAACATAGTGAGTTTCC
This sequence comes from Chinchilla lanigera, assembly GCF_000276665.1. Classification (NCBI taxonomy): domain Eukaryota; kingdom Metazoa; phylum Chordata; class Mammalia; order Rodentia; family Chinchillidae; genus Chinchilla; species Chinchilla lanigera. The sequence goes on along the minus strand of NW_004955553.1, from coordinate 2,260,912 downwards.
CAAGCCTCATCTTCTGCCACTCCCGCATACTCAAGGGCTCCATACAGGAACGGAACTACTTAGCACCGCACAAAACACGGCTTTCTCACGCCTTCGTTCCTTCGCATGCATTTGCCAATCTCTCTGCCTAATATGCACTCACTTCGGCTGCTCCGCCTGTCCCACTCCTACTCATTCTCCAAGACTTAGCCTTTTCCATCAGGACTTCTCAGCAGTGGGCGAGGACTGAGCCTTCCTCCAGCTTTTTAGCCTTCTCAGCCTTCCCTCAAATAGTTGTAACAGTAGAGTGGCATTGTTTACATCTCCCCTACTTCTCTGGATCGTGAATCGCTTGTGGGCCAGGACTGACTGATTTCTTTCCTACTTCATCTTCTTCTTCCTATCTTTTGAGGGCCAGGATTTCTTTTCGTCATTTTATCTTCTATCCCCAGCACGGTGCTTACGTATATTAGGTGCATGGTTCAGTCAAAGAACCAGCGAATTTATAATTCATTTCACATTGCAATGGTGTTTGTTGCTGTTGTTGTTGTTGTTTTTGTCTTTTTGAGACAGGGTCTCGCTATGCAGTTCAGGCTGGCCTTGAGCTCACTTTGTAGCCCAGGCTGGCCTCAAACTCGCAATGATCCTTCTGCCTCAGCCTCCTGAGTTTTGGGATTACAGGCATGCGCCACCACGTCGGGCTGTTTGTTTTTTGAGACAGGCTCTGGTTCTGTGATTCAGGCTAGCCTGGAACTCCCGGCGATCCTCCTACCTCAACCTCCCAAGTACAGGTGCGCCCCCTCGTCGGGCAACACTGCAGTTTATATGATCTGCATTCCCAACAATTGAAGACCCGGTTCTTTCTTTTCTTTCTTTCTTTCTTTCTTTCTTTCTTTCTTTCTTTCTTTCTTTCTTTCTTTCTTTCTTTTTAAAGACAGTAGTGAAAAAAAAAGGAACAATAGCAAGGTACCAACATCACAGGCATAAACAAAACAAAGCAAGAACATTAAAATGATAGAGGGTTTCAAAACAAATGATAGGAATTAACAGTAGTTGTTATATTACATATTGTTATCTTCAACTGTGTTGCTTAGATTACCAGATGTAAGAATGGAAGTTTGTTCAAACCATTAAAGAGAATAAAAAATAATTATTAAATAAAACATTAGAGACAATACAGAGTTTCACTAGGCAAGATGGTAGGAATTCACCAGTGGTTGTTCTATTGCATATTGTTGTCTTCAAATCAGTTGTTCAGATTACCAGATATAAGCATGCAAAATTGGTCAAAATATAAAAAATTTTAAGCATTAACTGTTCCTTTCAATAAACCATCAGACATCAGCAGTACAGTTATCCCAGCTATCCGTATATATATATTTTTTTGTTTTTTTAAATTTTTATTATTATTTTTTTTTTTTGCCTTCTTTCTTTTTCTCCATTCCCACATCCCGGTTGTTCCTTCCTTTGAGCGAAGACCCGGTTCTGCATATGTGCAATGCGCCTTGCTAGAAGACCTCTCTTCCCTCCACTGTCAATGCTAAGGTTTAGTGGAAAACGAAGGTAAAGTGATTTCAACGTGGAAGTGTTATTCCTCCAGGACAGAACGGTAAGGTATCCATTCTGGCAAGTATAGAGTTACTGCGACTAGGGGGCGGAGCCAGGCGGGTGCCACCTGCTGCGGGGCGGTGTTGCGCATGCGTCTCGGCACGCGGCGCTTCTACCTGCGGGGGCCCGGCAGCGACGGAGCGCTTGCGCTCTGGGCCTTTTCCGCCGGGAGAAGTCTCGCAGGGGCGGGGCGCTGCGAGGCGGGGCGGGGCCGCGTGGAGAAGTTCTCGCGGGACCCGGACAAGGAGCGGAAGCGAGGAGGCTGTGCTGCTTGGGCTACCGGGCGGCGGCGGCGGCGGCGGCGGTAGCAGCGACGACCACGACCGAAGCTGAGGTGGTGACGCCGGCCGGAGCAGACGCTGCCCTCGGGGAGCAGCAGCAGCAGGGTCCGCGGCCGCTCGCAGCGCTGCGGAGAGGCGGACCGGGCGCGAGGAGGACAGCTGCGCCACGGTGAGTGCGGGCGGCGGCGCTCGGCGGACTCCGGTGTCTCTTCCTCTCCTCGCGGTGGCGGGGTGCCGGGGTGCCGCGCCCAACCTGCCCGGGGCCGCCAGGCGGACCCAGGGTTCCGGTCGTGGCGGCGAGGCTCGGGACGAGGAGCGGAACCTCCAGGCTCCGGACTTCGCGTTTCCCCTTTTGGGGCGCTTCCTCCCTGGGGACCGTCCTCCTCAGGCTCTGGACAGAGCCGGGGATCCCGGGTAGAAGGGGGGCTCCCTAATGAGTTCTGCTGCCTCGCGTCGGGAGGGTTTGCGTAGAAGGGGCCCTGGAGCACCCGAGAAGCGCAGGGTGGTAATTCCGTGAGTCAGGCTGATTTAGCCCGGGAGGCGGGGGATTCGGTGCGGGCTGCAAACGTGGTGATTGCTGCTGCTTCGACCTGCACGGCAACCACGTCACCGTCTCTTGGCGTCTTTGGGGGAATTTTTTGCGGAAATCTATCCACTGTGAGTTGGAATGTTTGCTACTGGAGCCCGTAGAGATACCTCTGTGCTGGTGGCTTTCTTTTTTAAGCTACTTAGCAAATACTGGTCAGGAAAAATGAGCAGCAGCAGGTCGCAGCGCTCGGAGAAAGATTTCAGCGCGCGAGAGCGCTGTTAATGCTCGTTTGCGAGGCTGTCCTACGTACGCGACTGGAAGGCAGATGAATTATGGCTTGTTTAGAAAGTGACTCTAGGCTCGCTTCAAATGCTATAAAAATGCAAATTGCAGAAGAGCTGAAGTGCACTTGAGGTCTATCTTCAGGAGCTGTTGGCGCTCAAAAAAACTAAGAGACACGGGAAGTTTTCGCGTTAGTCTGTTTTGGCTTTCTTATCTCTCTTTCACTTAGTACTTCTGCCGTTATCGGCTGCTCGCTCGGTCTAATTGCACTAGGGACGCGAAATGCTTGCTTTTTGTAACACTAGTGAGTTGCTTCTCTCACCCCTCTTTTTTTCTAATCTACTTCCTCTTCCTCCTTTCTGCCGCTTCTCAGGCGTAGTTTTTCAAACTTTCTGCCTTTTTGGCTCTGTGGCTTCTCTTTCTCCTTTCAGGATTACGTTTTCTTCCGCGGGAAGATATCTTCTGTTTCCTGCTTTGATTCTTTTACCTTTAAGCGTCCACTGAGTCCTTCAGCCAGACGGGTTGCTAGAGAGCTGTGTGAGACTTAGGTACTCCCCTTGGGAACTGGGAGGCTCAAAGGATCGGATTCATCCCTAAGTAATCAATAGAGTCACAAGGGTACAAGTGTGTTTTGCTTGTGTTTTAGTGTTTTCTTCACGTTAAGATTTTTGTGACTGCTTCTGTTTTTCTTCCTCTGTCTCTTTGTATTAATGAAGAAGATTGGGTCAGTTTAGGGCTGAGGTGACTTTCAGTATGGGTGGTTAGGGTTAAAAAAATCAAAATCAACTGTAGACCTATGGTAAAATAGAATTAACATAACCTGGAAAATTTAAAGGACTATAATTTATTTAGGCCGTTGACAAATTGGTTAAGTCTATCCATTGTAGTAGTACTGATTTATTCATCGGTCTTTTTAAAAAAATTAATATCTATTATATTTGGCTGCCTTTGCCTTTTTCCTCCTCCTCCTCCTCTTCTCCTTCTTTGTGCTGGAGATCAAACCCAGCGCCCCCTTCGTGCTGTTCGTGAGCTCTTCTTACCTATATTCTCTGCCCCACATTTGTTGTTTTTTTTTTTCACAGAAATATTTTTATTTGTTCCTTCCCATGTTCAAAATTTTCCATATCCCAAGGAAAAAGAATGTTAAATTTTAGTCTGGTGTGGTGGCGCACACTTATAATCCCACCACTCCAGGAAGCTGGGCAGGAGCATCACAAGTTCTAGGTCAGCCTGGGCAATTCAGTGAAAGCATATTTCAAAATTTAAAATGACGTAAAAAGGGCTGGTGATATAGGTCAGGGTAAAGGCCCTGGGTTCAAACCCCAGTTACCGCCCTTCCTTCAGAAAAAGTTAATTCTTAGCATTGTTTTTCTTTGACACAAACGGTAAGCATTTAAATGCTTGAGGCAGTTTACTTCTTCAGCACATTTTCAGATTAGAGAATTGGTGTGTTTTACATACTGCTTGTTAATGGTACTTGATATTCTTCTAGAATTCCTCTTATCAAACTCCTAAGTAGAGCAAAAGAGTAGAAGTAATACGTAATAGAAAGCCCCTATGCTCTCCTAAGAAAAATAAGTACATAGTTACTGTACTGGCTTAATTCACAGGAACTCCCCACTGTTACGAAATGGCCATTGAGATTCTTTGTTTTGCCTTTTCTTATTTGTTGAAGTTGGCTTTTCCCCAGTTGTGCCAAATGAATATGCATTACTTTAATCTTGTGCAAAGACACCGTAATGCATTATCTGGAATGCAGTTGAGGGGAGCAGTTCTGGGGATTGAATCCAGGGGTTTGTGCTCTATTACTGAACTATATCTGAAACTCTTTTAAATACTTTCTTTTTTTATTTTGAGACAGGGTCTCACTAAGTTGTCCAGTGTAGTTTGGAACTTGCCATCTTCCTATTATAGATAGCTAAGTTATTTAGAAATATTGTAGGCGGTCAGACAGGGCTGAGTTCTCAAGAGGTCAGTGCAGAAGACATCTGTGGCTGAAGGCCTATTCTCTAAAGACCAGGCTTCAAGAAAAAGAGGAATTATTATACCCATATACTTCCCCTAGTGATGAACTGCAGTGATGGATATTCTAAGTAGGCATCAGTCTCCCTTGGGTGGGGGGACCAAAACCTTCTTAACCCACCCCTTCCAGGAGAGCCCTTGTCTGTCCCAGGTGCACTTGCTATGTGACTTGCTTCCCAGTTTGATCCCCATTTAATCAGTGTTACCTAAGTGACTATACTTGTTGTAATCTTATTGGTTCACCCTAATTTTTTCCCACCTCACACCCATCCTGTGATTTTTCCGTTTGATCAATATTATCTAATCGACTGTACTTGTAATCTTACTGATTATAGTTCTGTCCCACCTTCGACCTACCTCACCTTGAGGTTTTGCTCTATAAAACTCCATTGAGAAGTGGGATCCCCGGCCACCGACTCAGGACCTCTTCTGTCTTAGAAGTTTTTCTCTCAATAAATACTTCCTACTCCTAACTTCGAACACAAACTCAGCCTATGAGACATCTAGCAGGTTGGGAGTTATATTTCCCTTATATTATTTGGAGGTCTCATATTTGGAGTCTGAGCAGCTGGGATTGCAGGGAGGCCCCAGTGCACTTGGCTGGAATGCAAATTTAAAAATTTGTTTAAACTACTCTTAGAATATAGCAGTGATTATTTTTTGGGAGGTGGGGTTGAGAAAGAATCTTGCTCTGTAGTTCAGACTGGCCTTGAACTCACTTTGTAGCCCATGCTGGCGTCAGACTCTCAGCAGTCCTCTTGCCTCAGACTCCTGGTTGCTGATATCAGGTGTGTATCACTACGCCAGCTAATTCTTAAGATTTATACATGTAAGTACCACCAGGGATTCTTTCTAAAATTATGCTCTGGCAGAATTCCAGAGGACACCCAACAATGAGTCAATCAAAAGAGGGAATTTTGATGTAGAAGGTCTAAGGACCAAAATTGTTTTGAAATGCAGTCATAAAATAGACTTGTGTGGGACCTGAAGTTACTGAACTTAAAGTGACACTTTCTATGTATTTGAAGTAGATATTTAGAATACCACTGTATGATTCTTGTATTTTTATTTATTTATTTTTTTTGTACTGGAAATTGAACTCAGGACCTTGTGCTTGCCAGGCAGGCGCTTGTGCCGCTGAGCTATATCCCTAAGCCCTAGAATAGCATTGTAATTATAGGTGTGATTAGTTTTTTTTGTTTTGTTTTGTTTTAGGTCTTTTTGAGACAGGGTCTCTCTATGCAGTTCAGGCTGGCCTTGAGTTCACTTTGTAGCCCAGGCTGGTCTCAAACTTGCAATGATCCTCCTGCCTCAGCCTCCCTAGTGCTGGGATTACAGGTGTGTGCCACCACGCCTGGCTAGTTATTTTTTTGAGGTTCTCGGGATTGAACCAAGGGCCTTCACACTAAGTCAAATCCTGAGCTCTTTAAATTTTTTTTTTTTTGTATTGGGAATTGAACTCAGGATCTTGTGCTTGCCAGGCAGGTGCTGTGTCACTGAGCTATATCCCCTACTCTTTTTTTTCTTTTTTTAAAAAAATTTGTGGTCAAAGAAATTTTTTTGGTACCAGAATCGAATTCATGACCTCATATTTGCCAGGCAGGTGCTGTGCTGCTGAGTTATAACCCCAGCCCATGATCAACATTTTAATCCTAGCCGGGCGTGGTGGTGCATGCCTGTAATCCCAGCACTTGGGAGGCTGAGGCAGGAGGACCGGTGCAAGTTCAAGACCAGCCTGGGCTACAAAGTGAGCTCGAGGCCATCCTGAACTTCATAGCAAGACCCTGTCTCAAAAAGATTAAAAAGAAAAAATTTGATCCTCTTAGATGCTAGGATTACTTGTGTATGCCATTGTACCGGGTTATGATTAGTTTTTATATGTGTAAATTTGGGGGCATTGTTGGGACTGTGATGTGGAATGACTTTTAAGTGTATATTTTTTTTTAAAAAAAAATTTTGTTTTTGTGCTGCTGGAGATCAAACTTTGTCTCCTGCATACTAGTCAAGTGCTCTACCACTAAGCTGTATCTCTAGCCCAAGTTTGTATTTAATAGGGCTGTTAATTAAGGTGCATGATCTAAATTTACTCTCACAGTAGATAGACTGATATTTGAAAAGGGACTGATGATGTCAGTTCACATGTCTTTATGCCAGAGACCCTGCCAGTCAGGCTTTACCTCAATTTCCAAATTGACTTTATAAAGTAGATGCTGATATTACCCCCATTTTCCAGTTGAGGGATATTAGGGATTAGAGGATATAAGGTATTTCTCCAGTGTCATTCAGTTTGTAAGTGGTAAAGTGACAGTTGGATCCAGCTCTAACTGCAGAGCATCTGTAAGCTTTTAAACTTTTGTTCTTTTAATTACTGAAGTCATATATGCTTACTGTAGAAACAAAATACAATTGAGATGTGCAGAAATGATCTCACTTGTAGACATAACAGTTGCCAGCCTTCTGAATCTTTAAATTTTTATTTATTTATTTATTTATTTAGAGACAAGGTTTTGCTATGTAGTTCAGGCTGGCCTTGGACTCACTGTGTAGTTCGGACTGGCCTTGAACTCTGCAGCAGTCCTTCTGCCTCCCAACTGCTGGGATTATAGGCATGTGCCGCCACTCCCAGCTTGAATTTTTTTTTTTTTTTTTTAGCATATACTGATATTTTGCTGTACAGAAATGAGATGTTATACTTTTTCTGTAGTTTTTTTTAACTTGATGTCTAATTACTTATATAGAAAATAACTTTCTAGAAAAACTCATGGAGCCAGCTGTGGTGGTGGACCCCTCTAATTCGAGGATTTAGGAAGCTGAGACAGGAGGATTGCTGAGTACGAGGCTGGCCTTGGCTAAATATCAAGGTGAAGGCCAGCCTGAAGTAGATCCTGTCTCAAAAAAAAACCAAACAAACAGAAAAAAACAAAACCTGATGGATATTGATCAGGTGCATTTTGCATTGTGCATATGCATATTGTATATCTCATTTCAGTGAGATAAATTTGTGAAGTGGCATTGCTTAATCAAGAAAATCTGTCTTTAAATTGTCAATAGATTTTACCAAATTACTGTGCCTTCCAGAAAGATTGAGCTAATTAATTCCCAGCTACAGTGTGGACTCTGATGGTTCTATGTAGTGAGCCATGTAACTGCTTACAGTGTTGAGTGAATGACAGAGTAAATCTGTTTACCCAAAGTATATCAGAGACTGGATATTAGAAATCTTTAAAATAATTTTTCCAGTTAGTATGTGAAAGAAACCTCATTATCTTAGTTTGCATTTATTTGTTTGTTTGTTTGTTTGTTTTTTATTTGTTTAGTAATACTGGAGATTGAATCCAGAGCCTTCACGCTGAGCCAGTCTTGTTTTGTTTTTGTTTTGTTCTGTTTTGGGGACAGGGTCTTGATAAATTGCCTAGGCTGGTCAAGATCTTGCACCCTTCTGCCTCACTGTGTGCCACCATCCCTGACTAAATAGAGAGATTTATTTATTTATTTAAATTTTTTTTTTGTCTTTTTTTTGAGACAGGGTCTTGCTATGTCGTTCAGGCTGGCTTTGAGCTAACTTTGTAGTCCAGGCTGGCCTCAAACTCATGATGATCCTCCTGCGTTAGCCCAGCTTAGAGTAACACTTTAAATTTGAGTAACTGTTATGTGTCAGGTTATGTCCAAAGCACCTCACATGTATTATCTCTGTTGCCTAATTTAATGCTCAGTGGGTCTTATAAGGTAGTTATTATCCCATTTTACAGATCAGAAAACTAGAGCTTGTTTAAAAGGGTTGCCCAAAATTATAACTGTAACCAACAAGGTCATTACTTGAATGAGTGGCAGTAACCTGCCTCTAAAGACCATGCAGACTCAACACTAAGATACAGTGGCTTAATAAGAGTCATGTGTTTTATTGCTGTGAATTTGAGAAAAAGAGAATTAAGTGGAAATAGAATAAAATCTTTAAAATACTTCCAGGGCACTGCATTTTCAGATACAATGTTTATCATTTGAAATGAACAATTAAAGCTTTTAAAGATGTGTTTGGAGGATTGCTGTGAGTTTCCAGGATTAAAGGGTACTTAAAGATACATAATAGTTTAGAGATACTCTTATCAGGCAGCAGTATTACATGTACTGCCACTTGATTTTCTTGGGAGAAACAGCAACCTCTTAAAATCTATTGTGGGGCATGGTGGTACACACCTATAATCCCAGCATTTGGGAGGCTGAAGCAAGATTGCTGCAAATTCAAGGCCAACCTGGGCTACATAGTGAGTTTAAGACCAGCTGTAAGACCCTGTCTCAAAAAAAAAATTATTGGGCCAGGGCTGAGGATGTAGCTGAGTAGTAATAGAAAGGGTGCCTAATACGCATAAGGCCTTGGGTTCAATCCACAGCACCCCCTCCCCAGAATTATACTGTACATTGTGTCTATCTTCAGATTTCTTCCTTTTAGTAATTAGTAATTAGTATTGTATATATATGGGGTAGAGTGGGAGTTTTTTCTATTTTTAATGAAAGTTTTCAATTCCTTTTCTGTGCATAACCTAATAAGTTGACCTCTTTGAATTTTCTAAATAAGATGCTAGTTTTCATTTTGCACAGCCGTGGAAGTATTAGGGTAATTTCCTGTCAGACAGTCTCACAAAGCAATAGCCCCGGCATGGTGGCACACATATGTAATCCCAGAACTGGGGAAGCCAAGGCATGAGGATTGCCACAAGTTCTAGGCCAACCTGTGTTACATAGTTCAAGGCCAGCCTGAACTACATAGAAAGGTCCTTTCTCAAAAGCAAACAAGCAAATAAACAAACAAACAAAAAACCCACAGAAAAAACAATAGTTATTTGAATGGTTGCTTGAATAATTACAACTTTCTGGAGTATTAATCGTTTTAAGCTTTGGCTCTGAAACTTGTGGCAGGTAAGTTGAAGAAAGGGAATGTTATGAACTATCTTGGTTTTTATGCTACTGCTGTAAAATTATGGTATTCTAAATCCTGAATGACATAAAAGTTTATGCTCTGTTACTGTGTGGTACATTGGCAGTGGGAGTGCTGTGGGTTTCTGATTTTTTTTTTTTTTTCCAAATCCATTCAGTTTTTCTTTGGATTCTTAACATTGACGTAGAGTGTCAGCAATTTGTCCTGGGGACCAGTTAAAATGAATGGGCTATGGAAGATATTGATAGCATATAGCAGAGAATTTGGAGCATTTGTTTTAAAAAAGGTAAAAGTGTCTACGCTGGAAACTAGCCAAGTTTAAAAAAAAAAAAACCAGTTTTTAGTGCTTGGGAAAATGGAAAGCGTGTACAAAAAAGAAAAGTTGGTTGTGGTGTAGTACGTTATTTAAATCATCAATGAACAATATTGTATAATGTATTACATTACTGTTGCTAAGACTGGGATGTGTAGTACTAGTGGAATATGGTGGGGGAAATCGGCTGGGTCGGGACAGCTAAATCCTCACTTAGGGAATAGATAATCACTAGAATTAACTAAGAAACAGCAATAGAAAGGTATTACTTGGAAGTACTGTAAGTAACTATGAAGAGAAGGCTAAAATCAAAACGGGATGACTGCTTGTGGATATTGGTGGGGAAATACTCTTTTAAAGTTATGTACATGGATTAGTTTGACTTAAAAACTAGAATATAAGTAAAGGGTACTTAAAGATACATAAATGTAAATATGCCGACTAATTTTTTATGTTTAAAAATACTTATATACTTACTGAGACTCTTTACTTTCCTCTTTAGAGCCAGCACCACATAGAATAGCTTAGGTATGGCGTGAAAGAATAAGCATTGGCTTAGCTTATTAGTTACCTGCAGCAGAATGTTTGGCTTTCAGAATTTACTGGAAAGACTTCTACCAGGTGATTTCTTTCCTTCTGGGTAATATTCACTCTGGACTAATCTGAATGTTCTCTGCTGGCTTAGTGCCTAGTCTGTTTGTAGCTCTGCTTGATTAATGCCTCAATTATTAACTTAAGAACAAAAGAATAGCAATCACTCGTGCTCCTCAAATGATCTGCTAGATGATAATTGTCCAACAAAGGTGCCACTATAAATAAACTGTCCTTATTCTGCCAATGTCCTTGTTTTCTGCTTTTGTTCAGCATGTAGGAAAACAAGAACGGGGCTTTATTTTTCCACTAGGTATGCAAAGGTCACAGTTGTGTCCTGAGTCTTTACTAGTGGTAGTGATTCCCCCCCCGCCCATCATAACCTAATCTCCCACGTATAGAATGCAGTTTACCTCTTTCTCTTCTGAGAACAGCTGTGCTCAGGGTAACTGTGCCTTCACTGTGACCTTCTGACACCAGTCCCTGTACTTTCTTCCTCCAGACTAGATATTTGGCAGCTTGAGTTCTTTAAAAGGAATTCTTTCCAAGTATAGATTGCAACTTCAGCTATGTTGGTTAGGCTAGTTAGAAATAACGTAGAGGCTATTTCTGGAATGCTCGGTTTATTTTCAGGACTAGTGGTAAACCCCAAAGTTTTGGGGATCTTCAAGGGAGAGGGAGCCTATGCAAGCACAATTCACCACCAACGAGCTCCCAGCTGGGTATCTTTCTCTGGTGGCTTGAATGGCTGATGACAGTTTGAAGGTGGTAGAGGAAATCCACTGGTGCTCATGGTAGTAAGATTCATTTTTGAGAAGAGAGTAAAGCAGCATGAGACTAAAGCCTGCCTGGCTTGCTTCCAACCAAGGAGTAGGAAAGGCAATGTTCACAGGAAGCCAAGAAGCATTGTTGGGGAGAAGGGAGAGAAATAGGCTTGTTGAACCGAGAAGAATCAGGTGCGGCCCTCAGGGTGGACCTCCTTTCTGTGTACTGTACTGCACTGGGAACCCAGGAAGAAGTGTGAGGGGGAGCTAGAGGAAAGGTGGAGACTGAGTGGGACTCCAGCCGGTTCCGCACACTGCACACCAAGCGCACTCAGTGGGAGGGAAGAGGAAGTGTGTTCGGGAATAGCTCAAGCGCTTTTGCCATTGGCGGCTGGGCTTGTCAGTCGCCTGGGGCTGAGGCTGAAAAGAGGAAGAAGGAGAGCCAGGCTGTTGCCTGGAAGGGAGGAGGAGGGCTGAGCCCAGCCAAGCCAGGGGGCGTGGGGGCTGGGACAGTAGGCCGATTGGCAGGGCGGGGCTGCTGTGGATCCGGGCCACTTCTCCTAATCATCCCTCTTCTGATTCAGGGTGGCATTGTGCTTCTCTGCGTGCAGGAGTACTCCCAGAAGAGAGGTGAGGCAGAGCCGGGAGAGCTAGGTTGCTTCAGCAGGGAAGACTCCCTTCCCCCGTGCTTCAGGCTGCTGAGCACTGAGCATCGCTGAGAATGGAAGCCATCGCCAAATATGACTTCAAAGCTACTGCAGACGATGAGCTGAGCTTCAAAAGGGGGGACATCCTCAAGGTAAGTGTTGGTGCCAAGCACGATGCTGAGGTCACCTCTCCTTGTGCTTCTTTACCTTCTTCACTCTGGTAACACAAAAGAGCCTGTGCTTGTTCTTTTCTCATTGCACACTTTTAACATTTAGCATCAGGCTAAAGTTGGGTAGCTTGTTACAGATGCTGGGTAGAATATTCGGTATGACTTACGAGAGTTCGTGTGAAGTGTGGTCTTTAACTGCCTTTGTGTGACTGCCTGGATTATTTCTGTTTGTTGACACTGGTAATATTTCAGGAAAAGTCAAACTAGTAAGATTATAGAAAGGAAGGGGATGAATAACCAGAATTTTTAAAAGACCTAAACTTGAAATATTTAGTCTCAATTTATAGAACCAAAAGAGTTTGCATTTTGTAATATGATCTTGGTAGTTTAGAAATTAATTTTCCCGGTTTAGAGGTGTTATTAGAAGTGTATGCCAAAACTCATTGAAGAACCTCAATGTATTTTTATTCTTTGTGGAAAAAAACCAATGGAGTTGTAAATAATAAGGTTCAGTTTGCTATTGTACAGGTCAGATTTTGATTTTCTTAAGAGAAACTTGAGCAGTTACTCTATTAAAATCTAATTGCACAAAAGAAATCTGCTGACAGTTTAGAAATAAGCTTCTTCATAGTTTGCAGCTTATTTTGAGCCCCACTATTTACATGAGCATTCGCTCCCCACCTGGCACTGTTAGTTATGTTGTCTGCTCAGTTGACCGGCGCACAGTTTCCTCATTTGGCTAGGTAATTTATCTTTACAGGGGTGTTATTCTAGAGTGTGTTGACTTTAACTGAGGAAAAGCTGAACTGTGTCTCAAGTCTTGATATTCTCTACTTGGAGCCTTAGTTCAGTTGTTGGGATTTGCCAGTCATTTGCTTAGACCCCTGAATGAAACAAATTCATAGACTTTATAGAAGAAGAAAGCAATTTAAGAGGAAGAAAGCAAAAATGTCCCAGACAGGCTGGTGCATGTCTGTAATCTCAGTACTCAGGAGGCTGAGGCAGAAGGATCGAGAGTTTGAGGCAAGCCTAGGGTACATGGTGAGTTCATGGCAAGACTGTATAGTGAAACTCTTGTCTCAAAAAACAAAAAGGAAAAATGTGCTTTATAGCCGGGCTTAGGTGTGCTTTACACATCTGTAATCCCAGCTCTTGGGAGGCTGAGGCAGGAGGATCGTTGCGAGTTTGAGACCAGCCTGGGCTACAAAGACCCTGTCTCAAAAAGACAAAAAAAAAAAAAAAAAAAAAAAGCTTTATAGAAAGAACTATATAAAGGACTTTTTAAAAAAATTATACAGATGTAGTGATAGTTATTTTGCCTGTAGTGCCCAAGATACGGCGTTCTCTGAAGTTACCTGCAGTCATTTCTTAATGTTAGAAATGTAGGTTGATCTTCATAGAAGGTAATTCTGAAAAGCCCTTAAGGGAGAAGGAAACTTTATTGTGACACTAAATTCTTTGTGAGTATTGTCACAATCATCACAATTGATCAGGAAGCAGACAAGGAGCTGTAAGTTCTAAAAAGACATGTAGTGTACTGTATCTTCTGTTTCTTAGAGAACTAGAAGTCAGAGCAAGGATAACTTAGATTGCATTGGTGTATAGAGATAATTTGATGTTTTTGTGAGTGATTACTGTTTTCAACAGATGACCCATTTGTGATACCATAGTAAGACTGGGTACTCAAGTACCCACATTTGTAGCATGTACAAAATCCTTGTAGGGCCGGGTCTCTCCTTCCCATCTTTAAGCTTACCTTAAGAATTTGATCCTGAAAGCATAGTAGTTTATCTTTTTCTCCCAGTGCATATTAAACACAAAATCAACTTAAAATAAAAGTAGGGATTTGAAGTCTGTTTTTATTTATTTATTTTTTTTTTTTCTGGTACCAGGAATCGAACTCACGACCTCACGCTTGCCAGGCAGGCGCTGTGCCGCTGAGCTAAATCCCCAGCCCCTTGAAGTCTGTTTTTAGACAACAGTGTTCCTTGATTGCTGGCTCAGAAATTTGTCCTAGACTTAGACTATCAACATTTTATCAGTTCTTTATCTTAAATCATTCAGGTTTGGAACTAATTTAGAACCTTTCGCATTTCATAATCAGCGACTATGATACTGTTGAACACTTCCTCCCAGCTGGGCATGGTGGCACATGTCTGTAATCCCAGCACTTGGGAGGCTGAGGCAGGAGGATCGTTGCGAGTTTGAGACCAGCCTACAAAGTGAGCTCAAGGCCAGCCTGAACTGCATAGTGAGACCCTGTCTCAAAAAAGACCAAAAGAAAAAAAAAAACCTCCTTCCCCCATTTTTATGATGGGGAAAAAGTGAATCAGCGCTAACGTATTTTTTTTTTTTTTCCAGATACTCTGTGGGGAGAGAGAAAAAGACATATACTTGGTTCTTTCCAATTTGGTAGATAACTGGGATATGAAGTCATAATGCCATTACGTCTTTTGAACAGTGGCCATTAGCTGTTTGTTAGTAATCTTGTGGCTTTACTCCAAAAGAAAAAGAGTGTCAATTCAGTAGCTGCCCTTTGTCTCATAACAGTTAAGAGGAGGGACATGCTCTGTCTTAAGAGCTGTTAGTTTAAAAAACAAAACAGTTTCTCTTCATTTGCTCCTTCAAGGAGTAAAGCAGCCACATTTGACTGGCTTTGATGTAAGTTGATAACTCTTTAGGATGTTAGCTATAAACTGAACCATGTGTACAAGTGGCTAGGATAGCATTGACCACTTTAACTTTGATTGAAATAGAAATACATTTGTTTGCCTTCCCTTGAAGAAGACCTATGCATATGGGTATGGAGTATACTTCAAGATAACAAAATAGTCTTTGCCCTCTGGCTCTGACTAGAGTTCAGAAAGATTACATCCCTTCTGTAACTTGAGTTCCCGATTAGCGTTGACTGTTGTCTACTTTTTCTTTCATTTTTGTTTTTCTGAGACATGGATCTTGCTATATAGCTCAGGCTGGCCTTGAACTGACTCTGTAGCCCAGGCTGGTCTTAAACTTGTAAATGATCCTTCTGATTCAGCCTTCCAAGTGCCGGGGGTTACAGGCATGCGCCACCACGCTTGGCTACCCTCCTTAATTTCTGTCTACATATTGACCTGCTACTGCCTGGAGAAAGGAGCTCTTTGTTACTTTCCCTCTTGTATAAGCCTGGGTTTTTCTTGGTGAAGGGAGGGAAAAGCACTGGGGCTTTAAAATAGAAGGACTTCTCTTGCAGGCTTTGATTCTTACATAGCTATAAATGCACCTATTATTCCCCGCTTGTTAAGAGTAACACAGGTTTGAGATAGTCCCACAATTCTCCACTGACAAGACTCTTGAATAACAGGTTGGGGATGTAGCTTAGTGGTAGACAGCTTGCCCAGCATTGGCAAGGCCTTGGATTCATTCCTGAGTACCAAAAAAAAAACAAACCCTGAATAGTCCACCTGCAGGTCACATAAAACTGCCTGAGTTTACCTAAGTTGCAGCTGCTGTGGAAGGGTGAATGCAGAGCAGATAGTGCTGCATAGTAATTAAAATAACTTTAAACCTGTGCTCATTCCATTCTAGAGCTGGCCTCCTGCTTTTTTCAGCTGTAGAAGAGAATCACCCCTGTCTGCATCACCTAGGTATCTTCTCTAGCAGGGACCCATCACATTTACAGCTTCCTGAATCTACTTCACAAATAGGTCTCGTGTTACTTTTGGCTCTTTACAGTGTCCTCTTGTCCTTGGTGCTGCTTGGCCTATTTCATTGTCACACTTACTGAGCACCTCCTTGAGCCAGATCCCAGGATCAGTTGCTTTAAGAATTGGGGAAGAAGTATGAAATGTACTTTCTTCCTTCAGCAGCTCTAACATCTTGTAAGAGAAAGGAGATTAATATGTGAAACAGTACAAAGCAGTATATTATATTACTTTACAGGATTTGTAGAATGGAAGACCTTTAATAATCTTTTAGCTTGGACTTACATTATTTTACATGAGAAGAAGTTACGGTCCACAGAGGTTAAATGACCTATCCAAGATCACGCAATTGTTCTTTCTCCATAGTGAACTGGTATTTGATAAAATGTTAGAGTTATGTTGTATACTGTAATTGCTAGAGTAATTAAGGAAAGAAAGAGGCTGGTAAGAGCTGGCATCAGAGGGATGTGTGTGCAAGGGTTGAATTTGAATTGTCCCTGTGAGATGGACAAGATGGCTTGGTGGAGAGAAGACAGGACATTATGGTAGAAGTTATGCTGGTTGTTTGAGACAGGAAGACAGCAAGGTTCTAGACTGCCTTGTAAGAGTTTAGATTGTGATATAATAAAAAAGAAGGTGAAATTGCAGTCAGGTAAGAAAAACCCCAACGAGTTTGATCTGGTCCTTAAGCCTCAGAATGGTTTTTAGCTGATGAAGGAGTCTCTAGTGCATAATGGATTGCAAGAATGAAGGCCTGGAGCCAGGATCCAGAAGGTTGTGAGAACGAGTCAGGGTTTGAGCTTCAGCACCTGCATAGGTATTGGGTATTAGGAATAAAAGAAGGTGATTGAGACATGCTGAAAGGAAAAATCATGGGATTTCTGCATATCATCTAGTGGCATTTGAGTAAGTTTCCTATGTAACTGAGCAAAGGGTGAACATTGATTATCATCTTTGAGTTGGAGCCTGGTTTGGTTGGTTACAGTTTTCATTGAAGCTAAAAGTCCTGAATTTCAGTGTGCAGGTCTCATTTCAGATATTTGAGTTATCCAGTCTCAAGAAGTAAGAGGTAGGGGTATTTTTCTTCAATATTTAAAAATCCTAGTATCAGTGTACTTTTAGAAACAGCTATTGGTAAGAATTTTTGTCAGTCTTGCTGATTAAGGATTCATTTAATCTTTAAGAAATTACTTCCTGAGTTTTCTCAAAGCAAATAACTTTGTCTTTTTTACTATATTCATTTTATCAGCTGAATGGACGATTTCCATATAGGTGCTGAGAATGAACTTTCAGTTCCTGTACAAGACTGGAGGGGACTGGCTAAGGACTTGTCTTCCCCCTTTTGAAGAAAGAAATAAATAAGGAAATACAGTGATCCTTTGGGGTCTTTCTTGTTTTACTTCCTTAAAACTGTAGATTGAAGTCACCATTGAATAGCTGCCATTTATAGAGCACTTACTGTGCTCCTGAGTTTCATGCTATCCCTGGCTTTGGGCGCTGAAAAATTGACACTACTGGCCCCATCTTAAAAGTGCACAAATAGACTCAAAAGTTAAGACCTGCTCAGATCCACACAGCTAGCATGTGGCAAAGCTGGGATTTTGATCTTAGGTCTGGGTGCAGTGGACTCCTTACAATATATTTAGACTCCTTATCTGTCAGGTAGAAGTAAGCTAGAAATTCAGTAATTCTGCTTCATTCAGCCCTTAGGCATTGCAGCCATCCTTCAACTTACTGGACTTTCTGCCTAAAATAAGTTTTCTTTCAGTGCATACCTATAGTCCCAGCATGTGGGAGGCTGAGGCAGGAGGATTGCCATGAGTTTGAAGCCAGCCTAAACTACATAGAGAGACCTTGTCTCAAAACAAAACAAATACAAATAAAAAGAGGTCATTTATGTGTGAGATTAGCAAAATGATAAAGATTGACCCCTATCGTCGTGGGCTAGAGTGTGAGGACGTGGGTGCTGCCTCCATATGTCTGTGGAGTTTGTATCAATACAATCTTTTGCAGTGGTGGCTTGGAGGTATATATCAGAACATGGGGTGACACAGTAATAATACTTTTAAGAATTAATTCTAACAAAGTTCTCAAATAATTAAAAATGTAAACATAAGGATATTTGTTTCAGTGTATCTGTGTGCCACCCAGGAAAAAGAATTTCTGCCAATTAAGAGATTATAAGATGGATTTCAGAGATGTTAAAATATGTCTTTAAAATACATCAAAGGGGGCATCTTCAAATAGCGAATTTTACCATATTACAAAAACAAAAGCTCCATTGGTAATAGTAGATCACAGTGCCTGTTTAATGAAATACTATGAAGGGTGTGACATTGACATAACTATTAACACAATACTGGCCACATTTGTACAGGGGAGCATTTGAATGGGTCCTCTTTATAAGTCATAATATAAAATGTATTGAATGCTTAGTTCTTGTACTGAGTCTTTTACTTTTACCCTTTTGGGTTTTTTGCTTGTGTTTTTTTGAGGCTTTGCAGTTAAAGTGTCCTACTCAGGGGTTAGTGTGTTTCTTTAATGGCTGAGGTTTATTAATCTGTTTAATTTGGCTTTTTTTTTTTTTTGGTACCGGGAACTGAACTCAGAACCTTGTGCTTGCCAGGCAGGCACTTGCCCCGTTGGGCTGTATCCCTGGCCTTTTTTTTTTTTTTTTTTCTTTTGAGATAAGAGTTTTACTTATGTAGTCCAAGCTGGCCTGGATTGAACTCACAGCCTCGGCTGGCCTCAAACTAATGGCTGTCCTCTTGCCTCAGCCTCCCCAGTACTGGGATTACAGGTGTGTGCCATCATGCCTGGCTTTGTTTTCCTTTTTTGTGTTCTACAGTACTGGGGAGTGAAACCAGGGCCTATCCACTGAACTGCATTTCTGTTTTGTTTTAGGGTTGGTTTTTTCTTTTTAAGTTTTGAGACAAGGTTTTGCTCAGTTGCCCGACTTGGGCTGGAACTTGCAATCCTGCTTCAGCCTTCCAGAATGCTGCGATTATAGTCATGTGCCACTACACTGGCTATTAGTTTCATTAATGTTACTCAGGTGCACAACTTCTGATAAGAAGTCAGGGATATTAAATCACATGATTCTCACCATAATAAATGGGAAATGCTTGTCTGCCGTTATTTCAAATGCAGAACTATTTAAACTGTCCCAGAGCTCAGCTGAAAACCTAGTATAGTTGCAGGATTGTCTGAAATCCTTTCTCCATTCTTACACATTTGTAGTCTGTCAGGATTAAACCCAAAGACTTATGAGGGGGATGCTCTTACAGGTTTTTTTTTTTTTTTTTTTGCTAAAGGAAGTTTTGGGTTTTTTGTTTTTTTGTCTTTTTGAGACAGAGTCTCACTATGCAGCTCAGGCTGACCTTGAGCTCACTTTGTAGCCCAGGCTGGCCTCCAACTCTCAACGATCCTCCTGCCTCAGCCTCCCGAGTACCGGGATTACAGGTGTGCACCACCATGCCCGGCGAGTTAAAGGAAGTTTTGGGATTGTACTATTGCCTAATAGTAAGAACTGTTTTTATCTTTATTTATTTTTTTGGTACTGGGAATCGAACTCAGGATGTTGCGCTTGCCAGGCAGGTACTTGGGCTGCTGAGCCATATCCCCAGCCCTAAGAACTGTTTTTAAAAACAGCTTTGGGAAAAGCTCATCATGCTCTTTACTGTAAGAATATTAAGGACTCTTCCATTATCTATAGGTGAGGACCCCTGGGAGGTCCCCTAAGACCTCTTTGGTTTCAAGACTGAGTATGCATATTTTCCCCCAAATAACTTTTAAAATTCTTAGGGTGCTGTGAATAATGTCTCAGCATGTCCTTTGCAAAAATCTTAAGAGTCCTTGGTCTCATTTCTAGCAGCGGTTCCTAGAGTTTCTATTCTGACATTTTTAGCAAAACATTTACTAATTATTAGCAGTAAAATATTGAAAGTTTTCTTCTTCACCTTGATAAGGGCTTTTATTTTCAACTGATTTATTCTTTGGTTTGCCAGTCGGGTTGTGGTTTTGATTTTTTTGCGGGGGGAGAGGGACGATGTTAGAGAGTGAACCCAGGAGTGCTCTACCACCAAACTGTACCCACCGCCCTTTTTATTTTATTTTGAGACAGGTCTTTCTAAGCTGGATCTCTGTTCCTGGCCTGAGTAGCTGGGATGCCCCACTGTGGCCAGCTCAGATCTTGTCTAAGCTTTGTAACTATGCATACATTTTTATAATTCTGTATTGTAGGGGACTTAATACTGTAACATATTACCATTTTCCATATTAGTTTTACTACTTATCTTTAATGATTATCTAATACATCGAGGTAATGTTCTGTAATTGGCTTAACTATTGCACTATTTGTTGGATGTTTCACTTGTTTCTATTAATAATTCAGATTGTAGGGGCTGGGGATTTAGCTCAGCAGCAAAGCACCTGCCTGGCAAGCGCAAGGTCGTGAGTTCGGTTCCTGGTACCGGAGAAAAACCAAAAAAAATAATAATAATAATAATAATAATTCAGATTGTAATGTCAAGGGAGGCTTTGATACTGTTTCCCCCTTTTCCAAAAGGACTGAACAAGCGGTTACCTACTTAAAACAGTTAAATAACAATAGGCCATAATCTCTAGTCTGAATACATAATAATAGCCCGGCTAATGCCTGCTTCATTCTCTAGTCTCCCTTTATAAAAGAACATTATTTCAAACCTTGGCTATTTTCTGGGACTGTGGTAACCAGATTAGTGAAATCTTAACTTTCATCTTTGGCATCTATGATGCTGATATATTTTTTCTGATATACATTTTATTTCATACTATTCTTTCAGGTGACTAATTTGTTTTAGAGCTCTGACAGGAGATGAAATTATTATTATTATTATTATTATTATTATTATTTTCTGGTACCAGGAATCGAACTCATGACCTCACACTTGCCAGGCAGGCGCTGTGCCGCTGAGCTAAATCCCCAGCCCCCGAGATGAAATTAGTAAGTAATTATAATACTGGAAATTTGCTGTATATTCACAGATAATGCTATAGTTTTGATTCAGTTTTTCTCCTTTGAACTAGATGAATGTCTTCTGAAGGAAAGAAAGGTCATCCATCCTCACTCAAGTGTGGAAAAAAAATGAGAAGACTTTGTTTAGTTTATGCTTTACATGCTGAGGGCTTTTGGGAAGAAGGTAGAGTAAGGTAGCTAAACATCCTTCCCTGCAGTGCATCTGGATGGTGGAGTTATGCAGAGCTTTCACTTTCTATGGCAAGCAGTTCTGTAGTGGATGTTTTTACCAGCACGTATTAATTTTCAATCAGAAAGAAAATCAACAAACATATTAGGGCCTATTTTGCTTTCTTACAAGGAAAAGAAAAAGAATGGGCACACCTTCCTGAAGCAGATTTCTTTCATATTAAGTCTTCTTCACAGGCACGTGCCGGGCAAGTGCAAGGTCCTGAATTCAATTCCTGGTACCAAAAAAAAAGATTCTTCTTGGTGCAAGCAGTACCACTTCCTCTACATTTTGTAGGACCACTATCTGTCTAGACTTTAGGTAGAATATATGCTAATAAACCAGAGACATGCTCAGCTCTTTATAAATGAACAGATGGGCATAAACTGACTTTGCTGCTCAGATTTCTGGATATAGCTGGCTTATCTTTCTCCTGTACATGATATAGAACTAATGTGATTTTTTACATGTCCACTTCTGACTTATATCAGTTTCCAAAGTAGATCAGAATTACTGATGCAGCCAAATTATAGTTTTCTTATGCTTTTCTTGTCTTTTTTCCATTTTTAGCTAGATCGGTTTAAGCTTCTGTTTATTATGTGTCAGCTTCTGTAAAATGTTTGGCTTTGAAAAGTAAGGCAATAAAAGTGTACAAAAGAAAAGTAAAGCCAGAGTGGGGCCAAACACCTCTAATCCCATCACTGTGGTAGGAGAGAGCAGGGGGATCACAAAATCAAGCCCAGCCTGGCAATTTAGTGACTTATTAGCAAGCTCCTATGTTAATTAAATAGGGCTGGAGGTGTAGCTCAGTATGAAGACCCTGAGTTCAACCCCAAGTACCAAAAAAAGATTTAAGAAATGAAGATTTGAAATTGTAAGTGGCTTTTAGTGACCCATTGTACATCTTAAAAATTAGGTGTCTTAAACTGGGCTTGGTAGCACATGCCTGTAATCCCAGCTGAGGCTGAGGCAGGAGGATTGCTGCAAGTTCGAGGCCAGCCTGGGCTACACAGTGAGTTCAAGGCCAGCCTGAACTGCATAGTGAAATCCTGTCTCAAAAAAAAAAAAAGAAAACTATTGTTAAGGTGTTCTCTAGTGTCCAGGTATTCTGTAACTTTTCGTGGAAAAATAATGTATATATCCAAGCTTACTTTTACAATACACTTTTTGTGTATGATGGGGGAAAAAAATTTGAAATTTTATTTTTTTGGTACTGAGAATTGAACTCAGGAACTTGTGCTTGCCAGGCAGGTGCTTGTGCCACTGAGTTATCAGCCCCTGAAATTTTAATAATGAAAGTAAGCAGGTACTTCATTTTTGGAGAGATCGATTGGGTTTCTGTTTAAGTGTATAGTACCGCTTTAGAAAATGGCAGTAGCTCAAAGGCTTTCTATGCCAGGCTACTAGAGAAAATCA
Source organism: Chinchilla lanigera (assembly GCF_000276665.1). NCBI lineage: Eukaryota > Metazoa > Chordata > Mammalia > Rodentia > Chinchillidae > Chinchilla > Chinchilla lanigera. Next base: position 2,238,469 of record NW_004955553.1, on the reverse strand, counting down.
GTGATTAAGACTTTATTGAAAGTCACGTGTTAAAGCTGAGTCAGAAAGCCCAGCACGATGGTGCATGCCTGTGGGAGGCTGGGGCAGGAGGGTCTTGAGTTCCACAGCAGCCTGGGCTACATAGTAAGTTCAAGGTCAGCCTGCACTACATAATGAGTGTCTGTCTCCAAAAAAACAAAAAACAAAACAAAACAAAAAGAAACCCTCAACTGAATCAGAATGGAACCTGAAATCTGTTAATTTTCTGAAAAGTTATGCTAATATAGTCTATATCAGATACCCTTCCAATTGAATTTGTAACTGATGGCTTCACTTAATGCTGGAAGTGGAAACTGATAGAGCCTACAAATCTTTCCTTCAAATTAATTACTTGTTTGATTTCCTTCTCAATTTAAAAACTAATATTTTTAAGTTATTCGTAAACTTGGAACATAATAATCTATTCAAGAGACTTTAGGGGCTGGGGATCTAGCTCAGCGGCACAGTGCCTGCCTGGCAAGCGTGAGGTCGTGAGTTCGATTCCTGGTACCGGGGGAAAAAAAAAAAAACAAAAGAGAAGAGACTTTATTTGCCTTCTTTGAGTTTGTAATATAATTATTACCTACCTGAACAGCTGTTATTTTTTAAATCCTTAACAGTATTTTTCAAATTTAGCTATTAGCTTACTTGATATTGTGTGTTAGGGTAAGATTTCTGGATATTTTCTATACTTCACCCCATCCCTATTAGATATTAAGAACAGAACATTCTTCTCATCTGTATGCCTTCAAGCAGCCTAATGAAAAGATTGTCTTGTATAACTTGCTTTTGGATTTGTTTTAAATATATAAGGTCTTTACTGCACTTGATTTTTTTTTTTAATGCACAAAAGATAACTACAACCAGTCTTTTTTTTTTTTTTTTTTTTTTTTTTGGTACTGCGAAACAACCCAATCTTAATTGGAAATATATGGCACTATTGGGCCTACAACACACACAACAAGTGGTAGCCTACAATAATACTACTGAGTCCTGTTGCCTCAATTTGCTGAGTAACTGGAACTGTAGGTGCTTACCACCATGCTTGGCACATTTTTCTTTTTAATATAGATATTTACAGCTATAAATTTTTCTCTGATTTCCCCCTTTAACTGTGTACAGTACATTTGGATATATAGTTTTGTTTTCATTCATTTTAAGGTATTTTCTAATTTCCCTTTTTATTTCTTTGACCCATTGGTTATTTAGGAACACGTTATTTAATTTTAACAACCATGGTGGTAAGCATGATGTGAAATATATCAAATTTTTAGTATCTCCTAGGTGAAGGGTACTGTGCTTAGTGATGAGATTGGTGCAAAGACTAAAAAAAAACAAAAGAGAAGAGACTAAGATTTGAGATCTAAATAATATATAAAGGGTTTAAATGTTTAAAGAGTTTAGCTGAAGGTATGAGCGGTGTGTTTTCAATGGAGCTAACTTAGTAAGATGAGTGTTGAACATTTTCTTTTTCTTTTCTCCTTTTTGAGTTACGTTTTCACTGTGTTACCCCCAGTAGCTGCGAGCGCAGGTGTGTACCACTGCATCTGGAATATTGAGCATCTTTCTGAGGTAGTTTAGAAGTTCTCATGACTACTTTGTCCATGCAAATATACCTGGCTTACTGAAGACATTTTTGTTTCTAACATTAGCAAAACTTGTCAACTCTGAAGGGCTGTTAGCTTGTCTAGAACACTTACACTTGAAAAACTTAAATTGCTTTTCAGTGTACTTGGCAGAGTTATAAAAGTAGACATGAGCCATATTGAAGCAGTGGGGCATATGCAAGATCCTCAGAATAATTATGGCACTTCTTTTACATTTTATAAGAGACTTGAGATAAATGCCTTCAAATTTCATGCCTGCAATTCCACTTTTTCTTAAAGAAATACTCTTATTTAAAAATGTTTCTAGCCAGGCATGGTGGCACATACTTGTATTCCCAGTACTTGGGAGGCTGAGGCAGGAGGATCACCATGAGTTCAAGAACAGCCTGGACTATGTGAGTGAGACCCTGCCTCAAGAAAAAGAGAAGTTTCCACTTCACATTTGTACTGTATGTAGAAAATACAAAACAAAGTGTGTAGTAAGCAGGACTGCTTTTAACTAGATCTTGCATGTATTGAACATAGCCTGAACCTTAATATCAATGTTTTATTTTGTTTTGGTGGTCTTTCTGAGACAGGGTCTCACTATGAAGTTCAGGCTGGCCTTGACCTCACTTTGTAGCCCAGGCTGGTGGTCTTGAACTCCCAACGATCCTCCTGCCTCAGCCTCTTGAGTGCTAGGATTACAGGCATGCGCCATCAATGTTTTAGTAATGTTAGAAATAGAAAGTATTTTTTCTTTTCTCCATCATAGAATATTATATTTTAGCCAGGCGTGGTGGCACATGCCTGTAATTCCAGCACTTGAGAGGCTGAGGCAGGAGCATTGCCATGAGTTCAAGGCCAACATGGGCTACATGGTGAATTCAAGGTTAGCCTAAACTGCATAGTGAGACCCTGTCTAAAAAAACTTTTAAAAAGATACTATATTTTATGTTTGTTTATAGTTCGTAGTGTTAGATACCTTAAACCTGCTAGCTAGTTTTAATTTTTTTCTTCTGTCATATTTTATTGGTACATTTTAATATGCATAGTGATCACATTCATCATAGAGAATTTGTACCTTTACATGGTATAATTTGATGTTTTTTTCCCATTCTGCTACTCTCCCTCCAACCCCTCCTCCCCTCCCCATTTACAAAAGCTTTGTTTCCATTTCTTCCTTCTTTTCTCATTTGTTTTTACCTTTCTTTCCTTTCCCTCTCTAGTTGTTAATTTCTAAAGTTAAAGTCAGGGATCAAAACAAATAGAGAATGAATCTAGGAGTGTAGCTCAGCAGTAGAATGTTTGCCTAGCATAGTTGCATCTCCAGCACTGCAAAAGAAAAAAAAATAAAGAGGCTCAGGATTTTCATGGATCTAAACACATTTATTCAGTTAATATAATTTAGCAAATATCAGTATGGAAGCCCCAAGACGTATGGTTGATACAGAAGGATATAACATCTTGTTTTCTGTGTTCTCAACCAAGAACTCCTCCTTCAGGAAGAAGTAAAACTTTCTTGGGGTGTAACTCAGTGGAGAGCATTGCTCTGCATGTGCAAAGCTATGGGTTTGACCCCCCAGCACTGGGGGAAAAAATCAGGTCTTCGCTTGTGCTGGCCATATTTCAAGTTCTTGGCTAGTACCTACTGTACCACACAGTGCGGATGTTACATCCTTCTGTATCAGCCATAGGTCTTGGGGCTTCCATACGGATATGATATAGGGTGTTTATGTAACTGCAGAAAGTTTAAATGGGGGGAAAAAAGGGGCCGGGAATACAGCTTAGTGACACAGCGCCTGCCTGGCAAGCACAAGGTTGTGAGTTCGATTCCTGTTACAAAAAAGAGAGAGAGGGAGGGAGGGAGGGAGGGAGAGAGAAAGAGAAGGAAAGAATGAATGAATGAATGTTTTATTGGGTAGCCCTGCTGTAAATGTTGCCTCCTTGGTTACTTTTCTCTTTGCTGAGACACAGTACCCAGCACCCACAACTTCAAGGAAGAGAGGTTTATTTTGGCTCTCCCTTCAGTACGTGGTTGGCCAGCTCCAAAGAAGAAGCAGCAAGTCAGAGGAGAGCTGCTCAAGTGCATGAAGCAGAGAATGAAGGGAGGAGTCGGGGAGGGAGATGTACTCTTCACTTCATACCCCCCGGAACCTGCCTTTTCCAACCTGACCCCACATCCTAATCCAGTCACCTTTCAGAAGCCCCACATGTGATCGCATGAGGCTTGGGGAGCACTTAGATTTAACCATAACACCTCTCATGTCCCTATGTTTTGGTTCTCAAAATATTTAGATCACGTTGAAATGCCAGGGTTCACATCTTCCACCTCATGGCAAGCTCTTGGTGTTAGCTCTGGTCTTTGGAGGTGAGAGGCCCTTTGGGAGGAGTGGTAAGTAAATACTGCTGTGGACTGGGAGTAGAGTTAGGGTGGTAACCCCCATCCCCTTTTTGAGACAGGGTCTCACTCTGTAGTCCAGGCTGGCCTCAAACTCACAGCAGTCTTCCTGCCTCAGCCTCCCAAGTGCTGGGATTACCGGGGTGCCATCCAGCAGGTTTCGCCTTTCTTGCAAGTTCCTTCCCTGTCTGCATTGCCGGGTGAACTTTCATATCCCAACCCCCTTCTTCGTGGTGCTGGCCTTCTTTCACCTGTGGACTGTGCACAGGCAGAGCTGGGAACCCCTTGCCGCCTAGCAGAACTGCATCTTGACCAGTGAAAATGAAATGGAAGGACAGGAAGAGTCCTCGTACAAACGCTCCTGAGGTGGTCAGTGAGGTTTTTGAGTTCAGAGCTGCGTCTTCTAATTTGAGTGCCTGTGTCACTGGATGTGTAATGTGGTCTCCAGCTAAATGTGCAGAGAGCAGCATCTGAGGCACTTCCCAGAGAGCAGAGGCAGCATTTCTTTGAATTCAACAAAACCATAATTATTGTGTTTTCTTTCAAAACTGTTTTATGCAAGTACTCTTAGGGAAGGCAGAGCCTTGTAGATAATCATTTAGAGTCTGTGTTAACTTGCACTAGAATTTTGCACAAAATTTCGTATCTTCCCCAGAACGGCTCCACAGTGTTTCATGGCCACATTTTTGCCAGTAGTGTCAAAAATAGAGTCAGGTGATTTTTAGGGGCTGTCTTTAAATAAACTTCAGTGAGTTTTGAGTTTGCTGCTTAGTTTCCTTACACACTGAGCTATCTCATGTTTCTGTTTCTTTGGCCTGATACAGTATAACCTTTAGTATAAAAAGCCAAACTGCTGAGATTCCTTTTAGGTCCTAAGCTTAGACTTTACAAAGCTTAACTTAACCTTGGACACTTCTTGTCCTTCCTTTTTTCCTTCGCGCAGTCTCAAGCTCTTGAAGGCTTTCTCAGTGCTCTTTTTTTTCCTCAAGGGCCCCTTCATTGCCCCTTTAGCACATGCAGACCTTCTGCCATAGCGCCTGACTGTGCATGTCCTCAGCTTCTCAGACCTGCTGTGCATTTATAGAGGGAGTCGAGGACGGTGCCTTCAGCGTGGTAGCTGTATGTGTCAGAGGGAAGAGTGGGTGGAAGTTGAAATCCACCTCCACCCCATGTTCATCCTACTGTTAGGAATGAGTCCACTATTGATAGCGTCTTTCTGTCACCACGCATTGTCTTGCCGGAGTTCAGGCTTGGTGCCCTCTTCCCTAGACACATGCACACCTGCACGCACGCACGCATGAGCGCGAGTGCTGGGGATTGAGCCTGAGTCCTCACACATGCTACGCCAGCGGCCTGATTGGGCTGCAGCCTAGTCCTTCCTTTAAAATTTTGTCTTCAGACAACTCTTACTGAGTTGTCCAGGCTGACCTCAAACTTGCAATCTTCTTGCTTCAGTCCCCTGAGTAGGCTTACAGCCCTGCGCCCTTGCACGAGGTTCAGGCTGGCTTCTTACATTCTCAGCTCTTTTGCCTTTGGGTGACAGATGTGGGAACTCTTGAATTTTTGTTGTAATTTATCACCTTATTTTTTGTTACCACCTTGGTTATTTAACTTAACCACTTTTCCTTTGACTTTTTGTATGGTATAATTACACTTTTCTGTGCTTACAATCTAAAGAATATTTGTCAATTTGATTTTTTAAAGTAACTACCCAGTAAATAATCTCAATTTTCATCAATTTTTGTTCTTGCGTATTTATTTCATCCATAGTCACGACAGTGTTTTATTTCATCAGTAATCAAGCTTAGGTGAGAAAATTACTGTAAAAGGAGATTCTAACACATAATGCTTTTCTTACTAAATTTGTTCTTTATCCTTAATGTATAAAAAACAAAAAATTCACAGGAATAGTTTGGGGTTACTGTGATAATTTGTTCTAATTTACATAGTTCGTACATCCTGTGGGCTTAGAAGCAATGCTAGAGGAGAACCTTGTAGGGTACAGGGTGCGGGAAGAGGAATCTTTTCTCATCAGATGTTGCCTTCCATTTGCTTTTGTTGCTAAAAGTGAGCTGGGTTAAGGGGAAGACTTTCTTCATGTTTTTCAAGCTTTGCCAGAACACTTAGCTTAACGAACAGCTGTTAAACTCTAGATTGTGTGTCTGCATTTCCAGGGATGCTTTCTGACCTCTTATTAGCAACACTGCTCGGACTGGCTGGTATGCTTCATGGTGCCAAACGTAGCTGTGGCCAGCCTGCAGTATGTCCAAACCGAACAAGGTTCCAGCCAGAAGGGCCACTCTCTTCGTCAGAGTTGGGATGTCTTCACAGTGACAGTCGTGCGGGCAGATCCAACATGCTTCTGAATACTTTTTCATAAAATGTCATTTCATTTCCTCTAGGCCCTGAATGGTGGGTTTCAGGCAATACAGCACTAGTAACTTTCTAAAGTTGTCTACAGAAGCCAGCTGTTGGAGCCTATGTGTACTGGTAGCAAACTTGGAGCTTGGGCATTGCATCAGTGAACTGGGTTAACACCGTGTGCTACTAAGTAGTGCATTTGCATATGTAGTGGGACCCCAAAAGTCAGCCTAAGCCTCAGTGTTAAAACATTTCATTTATTTTGGGTACCCATGCTGCTTTATTAGTACTGCGATGGTCCATGTTTTGAGTAAGTAATGCTATCCCTTGAAGTGTTCATTTGTTAGCTGGGCGTGGTAGCGCGTGCCTGTAATCTTAGTAATTGGGAGGCTGAGCCAGGACTGCCTCAAATTCCGGCCAGCCTAGGCTACACAGTGAGTTCATGGCCAGCCTAAACTATGTAGTGAAACCCTGGCTCAAAAAACAAACAGTGTTCTTTTGTGTTGAGGTGTGTTTTAGTAGTGGGCGGGATACATTTGCATCAAAGAGTCAATAATTTCCTAAACAGCATCTCTCTGATGCCAGGGCCATCCTTAGGTGGGTCAGCCAGACTCAGAAACCAGTGATTTCCCCAGTACAGGCCATTCCAGTGCATGGTCTGTGTCTCAGTCCTACATTCTGACTTATGAGCTGAGTGCCGAGAAACAGAAAAAAATGAACTGTTCCTCAGTATAAAGTTAATAATGCCTTCTTAATTTTTTTTTTTTTTTTAGATGCTGAATATTGAACGAAGGGCCTCAAAAATGCTAAGCAGGTGCTCTAGCACCTGAAGCGTGTCCCCAGTCAACCTCCAATTTTATTTATTTATTTATTTTTGTCTTTTTGAGACAGGGTCTCACGATGCAGTTCAGGCTGGCCTTGAACTCACTTTGTAGCCCAGGCTGGTCTCGAACTTGGAACAATCCTCCTGCTTCAGCCTCCCAAGTGCTGGGATTACAGGTGTGCGCCACCACACCCAGCAACCTCCAATTTTAATTTTTTTTTTCAAAACAGAGTCTCACTGTGTTGCCCAGGATGGCCTTAAACTCCTAGGCTCAAGGGGTCATCCTGCCTCAGCCTTCAGAGTGCTAAGACTGCCAGGTGCATGCCACTGCCATATCTAGCTGTCCTTAAATTTTTATCTTTGGTTCATGCCTTTGTTGTGTAAAGAAACATTGACTTTTGCTAGAACTTTTAAGCTCCTGCTCCTTGTTTCAGCTAAACATTTGAGTTGGCCTTTATATGACCCTTTTTTAACTCAGGTTGGAATTATCTAGTTATATTAATGTAACATGAAGACAATTGTAAATCAATACATTTCTAAGGTTTTTTCATATACTATATGCATAGGTCAGTCAGCAAGGTGTTTTGTTTTGTTTTGTTTTGTTTTGTTTTGTTTTGTTTTGTTTTTTTGGGACAGAGTCTCACTATGTAGCCCGGTCTGGCCTTGAACTCTCACAGCAGTCCTGCCTCAGCCTCCCCAGTGCTGGGATTACAGGTGTGTAACACCATGCCCAGTTCTCAGCAAGCTTTTGAGTTTGTGCTAAGGAGACTTTCAGTCTGCTATGAATTGAGTTGAGCTGATGAGGCAGTCTATTCCTATGGAATAAACTGTAAGGAAGGCAGTTGTATGAAATACGTATTTTGGTTAAACAACTGATTTAGAGGAATTATAATAAGATGGAATGATTGTCTGCTATAGTTTTGGACTCCATACTAGGAAATACTTAATAAAGCTAGAGCCCTCATCTGGATAATCAGAGATAGAAGGCCTCGTTTGTGTGGGCTTCAACATGCACTCACTGAAGTAAAGCTTTCACAAGAGGCAAGAACATGAATTTACTGAGCTCCTGCTCTGTGGGGTCATGCAGACTAGGTACCAGGTACACTGCTCTTTTATCTCCTCCCACCTCTATGAAAGAGCATTTTCCAGTTAACGAGAGAGCATTTTTTCAAATGAGTTCACAGAGATTTACAGAGACTGTCAAGTAACTTGTGTGAAATTGCCCAGCTACTAAATGGGAAAGCAGAACATTTCAACATTTTTCTCTGCTTCATATTTGAATTGTGGGCCCATCAGAAGGACCTGCCTTGATGAAACAGCAGCATTTGCTAATAGGTTCTAGAATACTGAGTCTGCCAAAGCTGTGTTTTAGAAAGATTATTTTGAGTAATAGGAATGAAAGTAGGGAAAGGGGAGAGGCCAGAAATGAAGTGCTGAGGCTGGAGCCCGACCTGAAGGTACAGCTCAGAGCAAAGGCCGGGGGTTCAGTCGCTAGCAACAAGCAAGTGATTTTGTATTAGGCAAGCTAGTGTAGTGTGTTAGTGGGAGAGGAAAAGAGCTAAACCTGGAGGGTGGTACAGGGGAAAAATTAACTGGAGTTGATGATTGGGTGAGAAATTGTGTTTAGCTAGGTGACTTCTGGACTCTGAGACTGGGCAGATAATGGCAACATTGTCCCAGGTGGGAAAATTGGGAATTAACTAATTATGGGTGGTAAAAGGTTGAATTCTACATCATATAAAAAGTTTTGACTGAAAACATGGTGGACAGTTTAGAATCTTTTCCCATTACTATACTAAGCAAACAGTAATGGAGTTCAGCCCTTTCATAAGGTAACTTTCTACATATTGTACAGCAAGAAGCAGCCTTAACGTTGAGGGACCTGAGGTACCCCTGAGATTTTACTGCTTTGGGCAACTCCTATTTTATGATTTCTTTTTAAACTGAATAATGGATGGAATTACTACCATTTGTGACAGTTACTAGACCTAGCAGTCCCTCCTCTGGGTACAGACCCAAAGAAGATGAAATCACCATGTAAAGACATCTGCTGTTCCATATTCATTGTAGCGTTGCTCACAGTAGCCAAGATGTGGGAACAACCACCATGTACATAGTGTATAAAGAAACTGTGATGTGCGCGTGTGCGCTCTCGCGCTCTCTCGCTCTGTCTCTCTCTCTCTCTCTCTCACACACACACACACACACACACACACACACACGAATATTACTCAGTTGTAAAAAGAAGAGCCTGTCATTAGCCACAACATGGATAGACCTGGAGGATAATAAACCACACAAAAGAAATTGGATGATCCCATTATATGTAGAATCTCAAAAGAAAGGTCAAATATGTAGAAACCACAACCGCTTACCAGGGTGGAGGAGAGGAGAGGAAATAGGGAAATGTAGGTCAAAGAATACAAAATAGCAATAGGTGAGGTGAGTGACTGGAAATATCTGATGTGCCACGTGAGGACTGAAGTTAACAGTGTTGTTGTGGTCAGGGTTTTTGCTAAATGAATAGATTGCTGCTACTCCTTGGGAGTAGAAAGGGGGATAAGCAGCTATTTGAGGTGAAGGATATGTTAATTTGCTTCACTATTTTTACTTTTCTTGATGCTGAGACAAAATACTCAATACCCAAAGTTAAAAGAGGTTTATTCTATCTCACAGTTTGTAGAGGTTTCAGTCCATAGTCAGCTGGTTCCAAGGCAGGGTGGCATGGCAGAAGGACATCAGAGAGGAGAAATAGTTCAAGTGGCAGGCAAAAGGCATTGAGCTGCAGCAACAAGCCTTTCTTTCCCTTTTACCCTGTCCAGGCTACAGGCCTTTTTGGTGGTGCCACCCATATCCAGGGTGGAGCTTTCCGTTAACCCTACCCAGAACTATGCTAACCAACTAACAGACCATATACCCTTCATCCCAGTAATCCCAGTATCGCACGTCCAGCCAGCTCTGAAAAACCCCACCTAGAAGTGTATGAAGCTTTGGAGGAACACCTAGGTACAAATCATAACAGCTATAATAAGCATTTTACTATGTGTATATCTTGTAACATGCTGTATACCTTAAATATGTGTGATAAAGCTTATTTTAAAAAGGCATTGACCTGGGCGTGGTGGCGCACACCCTCAGGAGGTAGAGGCAGGAGGATTACCAAGAGTTTGAGGCCCCTTGTAGTGAGTTGAAGGCCAGGCTGGACTACACAGTGAGAACCTGTCTTCCTCCTGCACCTCTCCCCCGACAAAAGACATTGAGGACTATATGTAGGAAGTAAGGTTAGGTAACTCCCAGACGACTAAGATTTGAATAGAAAAAGAGAAGTGTATTTTATTTTAGGTCGCAGTGTTCACTGAGAGTTAGAGTATAAATGGAGTGTGAGTTTCAAGGACACTCATTAGCTATGCTTTTTTTTTTTTTTAATAAAAAAGTGTATGGTGTTTCTTTTTTTAACCTTTATATTTTTTATTAATAATAGCTGTCATGCATATTGATGACAGCATAGGAAATTGTACCTGTACATAATGTATTCTTTTTTGACATTTCTCTCCCTTCCCTTCAACCCTTCTTCCTCTCCCCATTTGCGGAACCTTTGTTTCCATTTTTCTCCTTCTATTCTTCTTTCTTCCCCTTTCCCTTCCCTCCTTCCTGTTCCCCGTCACATTTGAGGATGTTCATCTTACTTCCCAATATCTGTCCTCCACCATGCTCCTTTATTTACTCTTTGGGTTTCTCACACAAGAGAAACAAACAATGCAATTTAAGCTGTATGTCTGACTTATTGATTTCTCTCACTTTAGATTATGGTCTCGCCATATTCATAAGTGAAGTAAATCAGAGTCACATGTGTAAACATCATATTGTCTTCCTAGTGTGAGAAGCTGAAAGAGTAAATAAGATCCAAAATGTACAGTAGATGCAGTGAAATGGAAGGAAACAGTTGAAAAGGAAAGAGAAATTAGGATGGAAGAAAGGAGAAAAGAAGGAAGGGAAAAACAAAAAAAATTTTTTTAAATTTATATTTATGTATATACATACATATATATATGCACATGATAGTTATACTACTAATTTATCTTAGTTCATTGAAAAGAAAGTTTTTGTTCGCACAATTAAATCCCTATATCTTGTAGTCTGAGTAACTAATGTAAAGATAACAGTATGCAAGGTATCAACCATTGTTACTGTCCTGTTATCTTGTTTTGAAATTTTGTGGGGCTTTTTCTCTTTAAAATAAAGTTTTAAAGAAAAGATTATGTTCTCAAAGTCCATCCATTTTCCTTCAGATGACTCAAGTTTATCCTTTATGGCAGAGTAGTACTCCATTGTATATAAATATCACACTTTTTTTTAATCCATTCACCTGTTGATGGGCTGTTTCCAAGATTTCACTATTACAAATTGTGCTGCTATAAACATGGGTGTACATATATCACTGTGATATGACGTGTTTAACTCTTTTGGGAAGATACCAGGGGAACAGCTGGATCAGATGGAACCTCTCATTTTAGATTTTTTGGAGAATCTCTCCATACTGATTTCCATAGTGATTGTATCAGTTTACAGTCCCACCAGCAATGGAGAAGGGTTCCTTTTTCCCCACAGCCCTGTCAGCATTTGCCATTGATTGATTTCTCGATGATACCCATTCTTTCTGGAGTCAGATGTAATATCAGGGTTGTTTTAATTTGCATTTCTCAAATGACCAGTAATGTTGATTTTTCATATATTTCTTTGATGTTTGTATTTCTTCATCTGAGAAATGTCTGTTCATTTCAGATGCCAGTTTTTGGATTGGATCTTTAAATTGGGGAAGGCTGGGTTTTTGGGTTTTGTTGTTGTTGTTGTTGTTTAGTTCTTTATATAATGTATGTTAGTCCTTTGAGGAATAATTGGTAAAAGAATCTCTGTGGCTTGTCTCTTTACCCTGTTGGTGGTTTCCTTTGCCATGCAAAGCTTTTTAATTCCATGTTACCCCAGTTGTTGATTTTTTTTGTAATATTTCCTGTGCAATCAGGGTTTTGTTCATAAAGTCTTTGCTTATACCTGTGTCTTCCAGAGTCTTATCTATTCTCTCTTCCAACAGATTCAGTGTTTCTGTTTTGATATTTAGGTCTTTGATCCTTTTCGATTTTAGCTTAGTGAATGGCAAGAGATATGGGTCTAGGTTCAGTTTTCGGCATGTGGAAAGCCAGTTTTCCCAGCACCGTTCATTAAAGGGGCTGTCTTTCTTGCAGTGAAGGTGTTTATTCCCATTGTCAAAGATAAGTTGCTGAGTGTACTTGGAGTTGCATCTGCATCTTCTGTTTTATTGATCCTCACTCAGGCCTGGTCTAGTCTGGTCTGGTTGGTTTGTTTTTTTTGCCAGTAGGGTGCTGTTTTTATCACTGTAGCTTTGTAGTATAACTTCCCATTGGGATTGTAATGCTGTGTTGGTTCTTGATCAGTCCCCAAATCTAGTCCATTCATTGTAATCACTGTTTATATTTTATATCTTTTGTAATAATAGAAACCATCCTAGCCAGGTATAGTGGCACATGCCTATAATCCCAGCCCTCAGGAGGCTGAGGCAAGAGGATTGCCATGAGTTTGGAGCCAGCCTGGGCCACATAGTAAGTTCAAGACCTGCTTGAACTACATAGTGAGATCCAATCTCAAAAAATAAAACAAAGTAGAAATCATTCTGTATATGAAATCACCTTTAAAAAATATTTTCCTGTTGTGGTAAGCCAGTGTTGTTTGCAAATAACAAAATGTGATACTCATTCTGACCTAAACAATAAAAGGGATATTGAGCTGGGCGTGGTGGCGCATGCCTGTAATCGCAGCACTCAGGAGGCTTAGGCAGGAGGATCACTGTAAGTTTGAGGCCA